>NC_047490.1:738994-1108491 GCF_002079055.1 Saccharomyces paradoxus
ATTGTTTCCGATGAGGCATATTCCGAGTTACAACACAAATACTCTGATTTGGAGAAGCAATTGGAACAACCATCTTTAGCATACCTGGTTGAACACGCCAAGGCTACTGATCACCACTTACTATCTGACAGTGCGTACCAAGACCTAGTCAAATTCAAGGAGACGCCTGATATCGAATTCTTGAAGAAGAAATCTGCAAGCCTAGGTCATACCATTGTTTCCGATGAGGCATATTCCGAGTTACAACACAAATACTCTGATTTGGAGAAGCAATTGGAACAACCATCTTTAGCATACTTGGTTGAACACGCCAAGGCTACTGATCACCACTTACTATCTGACAGTGCGTACCAAGACCTAGTCAAATTCAAGGAGACGCCTGATATCGAATTCTTGAAGAAGAAATCTGCAAGCCTAGGTCATACCATTGTTTCCGATGAGGCATATTCCGAGTTACAACACAAATACTCTGATTTGGAGAAGCAATTGGAACAACCATCTTTAGCATACCTGGTTGAACACGCCAAAGCTACTGATCACCACTTACTATCTGACAGTGCGTACCAAGACCTAGTCAAATTCAAGGAGACGCCTGATATCGAATTCTTGAGGGAGAAATCTGCAAGCCTAGGTCATACCATTGTTTCCGATGAGGCATATTCCGAGTTACAACACAAATACTCTGATTTGGAGAAGCAATTGGAACAACCATCTTTAGCATACCTGGTTGAACACGCCAAAGCTACTGATCACCACTTACTATCTGACAGTGCGTACCAAGACCTAGTCAAATTCAAGGAGACGCCTGATATCGAATTCTTGAGGGAGAAATCTGCAAGCCTAGGTCATACCATTGTTTCCGATGAGGCATATTCTAAATTGGAGAAGCAATTGGAACAACCATCTCTAGCATACCTGGTTGAACACGCCAAAGCTACTGATCACCACTTACTATCTGACAGTGCGTACCAAGACCTAGTCAAATTCAAGGAGACGCCTGATATCGAATTCTTGAGGGAGAAATCTGCAAGCCTAGGTCATACCATTGTTTCCGATGAGGCATATTCCGAGTTACAACACAAATACTCTGATTTGGAGAAGCAATTGGAACAACCATCTCTAGCATACCTGGTTGAACACGCCAAAGCTACTGATCACCACTTACTATCTGACAGTGCGTACCAAGACCTAGTCAAATTCAAGGAGACGCCTGATATCGAATTCTTGAGGGAGAAATCTGCAAGCCTAGGTCATACCATTGTTTCCGATGAGGCATATTCCGAGTTACAACACAAATACTCTGATTTGGAGAAGCAATTGGAACAACCATCTTTAGCATACCTGGTTGAACACGCCAAAGCTACTGATCACCACTTACTATCTGACAGTGCGTACCAAGACCTAGTCAAATTCAAGGAGACGCCTGATATCGAATTCTTGAAGGAGAAATCTGCAAGCCTAGGTCATACCATTGTTTCCGATGAGGCATATTCTAAATTGGAGAAGCAATTGGAACAACCATCTCTAGCATACCTGGTTGAACACGCCAAAGCTACTGATCACCACTTACTATCTGACAGTGCGTACCAAGACCTAGTCAAATTCAAGGAGACGCCTGATATCGAATTCTTGAAGGAGAAATCTGCAAGCCTAGGTCATACCATTGTTTCCGATGAGGCATATTCTAAATTGGAGAAGCAATTGGAACAACCATCTCTAGCATACCTGGTTGAACACGCCAAAGCTACTGATCACCACTTACTATCTGACAGTGCGTACCAAGACCTAGTCAAATTCAAGGAGACGCCTGATATCGAATTCTTGAGGGAGAAATCTGCAAGCCTAGGTCATACCATTGTTTCCGATGAGGCATATTCCGAGTTACAACACAAATACTCTGATTTGGAGAAGCAATTGGAACAACCATCTTTAGCATACCTGGTTGAACACGCCAAAGCTACTGATCACCACTTACTATCTGACAGTGCGTACCAAGACCTAGTCAAATTCAAGGAGACGCCTGATATCGAATTCTTGAGGGAGAAATCTGCAAGCCTAGGTCATACCATTGTTTCCGATGAGGCATATTCTAAATTGGAGAAGCAATTGGAACAACCATCTCTAGCATACCTGGTTGAACACGCCAAAGCTACTGATCACCACTTACTATCTGACAGTGCGTACCAAGACCTAGTCAAATTCAAGGAGACGCCTGATATCGAATTCTTGAGGGAGAAATCTGCAAGCCTAGGTCATACCATTGTTTCCGATGAGGCATATTCCGAGTTACAACACAAATACTCTGATTTGGAGAAGCAATTGGAACAACCATCTTTAGCATACCTGGTTGAACACGCCAAAGCTACTGATCACCACTTACTATCTGACAGTGCGTACCAAGACCTAGTCAAATTCAAGGAGACGCCTGATATCGAATTCTTGAAGGAGAAATCTGCAAGCCTAGGTCATACCATTGTTTCCGATGAGGCATATTCTAAATTGGAGAAGCAATTGGAACAACCATCTCTAGCATACCTGGTTGAACACGCCAAAGCTACTGATCACCACTTACTATCTGACAGTGCGTACCAAGACCTAGTCAAATTCAAGGAGACGCCTGATATCGAATTCTTGAAGGAGAAATCTGCAAGCCTAGGTCATACCATTGTTTCCGATGAGGCATATTCTAAATTGGAGAAGCAATTGGAACAACCATCTCTAGCATACCTGGTTGAACACGCCAAAGCTACTGATCACCACTTACTATCTGACAGTGCGTACCAAGACCTAGTCAAATTCAAGGAGACGCCTGATATCGAATTCTTGAGGGAGAAATCTGCAAGCCTAGGTCATACCATTGTTTCCGATGAGGCATATTCCGAGTTACAACACAAATACTCTGATTTGGAGAAGCAATTGGAACAACCATCTTTAGCATACCTGGTTGAACACGCCAAGGCTACTGATCACCACTTACTATCTGACAGTGCGTACCAAGACCTAGTCAAATTCAAGGAGACGCCTGATATCGAATTCTTGAAGAAGAAATCTGCAAGCCTAGGTCATACCATTGTTTCCGATGAGGCATATTCCGAGTTACAACACAAATACTCTGATTTGGAGAAGCAATTGGAACAACCATCTTTAGCATACTTGGTTGAACACGCCAAGGCTACTGATCACCACTTACTATCTGACAGTGCGTACCAAGACCTAGTCAAATTCAAGGAGACGCCTGATATCGAATTCTTGAAGAAGAAATCTGCAAGCCTAGGTCATACCATTGTTTCCGATGAGGCATATTCCGAGTTACAACACAAATACTCTGATTTGGAGAAGCAATTGGAACAACCATCTTTAGCATACCTGGTTGAACACGCCAAAGCTACTGATCACCACTTACTATCTGACAGTGCGTACCAAGACCTAGTCAAATTCAAGGAGACGCCTGATATCGAATTCTTGAGGGAGAAATCTGCAAGCCTAGGTCATACCATTGTTTCCGATGAGGCATATTCCGAGTTACAACACAAATACTCTGATTTGGAGAAGCAATTGGAACAACCATCTTTAGCATACCTGGTTGAACACGCCAAAGCTACTGATCACCACTTACTATCTGACAGTGCGTACCAAGACCTAGTCAAATTCAAGGAGACGCCTGATATCGAATTCTTGAGGGAGAAATCTGCAAGCCTAGGTCATACCATTGTTTCCGATGAGGCATATTCCGAGTTACAACACAAATACTCTGATTTGGAGAAGCAATTGGAACAACCATCTTTAGCATACCTGGTTGAACACGCCAAAGCTACTGATCACCACTTACTATCTGACAGTGCGTACCAAGACCTAGTCAAATTCAAGGAGACGCCTGATATCGAATTCTTGAGGGAGAAATCTGCAAGCCTAGGTCATACCGTTGTTTCCAATGAGGCATATTCTAAATTGGAGAAGCAATTGGAACAACCATCTCTAGCATACTTGGTTGAACACGCCAAGGCTACTGATCACCACTTACTATCTGACAGTGCGTACCAAGACCTAGTCAAATTCAAGGAGACGCCTGATATCGAATTCTTGAAGAAGAAATCTGCAAGCCTAGGTCATACCATTGTTTCCGATGAGGCATATTCCGAGTTACAACACAAATACTCTGATTTGGAGAAGCAATTGGAACAACCATCTTTAGCATACCTGGTTGAACACGCCAAGGCTACTGATCACCACTTACTATCTGACAGTGCGTACCAAGACCTAGTCAAATTCAAGGAGACGCCTGATATCGAATTCTTGAAGAAGAAATCTGCAAGCCTAGGTCATACCATTGTTTCCGATGAGGCATATTCCGAGTTACAACACAAATACTCTGATTTGGAGAAGCAATTGGAACAACCATCTTTAGCATACTTGGTTGAACACGCCAAGGCTACTGATCACCACTTACTATCTGACAGTGCGTACCAAGACCTAGTCAAATTCAAGGAGACGCCTGATATCGAATTCTTGAAGAAGAAATCTGCAAGCCTAGGTCATACCATTGTTTCCGATGAGGCATATTCCGAGTTACAACACAAATACTCTGATTTGGAGAAGCAATTGGAACAACCATCTTTAGCATACCTGGTTGAACACGCCAAGGCTACTGATCACCACTTACTATCTGACAGTGCGTACCAAGACCTAGTCAAATTCAAGGAGACGCCTGATATCGAATTCTTGAAGAAGAAATCTGCAAGCCTAGGTCATACCATTGTTTCCAATGAATCATATTCTAAATTGGAGAAGCAATTGGAACAACCATCTCTGGAATATTTGGTTGAACGTGCTGAACAAATACAGACAAAAGTTATAACCGTATCAGACTTTAACAAGTTAATGAATCCATCCTTGGAAGATTTAACTTCAAAGTTGCAAAACTCAGAGTACCAGATTGTTCCAAAGGATGAGTACATTGCATTGAAAGAAATGATGGAAGATCCTGACGTTCAACTGTTAAAATCTAAGTTGAAAGGTTACCACATAATTGATACAGCAGCATACAATGAGCTAGCCAGCTACTCAAATTCTCCTACATTGGACTTTATTGAAGAGAAAGCCAAAAGCAAAGGTTTTAGGTTGATAGATGCCAACAAATATATTGATTTGAATAGAATAGCCACTACTCCTTCTAAAGAAGAGATAGATAACTTTTGCAGAAAGATTGGGTACTACGCTTTGGAATTCAAAGAATATGAAAAACTGAAGAATTCTGTGCAGAATCCCTCTAAGGAGTTTATCGAAGAAAAAGCCACCTTATTTGGTCTTGCGCTAGTTGATAAAACAGAGTATGAAACAATGAAAGACAATTTGAGCAATAAAAATTCACTCATTGCATCTGTAAAGGCACTTGGTCTCGTTGCAATACCTGCCCCACAGCTTGCTTCTCTACAGAAGTCATCACTACAAAATAGTACTTTATCTGATATTGAGAATAAATTAAAAGCTTTAGGATATGTCGCAATAAGTAAGGAAAACCTAGCAAACCTAGAGAAACCGATAGTTGAAAGCGCCTCCAGAGATGATGTCTTGAACATATGCTCCAAGTTCAGTCTAATACCAGTGTCCACTGAAGAATATGATAATATGAAGAAAGAACGCGCTCAAACCTTGAATGCTCTCAGTGATCCATCCATTGATTTTTTGAAGGAAAAATCCGAAAAATATGAATTGGTCGTAATTGATAGACATGATTACGAGGAGAAGCAAGAAGCCATTGAAAATCCAACCCTTGATTATTTAAAAGATTCTTTGAGCAAAATAGGCCACATCGCAATTTTAAAGCAGGATTATGAATCAATGGTTGCTAAATACGAAAAGCCACAACTGGATTATTTAAAAATTTCGTCTGCAAAAATTGACCACACTGTAATTCCTCTGTCTGAGTACAATCTGATGGTTACAGGCTATAAAGATCCTAGTTTGAGCTACTTGAGAGAGAAGGCTGATTTGAATAATCATGTTTTAATAAAGGATGAGGACTATAGAAATACTCTAGCTGCATCAGAGCATCCAACGGAGGCCAACCTCTCCGAAAAGGCATCTTTATTAAATAAAGTCTTGGTAGACAAGGATGATTATGCCAACATGTCACGTTCGATTGAAAATCCAACGGTTGATTTCTTATCCACTAGGGCGCTATCAGTTGGGAAAATACTAGTTAATGAATCTACGCACAAAAGAAACGAGAAACTATTATCCGAGCCAAATTCTGAATTTTTGGCCATGAAAGCTAAGGAGCAAGGGCTAATCATCATTTCCGAAGAAGAATATTCAGGACTCCAGGATAAAATAGATCATCCTAGCTTGGACGTTCTAAAAGAAAAGGCTACCGATTTTGGTAGTGTCATAGTAGATAACACAGAATACCAACGGTTGCTGAACACTGCAATTGCCTACCCTCCCATAACTTATGAAGATTTGAAGGCATATGCTCACCAATTCGATATGGAATTATACCCTTTAAACCCCAACGAACTTTCTCAGGCCGAGAGTCCAGAGCGCTTTGATGAACAATCTATAAACACAACAAGCAGTAACTCGACCACAACATCAAGTATGTTCACAGACGCATTGGATGATAATATTGAAGAGCTTAATCGTGACGAATTCGAACAAGATGAAGATGTAACTGACATAATATCGAAGTCATCCACAGTAAAAGGTGTCACTAACATTCCCGCATACGCAACCATTAAAAATTCCGCCGAAGAACTGGGTTACAAATTAGTTCCGATTGAAAATTCAAGTGCGAATCTTAAATATATGGAAGCCCTTTCATTTTCGAAGGATAACGACGACATTAGCGTTGCTAGCAGCGTCGATCTTAACTACTTATCTAAAAAGGCAGAAAAATATGGTATGACTCTCATTTCTGATGAGGAGTTTGAAGAATATCATATGCTAAAGGATAGCACCGTCAGTCGGGATGATGGCATCGAAGAAACAGATAATTCCCTGTCAGAAGACGAAAACGCAACAGCAAAGACCACAAATATACCGAGGGAACGTGCCTTACAGAAAGGCGTTCTCCGCAATAGTATGGATAAAGAAGAAGTCATCGAAATGGCGCAAAAATTAAATCTGGTTATTCTCAACGAAAAAGAGTACACTGAATTACTGAATAAGTCAGAAAAATATTCAAATTCTGCAGCTGATGTTGTCGGTGACACTGCCAAGCTCGATTTAGTATCGTTAGAGAAGCAAAAGCTGGAAGAGTTCGAACATGAGCATGCTCATCCAACATTCACAGAAAGGCAACTCAAGAAACATGCTGGCGATCGTAGCTTAATTTTGACTAGTAGGGATAAAACACTGTTATCAAGGGATGAAAACATAATAAGCCAAAGCGAGGTGGTTTATGATGATGATATATCTGACAGTTTTGCAGATGAAACCCAAGAAATCAAAAACGATGTGGACATCATTAAAACCCAAGCTATGAAATACGGAATGCTGTGTATTCCCGAAAGCGCTTTCGTGGGTACATCATATGAAAGTATACCAGATACGAGCGATATAGTTGCGCTTTCTTCATCCTATTATCATAGTCTATTATCACCTGAAGACCTGAAATGGAACTGTGTGAATAATGAAGTGTTACAAGCAGAAGTTAAAAGGCGTGGACTCCAGCTTGCACCACCAACAAAGGAAGATAGTAAGGCTCAAGCCACCGCATCTAAACACGAGGGTAGGTCACACAAGTTGAGTAATAAAACATCCACTTTATCCACGAAGTCTGGAGTAAAAAAGGGACTTGCAGAAGCTGCAGCAACCACTGCCTATGAAGATTTTGAAGGTCACCCACAAGCACAAGAGCAGTCTCATCGTAAAAATCATCATAAACATCATAAACGTCAACAGAGTCTAACTTCTAGTTCAACCTCAAAAACCGCACATTCATCAAAAAATACCCCAACATCTAGAAGAGATGTCGTGGCATCATTTATGTCACGTGCAGGATCGGCTGGTAGGACGGCATCTTTACAAACTTTAGCATCATTGAATGAACCAAGCATAATTCCTGCGTTAACTCAAACCGTCATTGGGGAATACTTGTTTAAGTATTATCCGCGCCTGGGACCTTTTGGATTCGAATCTCGCCATGAAAGATTCTTCTGGATTCACCCATATACTTTAACTTTGTATTGGTCAGCATCTAATCCCATCTTAGAGAATCCTGCCAACACGAAAACAAAGGGTGTTGCCATTCTAGGAGTGGAAAGTGTCACAGATCCAAACCCGTATCCAACAGGATTGTATCATAAGAGTATTGTCGTTACCACAGAAACTAGGACTATTAAGTTTACTTGCCCTACAAGGCAAAGACACAATATTTGGTATAATTCATTGCGCTATCTAATTCAAAGAAACATGCAAGGGATAAGCTTAGAGGACATCGCTGATGATCCAACAGATAATATGTATTCAGGGAAGATTTTTCCATTGCCGGGTGAAAATACGAAGAGTTCCAGTAAAAGACTGAGCGCATCGAGAAGGTCCGCATCTACAAGGTCTCTAAGAAATAGAGTACCAAAAAGCCGATCATTTGGCAACCTAAGATAATTAAACAAAAAAACACATTAAACATCTAACAGTAGATGAAGCAAGTTAAGAACAGTTATTATTTTGATCCTCAGTCCATTAACGTAAACTCTGGTTGCCATTGCTGAGTAACAGCAACACAGTGAGATATAAGTAACAAGAAAAGACTATAGGAAATTTTTTTTCTCTTCTATCTAATGAAATAAATAAATAAATAAAATGAAAAGACTGAATCAACTGATTATCACGTTAGTGGATCACAAATTTTTTAATTTTGTTTTGCAACTGGAATAAATATGAAAACGAGAATGAATAAATAAATAAATAGAGGCGGCAAAAACGCGCCGAAAAATCAAAGGGCATTCTCTAAACTGACTACCAAGTCATCCTTTGCAATGCTTTAACACTAGTATGTAAGTTCTTAGGCTTACCCAAATTAGTAACGTTATTATCATTGGCGGGGGCTATCGCAGGAGGAAGTGTGGAAAACGCCATATCATTATCTCTCCCATTATTAGCATTTTGGTATACTTGAACGTCTTTATCATCGCCGTGCTTGAAGCAGCAGCGCTTACCGTACGGACAGTAGCCCAATTTCGACCAATTTATGCAGGGTTTGGTTCTATAATTGTTTGATTTTTTCTTAAATTTTAGTTCATGCAGACCGTGAGCAAATTGGCACTTATTTCCGTACTTACAATAGCCCTTGATAGTAAAAGATTCACAGAGCTCCGTCTTGTATAAAGTCTTATTGACTAATTGAGGCAAGTCCAAAGGCGCCCTTCTACATGGTTCCAGTTTTGTTGTTTTCTGGATTGGGAGTGCGAATGGGAGCCCTGTGGACTGGGAATTCACCTGGGATAATTTTTGTAAATTCTCCGCCGTCAAAGGTAATGAAAATGCGTTTGTCGCATAAGTAGGGTTAATCTCAACTTCAAGTGGCCTTTTCTTACGCTTTTTATCAGTCGTAGCAAGCGTCGAGATGTTGTTAGTGGTTGAGAAAAGGTTGGCAAAATGCGATGTATTTGCAGGCCTGGAATCAGATATGATCAAGTCTTTAAAATCTGCCAACGAATGATAACAATTCGGTTTGGAAGGCAACCAAGGAGAAGGCCTTGGAGAGTATTCACTTAAAATCTCCGCTTCATTTATATTATGCCCCTCGGAACTGCTGCTCTCATCATTATCTGTATTGTCATTGAGTAGCGTCTTTATATAGTACTCTTCAATTTCTCTAATCTTTGACTCGTACTCCTTATTAAGGTCGGAAAAGATCGAGGAAGTAGTTGTCGATGTGGAATTGGCATTCGGTAGGTTTAGATAGTGGCTGTTTGGAGCAACATTCGTCATCATGGCTACTGCTAATTCTCAATGGTTGTGTTGGTTGATGTTGCCGAAGAGGATGTGATATAGGGATCTACGGCTTTACAATCTATACTTATGAGTTAAAAGATTAAATATTATTGAGATTTGTTAAGAAACCAAGGAGAATAAAGTGCAGAACTGCCATACTTTGTCCAACGATCTACACCGTCAACCGTTGGATTAGTGTCCTCTGATTCAGTATATTAGTAACTGCTCACACTGTTCAAGAGCGAGAAAGAGAATACGAGCGAAAAAGAAAGAAGAAAAAATTTGGGTGCCATTGGCGCTGACCCTAACAAAATGAATGAGAGAAACCGATCATGTATATTTTTTTACCGAATGTCCTAATAAATAAGGGTGAAAAGACCTAGATCTATAAAATCGGGTAACAAAGGGTGGATAAAGAAAATTTTCTATTTTCCCATTGTAGAATAAGCAGGCATCTTAAGGTTGACTTCGAAGAGCTGAGTCTATTATGTTGTGTAGGTTGACAAAGTTTTAAAAGACCCACCCTATTCAGAAGGTAGCGTGTTCATACTATGGATTATAAGGAAGAACAGAAGCAGGAGCTAGAAGTCTTAGAGTCCATTTACCCTGATGAACTGAGGATCATAAACGATGAATACCCAAAGATTAAATTTGAAGTAGACATCAAATTAGAGCTGGACACAGGTGATTCCACTTCGGTATTAACCAAAGAGCACACTATAATTGCAGAATTCAAGTTACCGGAAACCTACCCTGACGAACCATGCATGATTTCATTAGAAGCTCAAGAAGTAGCCCTCAACGATGGCGAAGAAGATGACGAGGAAGAGGGAGATGAAGACGAGGTTGAATATGATGACCATGGTAATAAAGTACTGAAAAAGTTTGAAAACCTGCCTGATCTCATAAGTTTCAAGGTATACCTGCCCGAACTGACCGTACAATTGGAATCGCAAATTGAAACCGATATGCTATTAGGTATGCAAATGTGTTTTGCGTTAATTTCATCTATAAAAGAAAGATGCGAGCAGTGGTATAGTGAGCAATTGAGCAAGCTCGAGAAACAGTGCGAAATGGAGGCACAAGAACGTGAAAAGAAGGAACAGGCCAAGTTCCACGGTACAAAAGTTACAAGAGAATCGTATCTGGAATGGAGGTCCAAGTTCCGTCAAGAACTGAAACTGGATGAAAGAGATCAGGTGAGAAGGTTGAAGGCCCACCATGGGAAGCTAACTGGTAAGCAAATGTTTGAACAAGGTGTGGTGGGCACGGGCGACGAGTATATGGAAGAGGATGACGCGAGCGTGGATGACGTAGCCAAGGGACTTGCCAAGACTGAAATAGCAAATTAATAAAATATTTATATACTTGAGAATTTAAGTGTTTTCTTCTGCATGGATAATGACATATCTATATATACAATTCTTTCTTATTGTTCAATTAAAAGAAAAGTGATATTTGAGGGGAGAATAAACAATTTCTTATAAGATATTATTAGTGTATATATGGATACATATATCTGAGAATGAAAAGTTGTGCTACTGTATTGAATGTATTGAAGAGATGGATGTGTGATTGGTGCACTAGACCAACGACTTTGAATAAGAAAATAGGTCCGAAAATGCGTCATTCCCCTTTGACTTGTCCTTTGTAGCTTGGGGACGGGCTTTTTGTTGGTTTTTCTCCGCAAAGGGTAATGGTGCTTCTGCGGCAGTAGTGGTACCTGCGCTTGATTTTGGGGCGTCCCAGTCAAGCAAATCATCTATTTGACTGTTGGAAGAAGTTTTGGGTGCTGTGGTGTCAGGACTTGTTTCGCTTTGGAAATCACCAAACTCATCATCATCATCATCATCATCATCATTGTTGCTGTTCACATTATTACCATTGTCTATTGTTATGTTGTTCGTAGTGCTAGTACTATCGTCAAAATCGATTAAATCAGGGATGTTATCTTGTTCCTGCTTTCTTTTCCTCTGTTGTTCTTTATTCTTGATCTGCTCCCTTAATATCTCTCTCCTTTGTCTCCTTTGTTCTTCCATATGAGAACGCCTGCGAGGATTCGAATTTGCTTCCGTTTCTACAGGGACATTGAAGTTGGTCACATTATTTGCGTCCATTTCACTATCAAACCCATCTGCATCTGTGTCAAATTCATCGTCGTCCACGTTGTCGTAACTGGCAGACGATGAAATCTGGTTGGCATTATAAATGGAGGACTCCCCTTGCTGTCGAATCTTCAAGGCGTTCTTCTTATTCTTGGCTCTTTCCTTTTTCAGAAATTGGGGGTCTTCCAAGTATTGCAAGATCAGTTCGCCCTTTTTCCTAATACCTCTCTCATGAACCTCCATTTTGCCATCATTTGAGAACTTTACCTTGAATTGGGCAATCTCCCTGGTTAAGATATGTTTATGGGTGAGCAAACATGACCTGATCTGATTTAATTCGTCGCCTGTATCGACATTCAATAACAAGAATTCAATGACTACTAGACATTTTAAGACTACTCTCCATTCGGACCCGTAGTTAACGTAGTCCTTTCTTGCTTTTTCGTACAGGTTCTTGGGCCTAGTAGCGATATGGTCGACCAATCTTTTCAACGTATATTCTGTCATCAAGTATAGCGGTACTTGGTATCTGTTTCTTAAAACTTTGGCCAGGTGCTTCGGTGTGGGGCCCCAAGCATCGGTATTTGTAGCACGACGGATATCTATCTGATAAGGTTCATATTGAACTATCACGTTTTGGGCAAACCTTGCGGCATTTCTAATGTCATGGATACCTAAGTTTTGAATCTTCTTCGATAATGAGTCCATTTCAGGTGGTATTGGTGTTTGTGCTTTTGAGATATTTGATTTATGTAGATGAGTCCTGCTTCCGGCTTGTATACTGAGTAAAAATATGGCTTTTGAAAAAGCAAAGTATGTGCAGCTTGAAAATTTAAGCTAGACCAAATCCAATTAAAAAAAAAACCTAGGATAAATTTAACTCAAAACTAAGATCGAAGTTGAAATTAAAAAAAGGAATGAATGGATCAAAGGATCTGGATATGAAAAAAAAGTGTAGGAGGAAGAAAATTTTCTCGCTGTAGGAAAATAAGCCGAAAATCCGTTAGTTGAGAAGAAAAAAAAGAACGTGTGAAAAACAGGGGTCGGTACCCGGCGGCGCCACTCCATTGGCATAACCTAGACGGTAGTTGATAGGCCTAGCAACATACTGCGACGTAAAACAACAGTGTTAGATATAAGAATTGATTGTCATACATACACATACGCTTATACATATACATATAATAAAAGAGAGAGAAAATAGTTCGTTTCAGTTTTTGCTATATTGTTCCGGAAAGAGCGCTTATAATTCGCCGGACTTGGCAACAACGATTCTAGCTTTAGTGGCACCGGAAGGAGAACCCAAGGATTCAACCTTCTTAACGATATCGTATCCGTCAACAACTTCACCAAAAACAACGTGCTTGCCGTCCAACCATGGGCATGGAACGGTGGTGATGAAAAATTGAGAACCGTTGGTGTTTGGACCAGCATTGGCCATGGACAACAAACCTGGTCTGTCGTGGTGCTTCTTGAAGTTTTCGTCTGGGAACTTGCCACCGTAAATAGACTTACCGCCGGTACCGTTACCAGCAGTGAAGTCACCACCTTGCAACATGAAGTCTGGAATGACTCTGTGGAATGGAGAGCCAGCGTAGCCGAATCCCTTTTCACCAGTACATAGTGCTCTGAAGTTTTCAGCAGTCTTTGGGACTATGTCGTTGTACAACTTGAAAACGACACGGCCAATTGGTTGACCATCAGCTTCGACATCAAAATAGACTTGGGACATGGTAATATTTGTGGTTGAGTTGAATTGAGTTGAGATACTAATTCAAGACAGATAGATACCAATATAACCTAATTAACAAAAAAGGAGGGTGAATGTCAACAGTGGCAAAAGGATAAGAGGCTCAAGAGAATACGTTTATATTTATACAGGGAATCGAACAAGACACTTTGTCAGCGTAAGTCCAACCGAAGTGAGAAGGGCCACCGCCATTACCAGAGACGGAAATGAGTGGAAGCGCGTGGAAGGCCGTCTAACAGAAAGGAAGAAATTCGAGACGAGGCGGGACGTGGCGGGCTAGGCGCCCCCAGAGAAGGCAGTAGAGAGGGAGGGGGCAGTAGGAACCCCTAAGGGGCGCAGGGCGGGTAACAGTAATATTGGGGCGGGTAAGAGTATTGCGGGTGTAAAAATTTTCATTTCGAGCTTATTACAAGATGATGCATATGTTTAAAGCACAACGAAAACATCTCATCGGTAAGGTGGAGCGGAGCTAGCTACAGAGACCAAGAGTATAATATCAATAATATATGATGATGAAAGGTTCTAGAAGAACAGGCAATAACGCGGCTACTACGCTAAACACTCCTGTGGTCATTCATGCCACGCAGCTGCCCCAACATGTTTCTACTGACGAGGTCCTTCAATTTCTGGAGGGGTTTATTAATGAGAAGGAAAATATTATCGATAGCACCACGATGAACACCATCAGCGGCAGCGCCGCTGACGCAGACGCTACCGCTGTGGCTAACCCCGGTCTCAACATGGATACTAACCTTTCCAGCTCCATATCGCAATTGAAGAGAATTCAGAGAGACTTCAAGGGTCTGCCACCCGCCCAAGACTTCTCTGCCGCGCCCATTCAGGTCTCCACGGCGGAGAAGAAGGAAACTAGCATAGGTGTCAGTGCCACCGGCGGCAAGAAAACCACATTCGCCGATGAATAAGGGTTGTGGCAACAATCTTGCTCTTTACACAAAATCCTACGTATCCATTCACGTACGCCTTCTTTGTATACTATAATATATGCATATCAGTTAAAATCCCAATACCATGAACGTATCCACTATTTTTCTCTTCCTTTTCATATTCATTTTCACCGGCAGCGGCCTCAAAGTACCCGCTTTTCTTTTTTTCACACTTTTTTTTCACACTACGTTGTCAGGCATTGATTGACTCATTTTCCTGTGATTACTTTCAGTTCAAAATATCAAAGAAAAATCGAAAAGCAGAAAAAATAAATAAAAGAACAGTACTTATTTATTCATTTACTTTTGAGCACATAATTAAATCTTGCTCTTCTTGTTTTCATTTAAATACACACGCAAACTAAATAATAACAAAAGAAAAGCTTTCTAATATGGCTGGAAAGAAGGTTGCTGGTGTTTTAGGTGCTACTGGTTCCGTTGGTCAACGTTTCATTCTTTTGTTGGCCGATCACCCTCATTTCGAACTGAAAGTTCTTGGGGCCTCTTCTAGATCAGCAGGTAAGAAATACGTTGATGCTGTGAACTGGAAGCAAACCGATTTGCTTCCAGAATCCGCTACCGACATCGTTGTTTCCGAATGTAAATCTGAATTCTTCAAAGAATGTGACATAGTCTTTTCGGGATTGGACGCTGACTATGCTGGTGCCATTGAAAAGGAATTCATGGAAGCCGGCATCGCCATTGTCTCCAATGCCAAAAATTACAGAAGGGAACAAGATGTACCATTGATCGTTCCTGTAGTCAACCCTGAGCATTTAGATATTGTGGCTCAGAAGCTAGAAACCGCCAAGGTTCAAGGCAAGCCAAGACCAGGTTTCATCATCTGTATTTCCAATTGTTCCACTGCAGGCTTAGTTGCGCCATTGAAGCCTTTAATTGAAAAATTCGGTCCTATTGACGCCTTGACTACCACTACTTTGCAAGCAATCTCAGGTGCAGGTTTCTCTCCAGGTGTGCCAGGTATTGATATCCTAGACAATATCATTCCATACATTGGTGGTGAAGAAGACAAGATGGAATGGGAAACCAAGAAAATCTTGGCCCCATTGGCAGAAGACAAAACTCACGTCAAATTATTGACTCCAGAAGAAATCAAAGTCTCTGCTCAATGTAACAGAGTCGCTGTCTCTGACGGCCACACCGAATGTATCTCTTTGAGATTCAAGAATAGACCTGCTCCATCAGTCGAACAAGTCAAGACATGTCTGAAAGAATACGTCTGTGACGCTTACAAATTGGGCTGCCATTCTGCTCCAAAACAAACTATTCATGTTTTGGAACAACCTGATAGACCTCAACCAAGATTGGACAGAAACAGAGACAGCGGTTACGGTGTCTCTGTTGGTAGAATCAGAGAAGACCCATTGTTGGACTTCAAAATGGTTGTACTTTCCCACAACACCATTATTGGTGCCGCTGGTTCTGGTGTCTTGATTGCCGAAATTTTGCTAGCAAGAAACTTGATTTAAGAAGAAATTGCGAAGTTATGTCCTCATCTTGCTTTATTTTCGAACGAACAAAAAATACAAAACAAGTAAATAAATATATATGTATGAATATACGTATAATAATTTGAAACGTAGATCTTTATTATCAATTATGAATTTTTTGAATTTCGAGAATCCGTAATTCAATGTTTATTAATTTCTCTTCCTCTTTTTCTTTCAGTATAATAGTACACAAATCTTGCTTTATTAATTTTCTTCCACTTCAAAAAAAGGTAATTCGCTGACCCAAGAAAAAAAAGCTAAACAGAGCGTATTAATGCATATATAAAACTCATTTACACAGAGACAGAAGCAAAGAGGAAAGCAGCAGATATATCCAAGGTTAGGATACACTTATAACAGCTCTGTTGGTACTCATTTCAGGTAATACTCTTGGAAGGCGTCCCTAAATGAACACATCATTTGGCTCCGTAGTGCCTTCCACTAATTTCGATTTTTTCAAAGGGCCTGCAAATAATGATAGTACTAGTAACAATGCTAATGTTAGCAGCAACAATTTCTTTTTAAATGGCAATGGTACAAATTCTTCGAAAAATGTTTTCATGGTACACTCTGCTCCTCAGGTCAAGTCAGGACAGCCGTCACAAGATCTCTCACACTCACCTTCCCATATGGAAAATAAACCAGATCAAAAGAAGAAATATATGACAAGCGATGATAAGACAATTCAGCTTGTAGGCCCTTTAGTTTCCTCCCCTGATAGTTTAGGATTCCAGAGAAGATCACACAAACCAAGAGAATTACCGAGGTTTTTGATTAATCAAGAACCTCAATTGAAAAAGAGGATATTTGTACAAGATCCCTGGGATAAGGCTAATCAAGAAAAAATGATCTCATTGGAAGAATCCATAGACGATCTCAATGAATTGTATGAAACGCTGAAAAAAATGAGAAATACCGAGCGTACGATAATGGAAGAAAAAGGGTTAGTAGATAAAGCTGATTCAGCAAAGGATCTTTACGATGCAATAGTATTTCAAGGCACCTGTCTAGATATGTGTCCCATTTTTGAAAGATCAAGAAGAAATGTTGAATACACGGTCTATTCATATGAAAAAAATCAACCAAATGACAAAAAGGCTTCCAGAACCAGAGCATTAAAAGTCTTCGCGAGGCCAGCAGCAGCAGCAGCTCCTCCCTTACCCTCTGACGTTAGACCACCGCATATTTTAGTCAAGACATTGGACTATATTGTTGATAACTTATTAACGACATTACCTGAAAGTGAAGGGTTCTTATGGGATAGGATGAGATCCATAAGGCAAGACTTTACGTATCAGAACTATTCAGGGCCTGAAGCGATTGATTGTAATGAGCGTATTGTGAGGATACACCTTCTAATTCTGCATATAATGGTAAAATCAAATGTGGAATTTTCGCTTCAACAGGAACTTGAACAATTACATAAGTCCCTGATTACATTATCGGAGATATACGACGACGTTCGTTCTAGCGGCGGAACATGCCCAAATGAAGCTGAATTTCGAGCTTATGCCCTCTTGAGTAAAATAAGAGACCCCCAATACGATGAGAATATTCAAAGATTGCCTGAACATATTTTACAAGATAAATTGGTTCAAACGGCTTTGTGCTTTAGAAGGATTATATCTAACTCAGCTTATACTGAACGTGGGTTTGTTAAAACCGAGAATTGTTTAAACTTTTATGCAAGATTTTTCCAATTAATGCAATCACCCAACTTGCCATTATTGATGGGATTTTTTTTGCAAATGCATCTGACAGAAATTAGGTTTTATGCGTTGAGAGCTTTATCACATACTTTGAACAAAAAGCATAAACCGATCCCATTCCACTATTTAGAGAATATGCTGCTCTTCAATCATCGGCAAGAGATAATTGAATTCTGTGATTATTACTCAATTGAAATCATAAATGGAGATTCAGCAGACTTGAAAACACTACAACATTATTCTCACAAATTACCCGAAACGCAGCCATTAAAGAAAACATACTTAAACTGCCTAGAAAGCAGATTGCAAAAAACTACTTATGAGAGTTTAATTAATTGCGGTAAAGATCATTTTGATTCTTTGATTAATGTAAAATCGGCTCCGGAAACTGACAGGGTACCTTCTACAGTGGGTCAACTTTCTTATATGAAAGATTCTGCTAACAACTTTAACGTAAAGTTGAACCAAAACCAATCTTTTGAACCGAAGATTAATGACTCCCCAAACAGAACTGTCACGCGGCCCAATGACTTTCCTTTTTCACAGCAATTTAAGCAATCCTCCCAATTATCTCAATCTCAAACTTTACCAATAAATCCTTTATTAACTCAGCAGGTTCCGGGATACTTATCCGGACAGAAACATGAACAAATTAAAACTGTTACAGGTGCAAGTTCCCCACCTCTTTTTAATGGATCATTACCAAATTCTGAAGTGCAAGCTTCCAAAATTTATATGAAATCCACAACCAACAATGGTATGTATGACGAAAAATTCGAGAGTGTGAGTACAGAGCAAGAAGAAATGAGAAGGAAAGAGATAGAACAAATGGAAGAGGAGAAAGCACAATTGAAAAAAAAAAGGGAAGATGCTGACAAGCAAAAAATCACGGAACAAATAGCAAATGAGTTGATAGTGGAAATAGTAAGCAGTAACGTGACTGATATTGTTAAGCATGAAGTCTCAGAGGTTAAATATAGGAAAATTCTCGTTGACAAGATGGCCCATGAACTTTATGATGCATTTCTTCATGAAAAGTTGTATCTGATATACATGGATTCTCGCGCTGACTTGAAAAGGAATACTGCTTTGAGAAAGCGGTTCTTTGAGAAATGGCAAGCATCTTATTCTCGAGCAAAGGAGAATCGCATACTAGAAGAGAAGAAGAGGGAAGAAATCAAGCTCGTGAGCCACCAATTAGGAGTACCGGGCCTTAAAAAATCTACCTGCTTACTGAGAACCCCGTATAAGGGTAATGTGAATTCATCATTCATACTATCGTCTTCAGATAAGAATATAGTGTTTTCACCTGTAAATGACGAGTTCAACAAGTTTGCAACTCATTTAACAAGGGTCTCGAAACTATGGCAACCGTTGGATATGCACTCAATCTATTATGATAACCTAACGGAGAAGTTTCCCGCTAACTCTCTCACTCCAGCAAATATATTCATTTATGCGAAAGATTGGACATCGCTCTCAAACCGTTGGATCTTGAGTAAGTTCAACCTGCGAACTATGCAGGATTCAAAAAATTTCAACAATAATATTATTTCTAGCAGAATAATCTGTATTAATGATGAATATGAACCATCCGATTTTAGTGATTTGCAATTATTGATATTTAATACAGGTGTTACGAATCCCGATATATTTGATTTGGAGATGAAACTAAAAGATGACGGTGAAGAACTCATAAAGTTAATTACCGGTGTTTCGCTAAATACAAACATGTGCTTTTCCCTTTTGATTATTTATTGGGAATCCGCAGAAAATACATTATCGGAAACTACCATCAAGCAATCGCTGAAATTAAACCGGATATCTAAAAACTATAGTAGTGTTGTTGAACGTATCGATTTAATGAATCTCACTGAAGAATCCCCTCATAAGTGTTTGGAAGACAAATTATACGAAATATCACAATCTTATGTGTACAAGTTGACAGAAAGGGGAAAATATGATAAAACGCTCCGTCAGAAAAGATCATTGGCTGGCATTCACTCACGTAACACTCAATTACAAACTACAAAGGACATTGATCAAAAGATGAAGAAAATGCTGGAAAAAGAGAAAAACAAATACCAACAACGAATGGGCGAAAGGAACACCTACGCGCACCTAGAATCGCATATAGCCGCATCACCAAGAATCAAGAAAAGAAAGCTGCCAATACTTCTGTCAACTTCCCATTCGAGCCAATTTAAAACCCCTTTAGCTTCTAGACCAAATACATCTGGTACATCTACCTCACCACCACTACCATCTCATCTGGCAATGAAATTCAGAAAAAATTCAAGAGTTACTAGTTTACATACCGTATTGCCCGTTAGCACACCAAGCCATAGTAACAATTTGCCAGCCTCAAGTTTTAGTGGGAATAACACTACGGATATACAATCCCAACAATTAATTAAAAGTCAGAGGAGTACATCTGGGTATTCAAAAAATGTTTTTGAAAGAGTCCCAGGAAATCAGGAAATATGTAAAACACCATTTAACCCTGTAACTCCAGTGTTAGATGGAGCCGATCAAGGTAAGGAGGACATTCCTGATAGTATATTAGAACTCAAGGTTCTGATTGATTCTGTAAAGAAAAAAGTAAATAATGATTAAAAGCATTTGTAATATATAAATAAACGAAATGTGCATTTTTTCTGTAGGGTTATGAAAAAAGTACTAATTTACGCATTTCGTATTACTGCTAATATTTCATTCTTTTCTCTAAAGCTCGGCGGAAGGAAAAATCCAATGGTTGTCCAAAAAGTGAAGCCAGGACTTCAACCACAGAGTTTTGTTAAAAGAATTACTGAATATACATACAAAACCTCAAGCGAAAAGTCTTCCGATATATTCACTTCACATATGCATTGCTTATCATAATTATATACTGTTAAAGACTATTAGAAGCATCTTTAGGGGAGAAAAGAAACAGGAGTGTCATAAAAAGCCAGAAAGTTATAAATTGCTCAAAAAAAGGGACTTCCTTGAGGAATATGAGTTCTATCAACCAGATATACGATCTCTTTCCCAATAAACACAATATCCAATTTACAGATTCTCATTCACAGGAACGTGATACTTCGTCCAGCATTGCTAAGAATGATACAGATGGAAGTATAAGTATACCAGGTAGTATAGACACTGGCATCCTAAAGAGCATTATTGAGGAGCAAGGTTGGAACGACGCTGAATTATATAGAAGCTCAATACAAAACCAAAGGTTTTTTTTAACGGATAAATATGCTAAAAAGAAGCACTTGACTATGGAAGACATGCTTAGCACAGAAGAGGAACAAAGTTATCAAGAGCCTATTCAAGATTTTCAGACCTATAACAGACGTGTTCAAAGGGAATATGAGCTTAGAGAAAGGATGGAAGAATTTTTCTGCCAAAACATTAGAAATGATTTACATATTTTGAACGAAGATTCATTAAATCAACAATATTCGCCGCTTGGGCCTTCAAATTATGTTCTGCCCCTCGATAGATACTCTAGAATGAAAAACATAACCTCAAAATTCTTCAAGAAAAATATTGGTATTCCTGGGAAATTGAAAAGAAGAGGTCATTATAATAACAATGCAGAGGGCCACATCAAAGGAAACAGTTCTATATCCAGTTTCAGCACTGATGTAATCGATAATGCCAGTTACAGAAATATTGCAATAGATGAAAACGTTGACATGACACATAAAGAACATGCCATTGACGAATTAAATGAGCAGGGTTTTTCAGGCGGTGAATCCGCTGTAGGAGGTGGGTCACTGCTGCATGACATTGAAAAGGTTTTCAATAGGTCCAGAGCAACTAGGAAATACCATATTCAACGGAAACTAAAAGTGCGCCATATCCAAATGCTGTCTATTGGGGCCTGCTTTAGTGTGGGGTTGTTCCTAACCTCAGGAAAAGCTTTTTCCATTGCTGGACCATTTGGTACTCTACTTGGATTTGGACTTACAGGTAGTATCATTTTAGCGACAATGTTGTCATTTACAGAGTTATCCACTCTTATTCCTGTATCTTCTGGGTTCTCAGGATTGGCTTCTAGATTCGTAGAGGATGCTTTCGGGTTTGCATTGGGCTGGACATATTGGATTTCATGTATGCTCGCCCTTCCTGCTCAAGTTTCTTCGAGTACATTTTATCTTAGCTATTATAACAATGTGAATATATCAAAGGGAGTAACAGCGGGGTTTATCACACTGTTTTCAGCATTCAGCATTGTAGTAAATTTATTGGACGTTAGCATAATGGGTGAAATTGTTTACGTCGCTGGTATCAGCAAAGTGATAATTGCCATTTTGATGGTTTTCACAATGGTCATCTTAAATGCCGGGCATGGAAATGATGTTCATGAAGAAGTTGGTTTTAGATATTGGGATAGCTCTAAATCTGTCCGAAATTTGACCTACGGGCTATATCGTCCAACATTTGACCTGGCAGATGCTGGAGAAGGAAGCAGAAAAGGCATTTCTGGCGCAAAAGGCCGGTTTTTAGCTACGGCGTCAGTCATGTTGATTTCAACATTTGCATTTAGTGGTGTTGAAATGACGTTTTTAGCTAGTGGAGAAGCTATAAATCCAAGGAAGACAATTCCTTCTGCTACAAAGAGGACATTTTCCATCGTATTGATATCTTACGTTTTTTTGATTTTTTCGGTGGGTATTAATATATATAGTGGCGATCCAAGACTACTATCATATTTTCCTGGTATTTCCGAAAAGAGGTATGAAGCTATTATAAAAGGCACTGGAATGGACTGGAGACTCAGGACCAATTGTCGCGGTGGTATTGATTATAGGCAGATTTCAGTAGGAACAGGCTATTCTAGTCCTTGGGTAGTTGCACTGCAGAACTTTGGTTTATGTACTTTTGCGTCTGCTTTCAACGCAATACTGATATTCTTCACTGCTACAGCAGGGATATCTTCGCTATTTAGTTGTTCAAGAACATTATACGCCATGTCTGTACAACGAAAAGCACCACCTGTTTTCGAAATTTGCAACAAGAGAGGTGTTCCTTATGTATCAGTGATATTCTCATCATTATTTTCAGTCATTGCTTATATTGCAGTTGACCAAACCGCAATCGAAAATTTCGATGTCTTGGCTAATGTTTCGAGCGCTAGTACATCTATTATATGGATGGGATTGAATCTTTCCTTTTTGCGATTCTATTACGCTCTAAAACAAAGGAAGGACATTATATCGAGAAATGATTCATCATACCCATATAAATCTCCCTTTCAACCCTATCTAGCTATTTATGGTCTAGTTGGATGTTCATTATTTGTTATTTTCATGGGATATCCTAACTTTATACACCATTTTTGGAGTACTAAAGCCTTTTTTTCAGCATATGGTGGCTTGATGTTTTTCTTTATCAGCTATACAACTTATAAAATTCTTGGAACGTCAAAGATTCAAAGGCTGGATCAGTTGGATATGGATAGCGGGAGGAGGGAAATGGACAGAACCGATTGGACTGAACATAGCCAATATTTGGGGACGTACAAGGAAAGAGCGAAGAAGTTAGTTACATGGCTGATCTAGGGTTGTTATTATTATCTGTATAATGGAGTTTTGTATTAGCAGTGCCTTACGTAGTTGAATGAGCGGGTAACTAAAGATTTTTTTTTTTTTTTCAGAAAAATCAAGAAAAAAAGTTCGATGAGATGACCTTAGCAGGTTACTAGTTATTAGTAGCCTGTTTACAGTATTGTTTGTAATTCAAACGAAGTCGAGAGCTTGCACCTAAAGGCATCCTCAGGGTAAGGAATTAAAGGAAGATGAGCGAACTAGAAGGTACAATTAGACAAGCTAAAGAAGCTCTCTCTGAAAATAATGCCAAAAAGGCTCTCAAAATATTGAAACCGTTCAAAAGTTCATTGAAGAAGGAAAATGCAGACAATGTGATACTGAATGAAGTGTTTGCAGATGCATACCTAGATAATGGACAAGTAGAGAAAGCCTATCCCATCTTAGCACGTGCCTGTGAATTAGATCCTGAGGGACAAATTGGCGGGCCCGACAAATTCTTCACCATGGGCCAAATCATGGGTGGACAGGATGGTGTGTCGATAATAACCCGTGGAATAATGAACATATCTAATATTGGTGAAACGTTAACCAACGACCATGTTGAAAAAATTGTGGGCGGACTGCTTTCCATGATTGAAATTTGGATGACAGATTTATGTATGGAGCCAAACGCAGAAGAGCAGTGCGAGGAGTTAATACAAAAAGCGATGGAACTCACAGAAGGAAAATCCCCTGAAACATGGTCCACCTTAGGTTCTATCAAAATTTCACAACAAAAATTTGGAGAGGCCTATGAAGCATTCTCTCAGGCTTGGAATTTCTTTGACTTGAAGAAGCAGGAAATTGGTAGTGGTATAAATGGAAACGGCGACGCAACTCAAAGAACTAGTTTACAGTCAGAGTACGTAGATCTTTTGCAACCTCTTTTATCCTTAACAAAGATGTGCCTTGAAGTAGGTGCCTACGAAGTCGCATTGAAAGTTATTGCCGCAGTTAGGGATATTGATGAAGATAACATAGAGGGTTATTACCTAGAGGGTTTTACTTATTATTTAATGAGCAAATTAGAGATTTTCAAGTTGAAAAATCCTGAAGTAAGCCTGCGTCCAGAAAATATATACGAGTTTAATCAGCTCATTCAAGAAGTTCCTTTGGATTTATCCCATGAACTAATCTCCCAGTTTATCTATGACTCAAGGTTAGCGTTAAGTTTTGCATTACAAGCGGGTGCCAATGCTGATAGCAAAGATGAAATTGTGCAAGAATTATTGGGCGGTGCAACCGCTTTACTCCAAGAAATTGGTGGTCCTCTAGATCCAAGAGAATTATCACAAATCAGAAAGGGAGAATTAGTGAATGAGAACGAAGACTTGGAAGAGTTGGATATAGAGGAAGAGTGTTCTGACTAGTAGTCTTGTAATTTAATATATGCATAAGTACATACACTGATATATATGTATATATCCGTAAGAAACGGAAATTATGACATGGGACAGATGAAGGGAAATTCTACCGTGCATAGTCCCAGGTGATCTCTTTATTCGTTTTCAGTGAATATTTACCGCCGTAACCAATTGACGTTTATATTCAATTCGATATATTCAATTTTGTTTTTATACCTGCTTCGACCTCCGCAACATCATCAATATCTTCCCATTCATCGTCGTCGTAGTCGTCATCGTCATCAACATTATTATTACTGTTTTTGGGACTAATGTTTTGTGTGATCAAGTGAGTTAAGTAAAAAGGTCGAGCCTTGTTCTCCACCTCGTCCTCGCCATCTTCCGGTTGTATATAAGAAACGAATTCCTCCGGCACCAATCCGGTCTTTGATCCTGACTCATTTTCTGCTACCAGCCAACCTTGCCCATGCTTGTAGCTGATAAATACGATGTCTCCTTCAGCTAACCTTAATTCATTATCATTTTCAGGTTCGAAATCGTAGAGGGCAACAGCACGTTGGTTAACTATGTAGTCGTCTGGTAGTGTTATGCTTTGCCTTTTATTGTATGTGTCCTCTACGCTTGAGGAATCCGAAACCATTTCGTCTTCCTCATTGTCCCCATCAAAATAACCATAGTGAAGAGGATTTGAATCTGCGTATGCATAGTCTTTAATTGATATATAACCAATCGTAGTGGTTTCTGTACCTTCCATTGTATCACTATTTTCTGTCTGCACTACTTCCGCCTCTCTCCCATTCTGTAATAATGCCTCATTGAGGGTACCTATAGTTTTTTTAAGACCACTCTTCAAAATACTGCTATCTTTCTGTGTAGTTGTTTCCATCGTTTCCATCGCGGATTCAATAAAATATGTCAGTCAAAGCTAAATTAAGTAGGAAGTTGAGATAAAAAAACTTTAAATTTGTTAGTACCTATTACTTTTTATTGACGGCTGTTACTGTAGTGTGATTTAAACGTATTTTTATTGTGCACTGTGTTGAATTATCCATTACAAGCTAATTATGAAGTGGATTCTCCATTTCTCGCAACTGGAAAAATAAATTGGAGTGACCAAAAATAATAGTCCATCTCTTCACGAAAAGTGAACACCAATAACAAAACTTCAAAAGGCTGCAGAAGAAACTTGCTAAGAAGCTGAGATCCGAAAGGACTACAAGATCATGACCACATCACACAGACCACAGTTAGAAGCAAGAAGCGGTGCAAAAGCGGCTGCGTATACACCAACAGGCATCGAACATGCCAGATTACTACCAGGACATACAAAATTAAAGTACAGGAAATTTAAAGAGGAGGTAGAGGCTAAATCAGACAGTGGGCTAGAAGAGAGAAGCAACGATAAATATTTAGAGGAGGCAGGATTAGAGGAACAGGATGCTGCGGAGGAAGAGTACCTCAAAGAAAACCACAGTGGGAATGACGAAAAAGATTCAATACAAAATCTACCGATCATTCAAGAAGCTAGAGTGGAAAATAAAATAAAGCTTGAACAGAACGAGCAAATAAAGGAGAGAAACTCATCCAGGCGATCGTGGAGAAAGGGCACGGCGTTTGGGCGCCATAAAATCACCAAAGGGGCAAATATAAAGGACGACGTCACAAAAGAGCCATTATCCGGATACATTAATGATATGACTAAATCTGAATATCATCATGAATTTCTCCATAAGCATGTTAGATAGTACATAGGAACAATACATAAAAGGGGCGTTTATATTTCTTTTTTTTTTGTTAAGAGCAAATGATATTTTTATTACTCTATTTTCTCTTTAGGGATCATTTATCATGGTGAGATTTTCTTTTCAAGAACCTCGAGAATTTACTACGTTTCTTCTCTTTTTCGGCAGGTTCTGACTTAAGAGAACCTGTTACCTTGGGACTAGAAGTACCAGACTTGGGACTGTTATCCTGGCTTTTTAAATGAACATGAGAAACTGGTTGTGCCACTGGTTTCATTTCTCTCAAAAGGAAATCAGGCGGATTTATTTGCTGGCGCTGGTCTTCCTTGAATTTGAAAAATTCTCTTGGATTCTGTAAACGTTCCACTTCATCTAAGAATCTTGTTGGTGTTAACGTTTCGTCGCTGCCAATGAAAATATCTCTATTCTTCAAGTTTGATTGATCATAAGCCGCTTTTATTTCGGGGATTGTTATACCACCAATAATATAATAGAAGAATCTTTGCCTTGGTACGTTCTTTTTTATATTAGAGCTTTTCGTGGTCCAAGCTGCTTTATGGCGGGGATTTCTTAAGGATGAGGAGGAATTAGCAGAGGTATTCGCTAAGCCTGCCTGGAATTCTTCTTCATTCAATAGCTCGATTGGTTTGTCCTTTAAGTATGGGAAATATTGTTCGCTCAATAACAATGGATTCGCTATAATTTTTGAAAGAATATTCCCTACAGCGGGAACAAACCTTGAAGTGTGATAGATATTTGGATCATTCACTAAAGTATCATGAAACCATTCCTTCTGAAATGGTTTATCCTTCGGTCTGTCTTTGATCAGTTTGAAATCCATCAGATCGTAGTTTCTGAAGATTTTTAAATACTGCTGGAAACTTTCATGTTCATGAGTAATTCCTGTAAAGTTCAATAACTTAATGAAGTCTAACTCAATAATTCCGCCTCTGAAAAGAGCATACGCAATAATATAACGCAGCTTATCTAATATTGTCGGTTCCTTCATTGCTAATGCTGGTAGGAGATCATCAATAATATGCTTCGTCTTTTCACCACTAAAATCCATTCCAAATCCGGATAGGTTTTGTTCAACAGCAGAGACATCTGCCAATTTTCTTTCCGCATTCTCTCCTAAACATTCATCAATTAAGGTTTTATGTAAAATCAGCCTTCTTCTTTCCTCATCAAAATCCTTTAGGTGCGCTACGACACTCAGTAAATCGGTAGTATTCTTTACGTTCGATCTATCAACTAGAAGAGGGTTTTTGGCAATTAATTCTTTAATTCTACCTTGAATGTATTCGTTAGCATCCATAATATGCTGATGTTTCAAATCGATCCAGTCAGGATCATACAAATCTACCAATTTGGAAACCTTTTCCTCCTGTTCACCAGCTTCATTCTCGGCAGAATAATGATAGATATCTTTTTGTGTATCCACATTAGTTACTAGATCATAAGCCATTGCTTGGTAGCTAAAATCATGTAATATTGGGGCAAAGGGGTCTAATGTTCTATCAGTGATTATTAGAATCGAACGCGGTCTTTCAGTATTTTGGGGAGGAAAATCAGGATTATTACGAGCGTATGTATCTATCGCCATTTGGAAAGCGTTCGCAATAGATCTCGTTAAAGAATTTCCATTGACCACAGCATTTCCGTTGCGAGCATCCTCTTCTTCTACAGGATTCGATACAGAATATCTGACAATCGGATATTCCCCAGTAACAACACATAAACTAACTAGGGAGCCCACAATCTTCCTCACGTTAGTAGGAATTAGAGCCTTGCAGTTATCGTTGAAAAAAACCTGCAGTGAGTGTTCCATTTGTAAGGTTTGGAAGAATTGAGATTCTTTGACGAAGAATCCTAGTTCAATGGGCTTGAATGACTCTAGATTTTGAGCAATATAACGTTTCGATTGAAAGAATTGGAATATAGGGTTTGTCAATCCTGGTAAGAATCTGATGTGACATCTTCTGTATTTTGGGGGTCTTACCATAAAATCAGCGTCAATGCAATTAATGTTATATTTTGTAGGTTCCAATATATAAATAGCTTCTATGGAAGTCTGTCCTTTCCTTGTGGGGGAATCAATTAAGTCAACAGATGTGACATTATTTAAAAGTTCTTGAGGTGTGAGGAAAAGGTAACTCAATATCGTCTCCACAGTTTTATCGATAATAAGAAACTTTAAGTTATTTCTCGTCTCAATCTGATTCAAAACCCCTATTAGGTAGCTCCTCTGTAGTTCAATTAAATCAGACATAGTTCGTCAAACAAAGCATGTGTACACTCTCCTACTTTGCCAATAAATTCTACTTACTTTTAAGGTGTTACAAAGCAATGGGCTATGAGTTTCAATAGGGCCTCAAATTGATCGTTTAAGCAAGAGAAAAACACCGTGCTGTGTGACCACAACAGCAAGAATTGCGGGAACATAAGACGAAACGACCATTCTCCTATTACGATTAACACCGTATTACAATAATAAGTGTGCAGTCGACAGGCTATTCGATGAGTTTTAAAGGGTGTCAGGAACAACGCCCATAACGCAACCTAGGGAATGTAAGATCACTGATATTTTACTTCCGAAGGATAAACATATTAGATAGGAAGGCTAAGAAGGCTATCACATCAAGGTTAAGTATCATCGTAACAGGGAATACATTTCGCAATATGCAAGCAAAAAGTGGCTCATAAACATAGTTTTTTTGATAATATCGTTACATGTTCTCATTTTATGCCACCGTCATTAAACATGACATTTATCTCACATGCTTTAAACCAGCGAAAAAAAATAGCGAAGTGAAAAAAATCGATGAGATGAAAAAATTTTTTACAAGTAATGGTGTATTGATATATACAAATCAACTAAAGTATAGTTGGATTTGTCGCTCCGTGTGTGTTTTAAAATGAGTATAATTCATCCTTTGCAGAGTACACTCACCTCTCGTGATGGCTCGTTGGTGTTCGCCATTATAAAGAATTGTATTTTGAGCTTCAAATACCAATCGCCAAATCACTGGGAATTTGCTGGGAAATGGTCTGATGATTTCAATAAAACTGAAGGAGTGGAGAAAATTATTGTTAAGGAGCAGCAAGGGCAAGTCAGCGAAAATGAAAACAAAAACAAAAAATTAAAAAGTAATAAAGGCGATTCCATAACCAAGATAGAAGCTAAGATACCATCTCCAGGTATTGGCGCCCCTCCAATATATTCGTACATAAGGAATCTGAGACTAACACCCGATGAATCAAGACTAATTGCATGTGCGGACTCTGACAAATCCCTTTTAGTTTTCGATGTTGACAAAACTTCCAAGAATGTCTTGAAGCTGACAGAAAGGTTCTGTTTCCCTAAGAGACCGAATGCCATTTCTATAGCCGAAGATGGTACCACAGTTATCATAGCTGACAAATTTGGTGATGTATACTCCATCGACATTAATTCCAGCCCGGAAGAAAAGTTTACTCAAGAACCTATCCTTGGCCATGTCTCTATGTTGACTGATGTGCACATGATCAAAGACTCTGACGGTCGTCAATTCATAGTCACTAGTGATAGAGATGAGCATATTAGAATTTCTCATTATCCGCAATGCTACATTGTGGACAAATGGTTGTTCGGCCATAAGCATTTTGTTTCTTCCATATGCTGTGGCAGGGATTATTTGTTATTAAGTGCAGGTGGTGATGATAAAATCTTCGCTTGGGATTGGAAAACTGGTAAAAATTTGTTCACTTTCGATTACAGTGGTTTGATTAAACCTTACTTGACTGACCAACATTTAGCACCACCAAAATTCCAGAATGTAGATAGTAATGTTATTGAATTTGCCGTCAGTAAAATTATAAAGTTACGCAACCTACCGTTTGTTGCGTTTTTCGTCGAAGCTACAAAATGCATAGTAATTCTGGAAATATCCGAAAAACAAAAAGGTAATCTTACACTTAAGCAAATTATAACTTTTCCATATAATGTCATTTCATTATCCGCCCAAAATAATGAATTCCAAGTCACCTTAGATAATACAGATTCATCTGGTGTGCAAAGGGATTTTGCCAAATTCATTGAATATAACTCTAATGATAACAGCTTTGGCGTGGACAATGAAAAATCAAACAAATTTGATGATGCCATCATACAATCAGTACAAGGAGATTTTAATTTGGTTACCAAGAAAGAAGAAATTTATCCATTGTACAACGTTTCCTCATTAAGAAAACATGGAGAACATTATTCATGAAAGAAATAGGTAGTACATCTTTATAACAAATATAAAAAAGGTACGTACTAATTTGTGTTAATCATCATTGTTAGTGCATCTATTCCTAGTTGAATGCGGCAAATTGAATAGCGGTCCTTTTTAGATTTGCAGATACAATAGGATTAATTTCATCAATACATTTTTGTAATCTACTTGTGTCGTTCTGGAAACAATTTTGTAAACACGCCTTCAATGTAGCCTCGGTATCCTTTTCAAGCAATGGGCCCATAACCTTTTGAAAAAATTCCAAATCCACTATAATTTGTAGTGAGCCATCATTGGAAAGATTACCAACATATGGCTTAAATGCCTCAAAGAGATATCTCGCTATGAAAATTTGAGTCTCAATCAGAATCTTATGAATGAGTTGAGGTCCAATTCTAAAGCATTCACTGTGAACAACAATCAGAATCATCAACGCTTCTATGATATAATCACCCACCCTGAATGAATTTGATGTATACATTGGCCAATTTATTTCATGGAATTTTTCTTCAAGAGTATCCCTTAAATTGATCTTTAAGTCAGAAAGATAGTTACCGAAAATCGAAGACTCCATCTTAGATAGTAGGCTAAATAATTCTAAGTTTTTGGAGGCTAAGTTCCACTCGAACGCGTCATCAAAATACTGCAAAATATTCGGAAATGCGCACTCTCTGAAATATTGTAGATTTGTTAATGTTAAGATAGTGTGAGAGTTTCTTGGATTGTCCTTGTCCTTTGCTGCATTTTTTAAGATTGCTTCCAACACGGCTTCCATTGATATAATCTGTTGAATTTCTATGCCTGTAAGCAATTGTTTCGAGGGGTAACTTACTACAGAAATTCCGTTAATGATTGGTAATTTTTCAAATGCGAATAATAGATCCCTAGTAGTTTTGATACTCACTTCTTGAAACGAAGTGACAATTTCCGGAAATTGTGTCACACCATATTCAAAAGTTAAACTCTTACTATTGTCCTGTGATTTGCTTGAAAATGTAACCGTTTCATAAACTTGCCAATTCTCCAATTGATAAAAGTTAGAGATATCTCTCAATTTCGTAGAGGATATGGCACCTACGCAACGGTCAATTATGGTCGATAGAGTGTTTCTGCAAATGGTAATTCCGTTAGTTGTAATATTTAATTGCGCTAGTTCGGTAGAGAACTTCAAAATGGGCTCCACAATTTTCGGTAGGTATCTCAAACAACTTAATCCATTACAATTTGGTGGTATAAATCCATAATCCAAAGGTGACCCCGAGTCTTTATTGCCGCGAGCAACATCTCCAGCATGATCCTTCTTCAATGATGATGGTAGAGACGATTGAGAAGACATGAAAAATGATAATAAATTCTGTGAAACTGAACTGATGAATTCCTCGCCCTTTGATCTAACCTCGTTGATTTGTTCTTCTTTCAATATTAAACTCTTTTGGTATGATTCGATAATATTAGAATCACCAATCAGGATATTTTCCTTTCTCTTTTCATTTATAATGGAATTTTGATAAGTCCCATCGAGGAACTTTTCGATATGTTCCCAGAATTCTATAAATTGATCGCAAATCCTCCAAAGGTCGTTAATATATTTTAAAATCAATAGCCACATTTCGATAATAGTTGGGGAATCAGTTAATCCTTGAGAGCTGGGTTGGCAGTTCAAGTTTAGATAGCTAGTTCCAGAAATGGTGTTAACTTTATTGGAGTCAACGGCACTTTTCAAACCTTCATTATCTTTGCCGGTATCACTTATAATTTGAAATAACTGATTGATTTTCAAATAATACGACAGCTCCACGCATCCTTGGCTATTATCTTGATTAGTATTGTTCTGTAATATGAGCCTTTGAGAATGAATGATTTTATTAACCATGTGACCAGATAACTCCCTTAGGTCGCTTTGAAAACCATTCAGTTTGATGGACATCCATCTTAGAATTGGATTTTCACTAGATGATGAGGCAGTGTTTTTGTCACCACCTTGACTTTCGTTTTGGCTATTGTTGATAAAGTTTTCTAAGTTCAACAATTTTGAAAAGAGGGACAAAATTGTTTCTTGAGGTTGATCAACGTTGAAATTCGAATTTATTAAATTGTTCCAAATCAAATCTTTATACATGATTAATAAATTTTCCACTTGAGTCCAAATTCTTTTAATGACAAGTGACTGTGAAGCATCTGAACTCTGGTTGAAATCACGACGGAGAGTAAGGCCTTTTGAATATTCGATCATGAACTCATTGAAATCGTTGTTAGTTAAACATCTCTTCAAAGATTTAGGCAAATTGAAGTAAAACTTATTCAGTTCAATAAATTTCTTGGTGGCTTGGTAATTCAAAATTTTCTGATAGTTGTCCATTAGCGGTTTCAGTTTGAAGGTGGTTGTTCTAATAACATCGTCCACCTTTTTATTTAAACTTTCGACATTTATTTGATTCTCTTTTGGTGAATCTGCTTGGTTTTTTTCATTCGTTTTCTCGTCAAATTCTTTGTAAATTTGATCTAACTTGTTCTTAATTTTAACATACTTGGTGAAGTTTTTACCAACCAGTTGTTTCAGATGTATAGATTGGTCTTGAATATCACTATCCAACCTGTCCAACGAGTTATTTAGATCATTAAAGGAGTCTTGTTTGTGCATATCTCTCAGAAAGGCCTTGACGTTAAATTGTTTACTGTTGACAAGATAGTTCAACCGCGTTGAATCATTTGGCATATGTTGCAGTTCTTTAGACATCTCTTGGCCATTCAAGGGATCCCTAATATAACTTAAGGATTCATCGTTTAAGTATGCTTTCGATTCCTTGTCAATGCTAATTTGATTGCCATATTTAAAATCTTTCAGTATGTCGAATGACGATTCCACGCCAACTTCATTGCTTGTAGCCTCATCATTATTCAACTTTGAGGAATCTTGTGTCCACGAATGGGTCGGATTAGTGGTCTTCAACTGATAAAACCGGAGCAGTTGCTCATCGCCAACTTGAAATTTATCCATAGTACCAGGCTTGTTTCCGGTATTTTCTTAATAGAAATTCTTTTCTTAGTGTAGCAACGGTAACGTAGCTTATTTTTGTCACTTTAGTTGAAATAGTTGATGTTGATACTTTGTTTTTTCAGTTGGGACAGAAACGAAAAATAAAAGAAGCTGCAAATTCAGTTTCACTGCTGGAGTAGAAAAGAACTAGCAGCGAAGAACAAAGGACAGACTAGCTTAAAACCATGGATTTTGAGGAAGATTACGATGCTGAGTTTGATGATAATCAAGAAGGACAATTAGAAACACCTTTTCCAGCAGTGACTGGTGCTGACGATGGGAACAATGCTGATGATGACTCTATCGCAGGAAACATGAAAAGGAAGCAAAAGAGAGAGGTTGTAGTGGATGATGGAAGTGAAAATGCATTTGGTATACCCGAATTTACAAGAAAAGATAAGACATTGGAGGAGATTCTAGAGATGATGGACAATACTCCTCCAATCATCCCCGATGCTGTGGTAGACTACTATCTAACCAAGAACGGATTTAACGTGGCAGACATACGAGTGAAACGACTTTTAGCACTGGCTACTCAAAAGTTTGTTAGCGATATAGCTAAGGATGCCTACGAGTATTCGAGGATCAGGTCCTCTGTGGCGGTATCTAATGCAAACAATAGTCAAGCGAGAGCTAGGCAGCTATTGCAAGGGCAGCAGCAGCCTGGTGTGCAGCAGATATCACAGCAACAACATCAACAGAATGAGAAGACTACAGCAAGCAAAGTTGTTCTGACGGTGAACGATCTCAGTAGCGCTGTTGCTGAGTATGGGCTCAATATAGGTCGTCCTGACTTTTATCGGTAGTGACTAGCACGTGGAAAAGGAAATATGTATATAGTGTAGCAGTATGCAACTCTTTTAAATATATAATCCGCTACGAGATTGATTGGAATATGTATTCACGCAAATTCGACACGCTTTGTGAAGATCCGTTTTTCACGATTTTTTACTTAAGGATCAGGAAGGATTTGTGATATAAGAGAACACCTCCGTTGCATCAACACTTTATCAGAATAAAGGAACGACCGAAACATCGAACATCTACATAAAGAAAAAAAAATGGCTATTGATTATTCTAAGTGGGACAAGATTGAACTATCAGATGATTCTGATGTCGAAGTGCATCCTAATGTGGACAAGAAATCGTTCATCAAATGGAAACAACAGAGTATCCATGAGCAACGATTCAAAAGAAATCAAGATATCAAAAATCTGGAGACACAAGTGGACATGTATTCTCATCTGAACAAAAGGGTAGACAAAATTTTGAGCAATTTACCTGAAAGTGCTCTCGCTGACTTGTCAGCCGTTACTATATTCTTGAATGCAAATTTTGATAAGTTAGAGAAAAGTAAAGGAAAAAATGTCGATCCTGAGATTGCAACATACAATGAAATGGTTGAAGATCTTTTTGAACAATTAGCCAAAGATTTGTCCAAAGAGGGCAAAGACCCCAAGAACCCATCTCTCTTAAGGGATGCTATTTTGAAACATAGGGCTAAAATTGATTCAGTTACTGTAGAGGCTAAGAAGAAATTAGATGAATTATATAAGGAGAAAAATGCTTACATTTCATCTGACGATTTTCATACTGGATTTGATAGTAGCTTCATGAACAAGCAAAAGGGAGAGGCTAAGCCGCTGGAAGCAGTTTCTTCAGGGGCTCTTGCAAGCACTGCGGATTCTAATATTCTTAATAAATTGGCTAAATCATCAACACCACAAACTTTTATCGAATTTAAAGATGATCCTATGAAATTGGCCAAGGAAACTGAAGAATTTGGTAAAATATCTATTAATGAGTACTCCAAGTCTCAGAAATTCTTACTGGAGCATTTACCTATTATTTCAGAACAACAAAAGGATGCCTTAATGATGAAGGCCTTTGAGTATCAGTTGCACGGTGATGATAAAATGACTTTACAAGTCATTCATCAATCTGAATTGATGGCTTACATTAAGGAGATCTACGACTTAAAGAAGATACCATTTTTAAATCCGATTGAACTATCAAATGTTATTAATATGTTTTTCGAGAAGGTCATCTTCAACAAGGACAAGCCAATGGGCAAAGAGTCATTTTTGAAATCGGTTCAAGAAAAATTCTTGCACGTTCAAAAACGTTCCAAAATTTTACAGCAAGAGGAAATGGATGAATCGAATGCCGAAGGGGTGGAGACGATCCAACTGAAATCACTAGATGATTCTACAGAGTTAGAAGTAAACTTGCCTGACTTTAATTCTAAGGATCCTGAAGAAGTGAAAAAAGTTAAAGTTTTTAAAACTTTAATACCGGCGAAAATGCAAGAAGCTATAATGACCAAAAACTTGGATAATATTAACAAAGTGTTCGAAGATATACCAATCGAAGAAGCTGAGAAAATTTTGGAAGTGTTTAACGACATTGACATTATCGGAATTAAAGCCATTTTAGAAAACGAGAAGGATTTCCAAAGTTTGAAAGATCAATACGAGCAAGACCACGAAGACGCCACTATGGAGAATCTGTCCTTAAGCGACCGTAATGGTGGTGGAGAGAAGCATGAAGAGGTCAAGGATACTGCCGATACAGTTGACTAACAATTTATATAGCTAATTCATGGGTGTAGCGTGTATCTATTTTCTTTTTTCATTGTTATCTCCATATATACATAATAAAAAAAAGAAAAAAATTGATGATCAATAAAGTAAATCATAAAAATTACAGCAGAGATTTTGTGACTATCTTTGTACGTGAGTATGTAATATCTAACTTTCTATTAGTGCATGTGTTTCTGAGTGTGTGCATGTGTGATCTGTATATACTACACAAAGAACTGGAAGTGTAAAATGTGAAAAAAACTGGTCTTTTGAAATATATTGAACGGGCTATTATATGAAATGAATATGAAAAGAAAAAAGGAAAAAATGTGACAAGTGAAAAGTGGTGAGAAAAAAAGATAATTATCCAGAGATGATAAAACCTAAAGCAAAAACTTGGTAACAAAACTTTCATTAAAACAAAGTATGTATTCTTTTTTCATTTTCATTTTTTTTTACTGTTTTTCTGTTTATTTCATGGAAATGGTGAAAATTCTTAAGATTTTAAACTCATCAATAAGAAGGCAGCGCTATTATCCTCACCATTTTTTGGCTGCTGGTCATGTTTTTGCTGGTCGTGTTGTGTGGGGGACTCAATATCTCCATTTTGAGAGTTGGTAAACTTTGAATCGGTGGGTTTGGGACTAACTACGCCATTAGTAGAACTTGCTACACTGTCTATATTGGGTACTAAACTGTTATTTCTCAAAGAGGCCGCACCAATTGATTCCCAGTCTTCTTCATCTGTATCTGAGTGAGGTTGATGATGAGAATGGGGAACAATTTGTGGAGATGATTCTTCGTTTAAACGTCTTGAGGCTGCTCTCTGCTTTTCCTTATCCGATAATAATATATGGTTTGAACTCACATTCATCTGATCCTCTAGCTTAGGCGAAGTAGAAACAGACGTAGCTTTGGAGTTAGGGTTTGTAGTGACGATCAAGTAATTTTTGTTCGGAAAAAGTGTTGATCTAATACTTGATTCTTTCGATACAGACAAACGAGATGCTCTTCTTGAAGTTGGCTCACTTGTTGCAGTAAGTTTCTCTAAATCTATTTTTCCTTGGTTTGAGTTGCTGTTGTTATTTGACGGGGTCGTCGTTGAAGTTGGATTGGGGGAGAGATAGGATGAATCTTGATGTGTGTTTAGTTTGGAGATGAAAGGTGTATGTGGTTTTATGCTCGAACGGCGTCTATTCCTTAGTAGTGGTCTAATCTTTTGTGCTATTATCTCATGTTCAATATTTTCGGGATTTGAATCAGCAAACACGACTTGCGACCTTCTCCTACCAAAACTATAGGGATCACTATTTGAAACTTTTCCAAAATTATTACTGCTGTTCCTCGACTTGTTTTGATAGTGTAAATGATGATCATCTTCATCAAACTCCTCATCTTCATCTTCTGATGCAAGCGCATTTTCGTCTATATATACCACGTTTGCAGCTGCAAGGGGAGATTTACTGCGTTTGATATTAACAGGAATAGTGGTGGAAGCAGTGGCAGCGGGTGGAGTGGTAGACTCATCGATATTCGTGATACTATGCTCAATTTTAACAGGCATTTCAACTTTGCCACCTGAGTTCGAGTTTGAATTGTTACTTTTCCTTCTTTGACTCTCTTGGGAAATCAAGTCTTTCACCTTCGCGTTAGCGAAATTGGTTGCTTCCAACTCCTTATCAAAGTTGGCAGGGTCTACTCTTTTCGCGGACCATTGACCCCACCCAATTTTTTCGAATACCACTGACCTTTCTTTATCACCACTTTCCATAGCACTCATGATAAGTCGTCTTTGTTTGGAAGATGATAAATCTTTAAAACACGGAATATCCAGACATAAGGTCTGTGTAATGTGTCTAATGGCCAACGGTCCCTTTTCTAGTAATAAAGTAGACAGTTTCCCGGGCGTAACTCTTTGAGCCGCTGCCAACCCGGCAGGTGATGATGTGGAAATAGGTTTGGAAAATATACTAGGGTTTGCCTCGGATTTGACTGATATGATATGAGGAGGCGATACCTCTTTTTGGTTTTCTGACATTATGGATGATAGTCCGAAATGATGTCTTTCCCTTCCAAATTTCGATTTATTTAGAAGCGCAAAGTAAAGCAGGAGCTTAGGATTTGCGTACACCTAGATGGTTCCAATGATACTATGTTCTTCTTTCTTTCTTTCAGTGGAAATATGGGAATGGTCCTTAATCTTGTCTTCAAGCGGTTACAAATTCACGTGCTCCGATTGAAAACAGGTTATTAACACGACTCTTGAAAATCTCAGTTCGCCCTTTTTTGCGATAAATTAATGTGTCTGATCAGGATTGCCAGGCACTGTTTGTAATCAGTGTCTTTTATAATCGATTTGTCTGGGATATGGATGGTACTACACCGTACCTGTATCTTTATGTTATTGTGTAGATTGTGCGAGTGTGTGTGGAGATGTACATGAGAAGTATGAAGACTATTTGAAATAGTTCACTCTTCGGTTAGTAATGTAAGGCGCCTTAACCCTCTCAACGCGCACGTGCGGAGTGATCATCCCACTACCGGAGGGACTTTTGCACGCTATTATAGGAATACCATTGCTAACGTATTCAGATTCATGCAAAGCCGTGTAACACAGTGCAACACGCTCTTTAACATTCTTCATGACACTGTTCTGAGATTATACTTCTACAATGTTCCTACGAAAAGATCATATTTCCGGACCGGATTTCCTCTCCCTGCCGTGCTTGTTTAAGAATCTGGAGACAATAGAAACTTGCTTGACGTAAAGCCCCAGCTAGTATCATGAATAAGCAACATTCTAGCTCAAGAAATCACAGGAAGTCTTTGTGGCTGCAATAGCCCTAGAAACATTCTCGTTATTCAATAGGAATGTTCTAGCGCCATGACAAGAAATTTACGACTGGGAATGTTGCTTACCCTAGTTTTTGTTGATGTTGCCCTCTTGCGCTAAATTTGTAATAATGGGTCAAGGATGTGGCCTTACACGAGTATCAACACAACCTCTATGGTCGTCTTTTTTGTATGGCTGTTGTAACACATCACAACAGTAGTCCGAAGTTATTACAAAATCAAAAGACGGTTCCTGGCAGTGCTGCCATAGCATTTATTGCAACGCACATAAAATGAAGTTTGGACTTATCTTGCCATACTTCGTCACAAATGAACACACCGTCCTCATTCTTCATACTTTTAAAGAAATAGAATGGCAAGGATGGAGGCACTAGGTCGAGGGACAATTCGAGTTTTCAACCTGTTAGGTTAGGGCTCATACATGAAGAACATCTGTCTTAAAATGCTCAACAACTTCCACAGTGCTTTATGATTAGAAGTTGTCTGTGCGAAGGCACGGTTATATCGACATAATGGCAAACATACACCTACGAAGTACACGGCTGCGTAAGATGTAAACGCAGCCGATGTTTCCTGCCACATGGAATGTATATTTCCGGCTGAATAACGAACAGTTGAGCTCATTTAACGCTATGTAAGTGAGACTGTCCATAGCAGAGTAGTATTCTTGATAGGCTCATTCGCTCGGGTGTTTACGGAAGAGACACTGCAAAAGCAAGCAAGCAAATATGGCCATGTATACTTTAGCATCGAGCCGTTTATGCTCAAACAGGTTCTTACATACTTTTTTTTTCATCACTGGTGGCTCTCATTCGTAGCATATTGATGCTCAGGATAAACAGCCGGCCTGTATATGGTCTTACTTTCTTATTCACCTTCATTGCAAGTAATACCTTCCTCATCTGCTGCCTGTATCAAATAAATCCGTGACGAAAATCAGTATGTTCCATTATTTTGATGAAAATTGTGCTACCTTATTGTTAGTAGTTTGGACCATTTAAATCAGTGGTTTCGTGATGACATAGCAAACAACTCATTTGGGCCTTTCTTAACCTCGAACCCTACGTGCAGTCGATCGTCTTCTATAGTTAGATCCGTTGAGTAACACTGCGTAGCACTACGCTCACGTTATGTAGCATCCGTGTTTGGTTCCTTTACCTTTCCTGTTCATTGGGAAACGATTACGTGCACCCTTAATTGCTTATATACTTTAGGTTAAGATTACATCCTTTTTTTTATGTTTGTAAAAATTAAGTTAATATAAAGCCCACAAATGAAAGCCACCAAAATGGCTAAAACTTGATAAGTCCTTCTACATAATCTACATATTTGGTTTCGTTATACGGCATACTTATTTATTAGTTAAATGAATCTAAAAAGGATAACTGTCGCTTACTCAGTGTAAATTTGAGTAAAGGATATCGACCTTCTCATTATCTCTTTTGTATTCGACCACTACGGATATTTCAGTCTGCTTGAGCGCCCAACAAAAAGACTTCAATCAGTGGAAAGGTATAATTCACCAACTCTGCTTAAAAATTGTTTAACAGCATGTCTCAACTCCGTTGGAACACTCTTATCTAAGATTTGAATCACCAACGCATACATAGCTGGACAGTACAGTCTAAAGTCTTCATCATCGAATTCGTAGTAACCCTGTAATATTTCAACTATCACAGAACGCCAGGCGTTAATACTACGTTCCATGGTTCTATCATCCAAGGAAACGTAACCCTCGACGACCTGAATGCAAATGGTGATCAGACGAGTTATTAGATCGGCCTTTTTCTCGTCATCGTTCAGGTATAACTGAAACATAATGTCAAGGAGAACTGCAGCAGCACTTGTTTCTTGTTTTAAAAGATTTGGGATTTTATCAACTACGCGAGCTTCTACTAATCTTGTCCTCAATCCATAGTCCTCATTAAAATCACGAGAAAATTCATAAGATTTCTCCAGTAATCTTGTAATTCTAATGGCTTCCTTGTAAGGAATACAGTGGGCAAAATCCTCGTTTTCAAATAATTCGTTCAGCAGTTCTATCATCAAAAGTTGTAAAACACATTTGACAACAATTGAATTCTTGATGTTTATTCTCCTCCGTATATCTTCGTTATTCTCGCTACGTTTCATATGCTTCGTTCTCTTGGGAGCACTTAGAGTAGCCGGTTTTGAGCTCAATTCGTCTTTCACCGTCGGTATGGAGTTGCCATTGTTAAGTTTGGTTTCCCCATTGAGCGTTTCAACCATGTCTCCACCGACATCCTCGCTGGATTCTTCTTGGTGCGCTCTTTCTACTGTCTCACTGATATTAGAATCATTTTCACTTCTGTCGTTATTCTCATTATCGGAGTGTTGGCTGGTATCAGTTGTCGTTTGGTGATGAGAGACAGATGATTTTCTTCCTTGCTGTAACGGATCATAATCGAACAATTCATTGGCTGTCGTTAAATCAAACAATTTATCGAATACATCACCTATTTGATTCCAGTGATACTCATTGAATTTAGTTACATTTTGTAATATCAATTGCTGTAGACAGGACCTCCCAATTCTAGCAATAGTGTCATTTTCTTGACAAATACACGATACCAGCAGACCTAAAAATCCATCAAGCATTTTATTCAACGATTCAAAGTAATGTGTAAAAAGGGCAATCAAGTTCCTTAAGGCTTGGATCAACGTGGTCGAGAGCCAAACGCTCAAATCATCATGACTGTTAAATTGATTGACTTCCCAATGTTTGGACAATACACCGAAGATAGGAAATAGCAATTTCTTGCAAATCTTCTCCCAGAAATCATCATTGAATTTACCACCATATGCCACTAAAGCATCGAACATATAGTTCAATGCACGTGATCTAACTTCTAAGTCTTCAGCTGTCATGATCGTATCATTGAAGCAGAATAACATAGGGAACCACACATCTTGGAATATGTCTTTTCCACGAAGTAAAGCGTTGTTATGTTTCCTTTCTTCTTCAGTCTTATTTTCACTATAAAAACAGATGTCTGCAACATTCTGTGTCATCTTTCTTAGCGACTCCAAGGCATGTAGAGATAGTTTCTGGAATCTCTTATTTTTGGTAATTTCTCTGAAAACACCAACTAATTCAGAAAAGGCATCTTCCTGAGAAAATACATTTTCAAAGTGATTCGTCACGATATCGTTGCTAACCAATAATTGTGTTTTTAACACAATGGATTCAGTGCTTGAGCGAGCCGTATATTGTAAAGATTCAAGAATAGGCTTCCAGCCAGATTTAATTCTTTCTGATTTTGTTAGTATGAAGTTTCTAAAACACTCGATAATCATTTCTTGAACCTCAGTGTTACCACTATTTTGCACTGTGTATTCGAATGGTTTCAAAAAATCGTGTTGGAATTCAAAACCTGATAATTCCTCAATGTCTAAAAATCTCATGGACAATTGACGTAGAGAATCAATGGCGAAAAATACCACGGCTAAGTTAGAGTTTGTAGCAATTTTGTTAAAAGCTTTTCCCATAACAGCCCAAAGTGGCGTCCATTCTAGTTTGATACGATCCATATTGTAGTAACACACATCAACCATTTTTTGTAACGAAAACATTCTTGGAGTGGAAGCGTTTTCAGACGATTCGATTTCTTCTAAAGATACGGCAGTTAAAGCTTTGATAAAATCGACGATAGCATTACCTGATAACTCCGAACTTTTGGTAAATATATTGTCCATCAAAACGACTAATTCGCTGGAGGAAATGAATTTAGAGATTTCAGGTGATAGGGTTTGATTGTGGTGCTTTTCTTGAGCCAATTCGGTGGGAGTAGCTTTTTTGCCCCACACATCAAAAAATGATGTATTGTTAGATCTTGATGATTCGTAGGAAACTCTAGGGTTTGCAACCCGAGCTTGAGCAACATCTGGAACTGTGTCTCTATCGATACCCTTAGATATTAATTGCAGTCTTTCCATCTGAGACACCACCAGCAAAATGTCCTTCCATGATCCTTCCAAGTAATTTCCTTCGGACAGTGCGACTTCAAGAAGAATTACCATAGCATTGACATTCTTGACTTTGATTTCCTCAAGGTTTTGAAGGTTACAAAATTGTACTAACGCACCCACAAAGGAGGTTCTAGCATCATTGATTCTAAAAGTAGAAGCAATTTTAATTGATATTTTCAAACCTTCTAAACACTTATTCGTTGTGTCGATGTCATCATAATCCTTAAATGGGGGGGTTAATGCTGCTAAAAAGGACATCCATAGTGTTTCAAAAATTGACTTAACATGTTCAACGTGAGAGGCTGCATAATAGACATCTGGGGCCCCTTTATTCTTATTCAAATTCTTGAAAACTAGCTCTGTTTTAGATGAAATTTCTTTTGAAACTTGATTATATGCCTCTCTCGTCAAGTCACGAGAATTAAAAAAGTTGAAAGCAGATTGCTGTTGTTGAACAAGATTGGTATCACCTGAAAGCATTGCTTGATGCTGTTCTGAAATCAATTTGATTTCATTGTTGGCAATTTCGTTGAATAAACCTTCCAAAAACTCTCTGGGTAGATCTCTTCCATTGTCTATTCCTTCATTGTTTTCTAAAAACTCCCGTAAGGACATCTTATTTTTGATTTGTGACGAATGTAGATCAGTGTTCAACATGATCAAAGAGTACGAAAGCACGTATGCGGTATCCGCCTTTGAAAATACTCCAGGGTTTTGATCAACAAATCTTTCTGCAAATTTCAGCATGAATCTATCAATTTTTTGACCTTCACCAGGCAACCTGAAACTCTGTAAGAATGACCTTAATGCGTCAACAATGGACATACCAGTAAAGTCAAATTCATCAACAAATGCGTGCATTATAGCGATGTTCTTGTCGTCTCCTTCACCTAAATAGTCTCCAACGGCAGCCATGTCCAAGCCTTCCGTTTCTAACAACCACTTGGCAATAGAAGTTGGAGAATCATCCTTCAAAAACCCCTTTTGAATGAGTACTGGGATGGCTTTTTTTGGCTTATTGTTGAAGATAGCAATACATTCCGACAAAGCGGTTTTTCTTAATTTCAAATTTTCAAATTGTGTGGGGTCATCTGCATCGATATTTTGACTGCTCAATGATCTGCTTTCCTCGTCTTCATATGTCGGCTTGAAATCGTCATTACTGGTCATAATAGAAGACCTTACCTCGTTACTCAAAGATGATCTAGATTCTTGAGGACCTGAGGATGTTGTGTTTAGTGATACCTTATTAGAATTATGTGGATTTGGATTTAAAGCTTTGTGAGCCCATGAACTCAAGGAACGCAGAACTGACACAATGCAATTTAGTGACACCATTTTGAGAGCAAAATCAAGTGGGAAAAGTAAATTGACCTGGCCAACATCAGGACTAGAAGACAAGTTGGAAGAAGTCAAAAGGGGCAATTGCGAGAAATTGTAGGTGGACAGGGATTTTGATATTTGGTCATCGTAGTATGATCTTTGAGTTTGAGTGATTTCCACCCTAGTTAAAGCCAATCTTGTTAAATAATCAACTGTTATCTCCATGACATTTGGCATTCCAGGATTGCAATCATAATTCAAGTAAAATTCAACTAGAGTTCTTGGGTCGTTACAAATTCGTTGAATAACACTCAAAAAGTATCTCTTTTGTTGAGAGGTGGAAGTGGTTAGTTCTGAAATGGGGAAGTAAATTTCTGTTAGGAAGACTGGAATCTCTTTTACGAAATCTGCTCTTAAATTAGCAATTAGTAACCACATAATTTCTAAAGTAACTTCGAAAACTGGGGCTAAGGGCGAGGCAGCATTCCTTGATAAAACAAGACGTAAATATTGTCTAATTGAATCGATAAAACAGACACGCTCCTTTCCTGGCAGGAAAATATTATGGGAAAGGAATACGTCAATATGATCTTTGATAATAGAGTAGATGATGTGAAGAGATAAAAGTTTTGACCTAACGGCATGTGATCTCATGTCAAGTTCTGTTTCTAAGGGTTTAGCGCATATTTTCGCCATGACTCTGAACACTAAGAACGCATCCTTAACAGCTAAATCTTGGTTAGTGATAGCATTAGAATCAGGTTGTTGAGCATCCATCAGTCTTTCCTCATCGTCATTTAACTTATCCATATTTTCTAAAGTTAAGGGAGCCGGCGTTTCCACATTTTCAGAAAATTCGGAAAGTTCTGTAGCAGACTGCTGTTGATGGTTTTTTGTCAATAAAGACACTGTTGAAGAGGCTGTTTGTTTGAGATCGATTTTATCATACACTGAACTAATAATTTGCGTTAACGTGGCTTGAGCAATACCTTGGTTAGATGCATTCAACGAAAAGACAAAAACGTTGTAGATTGTTCTGATAGCCTTTAATAAGGAAGCACCATGGCACAAAGAACTTGAATCCTCTTCTAAAATACAACTAGATAAAGCTCTAACGATTTGTAGTTCAACACGGTCGTCAGTGCCTTCACCTTGGAAACAGTCCGAAATGGTATCAATTGCAGCGTCTATAATTTTTTGCTTTGGAGGCGGTGTTATACCATCGGCTGCATCTTGTTGTTGATCGTTAGAGGCCAAAGAGTCGGGGGGGTTCACTAGCAGGGTCTCGTCTAGGGATCTAAAAGAAAACAGTTTTGACAGACAATCCAAAGCCAAACTTTGAACTTTGGAAGACTTAGTACGACAACTTGCCCTCAATGCTTCGAATACCAGTATTGAATCCACGTAATGTGGGTTATTCGTGGTTTGCGGATCGAATTCCTTAAATTTTTGTAATGTCCTTTCGATAGCCTTTTGAGCGTTCGAATTCTTTTTAATGTCCTTATCATTTAGAATAGTCTCCAACGTAGTTTTCACTAAAATTATGGTTGAGTTTGTGTTCGAACCACTTGAAGATAGAGAAATATTTCTTGTATGGGTAGACCTTGGGGCAGTAGAATTGTTGGTGGGAACACTATCCTGATGAGCGATAACTGCTTCGTCAATATTCTCTTCCTCCTCCTCCTCCTCCTCCTCCACTTCCGACCCGCTTTCATCGCCAGAGGAGCTATTCGATGTATTACCATCGCTTTCATCAGATTCTTCATCTTCTCCAGAGCTACTGCCAGCACTTTCCCCTGAGACTGATTCAGAATCTTCCCCGTCTTCGGAACTAGTTTCAGAACTATTGCTATCCGCGTCTTCATCATTTTCGTCTTCATCCTCATCCTCGTCGTCTTCATCAGACTCTTCATCTTCATCCTCACCTTCATCGCTAGTGGAACTGTCATTGGTATCTTCGGTTCCCTCGGGCACTTGTGTTTCCCTAGTGGCGTCGTTACTTGATTCTTCTGTTTTTGCTGTATTGCCAACACTTTCTGGCTCTTTGCGCCTTTGATCTTCCTCGTTTGTCTCATTAATTTCTTCTTTTACATCATTCTGTGGTTTCACAGCTTGATTGACTGAAGCAGCCTCTACTTTTGGAGATGTTTCGGCATCGCTTTTTTCAGCATTCACTGCTGAATTTTGTCCAGACATCAGATATAGTAGCACTTAGACTTGTCTCTTATCTTCTTTAATTGAATTCGGGGAAAAAATGAGAAAGAAACAGTTCAAGATATTACTTTTTTATTGGTTCTGGAGAAACTTAAAGAAATCGAGTGCGGCTTGGTTGCAGATAATACTTTGTATTCCTCCGGAAAATGATTTCAATTCCTATCCGTCTGCGTTTATGAAACAATTGGAAAGAAGGCAATGGTGCTTTATGGAGAAATGATGTAAATCTCAACTTTGAGTTTCCTTTCTCGTTGCTTTGTTTTTCCTTCGCCTCGATATTATAAAATTTACTCGGCGCCTTGATAAAAACTACACGTTTACTTTCTTTCCTGTACAGGAAAACTAACAATATGCATAAACCTTCTCTAATAGTAAAACATTAAGCGCCTTACAGGTATTAAACTGTGTATTTCATGACCATCTTGGCTGGACAGTTGCATATCAGACAAAAAAAATATGTAAGTTTAAGATAAAAAATATAATAAAAAGAGGTCCTACCCGGATTCGAACCGGGGTTGTCCGGATCAAAACCGAAAGTGATAACCACTACACTATAGGACCGACAATTCCTGTTGACGTTGTATCTCAGAATCGAATACGTCAGTAGGACGTTACATTACCCTAAACGTTTATGAAAACTGTCGGAAATGGTTGGAATGAAATTCTAATATCATCTATTTAGTATTATATTATCACATGCGATGTGAAAAGATGACATGAAGATTGAGAAACAGTCATCAAATTTAACGGAAGCTGAAATGCAAGGATTGATAATGTAATAGGATAATGAACGACAACATATAAAACGAAAGAAGAAATAATATTATTATTCTGTAGAATTATCGATTCCCTTTTGTAGATTCCTATATCCTCGAGGAGAACTTCTAGTATATTCTGTATACCTATATCATAGCCTTTAAGAACAATGGAATCCCAACAATTATCTAATTATTCACCCAATTACCAGTAATAACACTATGTAGAACTATCGATTCCATTTATAGATTCCTGTATCCTTGAAGAGAACTTTTAGTATATGATGCAAACTATCTTTGAATTTTTTTTAATATTTAGCCAGCATCGAATGATAAATCGGTAAGAGAAACAAGCAAACAGTCGATGATGAACGAAAAATTGTTAAAGGATGGAATCGGTAATGCTTGGCACATAAGGAATGTAGAATAAATGAAACTTGTTAAAAGCAGGATACACTTCAACTCTGCTTACTCTGCCAGCCGCTCAGACAATTCTGGTGGTGTCCTGCCAGCGTAATTTGGCAGAAGCTATTAGTGGGCGGCAACCTTTCTTAAGCGCGCGCTTAAAAATTCTGGAAGGTTCGCGAATTTAGGAAGATCTGGCCAGGGGCGAGTACAGGGGCGGTTCTCGGCGGCAGGGGGGAGGTTCACTGTGAACTTGCCTATATAAGACTTGCTATCGTCTTCTATATGATTCTGACAGGAGCTATCCCTTATTCTCATTATTTGCGCAATAGTCAGAACCATACATTATATACCGACACATTCAGGCAACTGTCCAAGTCCCACACAAACTAAGATCGAACTAAGTCAAATCAATGAGTTTTTACCAGCCATCCCTATCCCTTTATGACGTTTTGAACGCATTGTCCAACCAAACTGGCCAGAGAGGGCAACAAGGATTACCTCGCCAATCACAAAGACCACAGAGATATCATCCGCATTACGGACAGGTGCATGTTGGCGGGCATCACCCCCGCCATCACCATCCATTGTATAACAGATACAACGGCGTTCCTAATACCTATTACTATCAATTCCCTGGACAAGCGTATTACTATAGTCCCGAATACGGTTACGATGATGAGGACGGCGAGGAAGAGGACCAAGACGAAGATATGATGGGTAACAGTGGTGCTGTAAGAAAAGAAGAGGGGGAAGAGGGCAGCAACGCGAGAAGATATCCATCGTATTACCATGGCAATACTGCCAGGAGCAATAGGAGCGACCAACAGGCAAATAGCTTAAACGACTTACTAAGTGCGTTAATAGGCGTCCCACCTTATGAGGGCACTGAACCAGAAACTGAAGCAAATGATGTGCAAGGAGAGGACGGAAAGGGAAGGGAAAAGGAGAAGTCCGAGATATCTAAAGAGGAAACAGCGGAAAGTGACAAAGAAAAAAACCCTTTGGATCAGCCGGAAGCGTCATCGAGACCACCGCTAACCAAAAATTCTTCATCGTTCGCTCATCTGCAAGCGCCTTCCCCAATCCCTGACCCGCTACAGGTTTCCAAGCCTGAGACGAGAATGGACTTACCATTTTCACCAGAAGTGAACGTCTACGACACCGAGGACACTTACGTGGTTGTCCTTGCGCTGCCAGGTGCCAACTCTAAGGCTTTCCACATTGATTACCACCCATCTTCCCATGAGATGCTCATCAAGGGTAAAATCGAAGACAGAGTGGGTATCGATGAAAAGTTCTTGAAGATCACGGAATTAAAATATGGTGCATTTGAAAGAACCGTTAAATTTCCTGTGCTGCCACGCATTAAAGACGAAGAGATCAAGGCCACCTATAACAATGGTCTGCTACAAATCAAGGTACCTAAAATTGTTAATGACACTGAAAAGCCAAAGCCGAAAAAGAGAATTGCCATTGAAGAAATACCCGACGAAGAATTGGAGTTTGAAGAAAATCCCAACCCTACGGTAACAAATTGAATACCTTACCTGTGTACACACATACATACATTGTTATATATACAATCTTTTTCTTCCCTCCTCTTTAGCTGCCATTGTGACTCTAATTATAATTTTTTATTACGATGTCGCGACGCAATGGCTAAATCTGTGTCGTTTCTTTTGTATTTTCCTAGTCCGCTCCATAAAATTGTGAATGTTCAGAGCAGAATTCGTTCACGCAAAAATGGATCAGAACTTTTTGTTCACGGAAAAAGGGTATCTGCTAATACCATACAAGAGTTACTGTCACTTCTTACTTTTGCTCTTGAAATGTACATTCCAACCGGGTATTAAATCTTACCTACATCGTATAATGTGATTCATTTTTATTTTCTTTTTGAGAGAAAAATTTTTTTTCAGTTGACCAAACTCGCACGCACAGCTTCAGCTCAGTGTATGTTGGTGCATCCTCTTTTGAACGGCTCCATTAGATAGTGGCAAAAGAGGGCTTCTCCATCAATTTACTCGGAACAACGTCTATATCTGTACACTAGCAACAATGTCGGATTCAAACCAAGGTAACAATCAGCAAAGCTACCAGCAATACGGCCAAAACTCTAACCAACAACAAGGTAACAACAGATACCAAGGTTATCAAGCTTACAATGCTCAATCCCAACCTGCAGGTGGATATTACCAAAATTACCAAGGTTATTCTGGGTACCAGCAAGGCAGCTACCAACAGCACAATCCAGACGCCGGTTATCAGCAACAATATAATCCCCAAGGTGGCTATCAACAGTACAATCCTCAAGGCGGTTATCAGCAACAGTTCAATCCACAAGGTGGCCGTGGCAATTACAAAAACTTCAACTACAATAACAATGCACAAGGATATCAAGCTGGTTTCCAACCACAGTCTCAAGGTATGTCTTTGAACGACTTCCAAAAGCAACAAAAGCAAGCCGCTCCCAAACCAAAGAAAACTTTGAAGCTTGTTTCCAGTTCCGGTATCAAGTTGGCCAATGCTACCAAGAAGGTCGACACAAAACCTGCCGGATCTGAAATGAAGGAGGAAGACAAACCCACCGAAAACAAAGAACCAACCAAAGAACCAACAAAACTCGAAGAACCAGTTGAAAAAGAAGAGAAACCAGTTAAGGCCGAAGAAAAAAAGGAGCAGAAATCGGAACTGCCAAAGGTAGAAGACCTGAAAATCTCTGAATCGACAGATGACACCAACAATGCCAACGTTAACAGTGCTGATGCCTTGATCAAAGAACAGGAAGAAGAAGTCGATGACGAAGTTGTTAATGACATGTTCGGGGGTAAGGATCACGTTTCTTTAATTTTCATGGGCCATGTTGATGCTGGTAAATCCACTATGGGTGGTAATCTACTGTACTTGACCGGCTCTGTCGATAAGAGAACAATTGAGAAATATGAAAGAGAGGCCAAGGATGCGGGCAGACAGGGTTGGTACTTGTCATGGGTCATGGATACCAACAAAGAAGAAAGAAATGATGGTAAAACAATTGAAGTTGGTAAAGCCTACTTCGAAACTGAAAAAAGGCGTTATACTATATTGGATGCCCCTGGTCATAAAATGTACGTTTCCGAGATGATCGGTGGTGCTTCTCAAGCTGATGTTGGTGTTTTGGTCATTTCCGCCAGAAAGGGTGAGTACGAAACTGGTTTTGAAAGAGGTGGTCAAACACGTGAACACGCTCTATTAGCCAAGACCCAAGGTGTTAATAAGATGGTTGTTGTCGTAAATAAGATGGATGACCCAACTGTTAACTGGTCTAAGGAACGTTATGACCAATGTGTGAGTAATGTCAGCAATTTCTTGAGAGCAATTGGCTACAATATCAAGACAGATGTTGTATTCATGCCAGTATCTGGTTACAGTGGTGCAAACCTGAAAGATCACGTAGACCCAAAAGAATGCCCATGGTACACTGGCCCAACTCTGTTGGAATATTTGGACACAATGAACCACGTCGACCGTCACATCAATGCTCCCTTCATGTTGCCTATTGCCGCTAAGATGAAGGATTTAGGTACCATCGTTGAAGGTAAGATTGAATCTGGTCATATCAAAAAGGGCCAATCCACGCTATTGATGCCTAACAAAACCGCAGTGGAAATTCAAAACATTTACAACGAAACTGAAAATGAAGTTGACATGGCTATGTGTGGTGAACAAGTTAAACTAAGAATCAAAGGTGTTGAAGAAGAAGACATTTCACCAGGGTTCGTACTAACATCACCAAAGAACCCTATCAAAAGTGTTACCAAGTTTGTAGCTCAAATTGCGATTGTCGAGTTAAAATCTATTATTGCTGCTGGTTTTTCATGCGTTATGCATGTTCATACAGCAATCGAAGAAGTTCATATTGTTAAGTTATTGCACAAATTGGAAAAGGGTACTAACCGTAAATCAAAGAAACCACCTGCGTTTGCTAAGAAGGGTATGAAGGTCATTGCTGTCTTAGAGACTGAAGCTCCAGTTTGTGTCGAGACTTACCAAGATTACCCTCAATTAGGTAGATTCACTTTGAGAGATCAAGGTACCACAATAGCAATTGGTAAGATTGTTAAAATTGCTGAATAAATCTCTTGCAAACACAAGTAAATGCAACCACAACAATACCGATCATAAAGCATTTTCTTTTCTATAAAAAACCCGGTTTAATAAAGCTGTTATATATATATATATATAAACGTATAATTAGTTTAGTTCTTTTTGTACCATATACCATAAACAAGGTAAAATTTACTTCCCTCAATATATCTAAAATCTCATAAAAATATCCAGCAAGTTTTCAACTCCCTCTATGACGTTTTCATCATAACCCTTTCCCGGGGTTATTTCAGAATGTGCAAAATCTATCAGTGACATCGAGCTCAAAGAACCCGTTGTTTTATCCTTTGGTTCGCCGCTGCTCCCCTTGGCATCATCATCATCGTCATCATCACCGTCAACATCGTCATCATCGTTTATAAAGTCATCACGCATAAGTTTGTCGACGTCATTTGATAACTCCCATCGCTTCGCGTCTCCTTCGTAAATAAACAAAAGACTACTTGATATCATTCTAACCTCTTCTTCCAACATAGTGTTATAAAACAGCTGCAATCTTTTTAAGAATGTTTTCTTCAATTGATGCTTTCTCGCATCCGATAAATGCATATTGTTGAAGTAAAGCTCAATCGCGTCTGAAATGGTTTGATCGGTTCTTGAACGACCATAAAGCTTATTTATAAAAATATAATCGGTGTCTGCTTCTTCCTCGTAATATTCGGGCAAAAGCTGCTTCAACACAAAGGGATTCTTCTGTATTTTCATACCGCATATTCTGAAACTCAAAGATCCTGAAGTCGTTGTCTCACTGACTCTTTCCAACCTCTCTCTTTTCTCCAATGATGCCTTTGAATCATACAATGTTTTGCCTAGTTTTATATCAAGTATATTAGGTTTACTAAATCCATATAATAAATTTTCTAATACGAGGTACTGCTTGCACTTTTCAGACCACATAGGTCTTGAATCAAGGCTATCAGTGGAATCACTTAACCGTTGATCTATCTTCAGAAGCGCAGCATCGCCACTTTTCTCGACTTTTGTCCCTTCATCCAAGACTCCAAGATACGTCGGCATCCAAGAGTACAGGGGGGCATCTCCACCACTCGAAGACTCTCTTCGACTCATATCTCTCACTTGTATAGCTTTATAAAATTCCAGTTCCTGTGGCAAGGCCGGTTTAAAAATTAGCAACCCATCATCGTCAGTTAGAGTGCCGTCGTGACCGGCAGCTTTATGCTCTAAAACCCTATAGTTGCTTACCGTATCCATGTGAAAAAAGTTCTACTTATGCAGGCATATATGTATGCACATATCCGTGCAAGCTACTAATCGAAATCGCTTAGTAAACCACCATTAAAAAAAGGGAGCTGCAGTAGCATCGTTTTATTTCATCTGGTTCCATTATTTGTATACAGTATAAAGACATTTTAATGGGAAATTTTGAGTTACCCGGAGTCCTTTGAGTTTCATCACCCGACACGATTTTCCACCAATTAACTTCGAGAACGTGATTTTTCACCATTTTTTTTCCCGCTTTTTTTCTCATCCACCCGTCGTGGTGGAAAGAAGCTCCCGGAAGGAAATTCATCCTGATTCTCACCAGTACCACGGGGGGCAACTCTGCCTGGAACACTCTCTTCCTTCAAGAACTTAGCAAGAAGTACCAATTAGTCCCAGCGGGCCCTCAGGGCTGGTTTACTGCCTTATGCTTTAGTATGTACATCCTGCCACGCACAACAAACCTGACACACCATGACTACAGATCCTTCTGTCAAATTGAAATCCGCCAAGGACTCCCTCGTCTCCTCTCTCTTCGAATTATCAAAAGCTGCTAATCAAACAGCCTCCTCTATTGTTGATTTCTACAATGCTATCGGCGACGATGAAGAAGAGAAGATAGAAGCTTTCACCACTTTAACTGAGTCTTTGCAAACACTGACTTCTGGCGTAAATCACTTGCACGGTATTAGCTCGGAGTTGGTTAACCCAGTGGATGATGATAAAGATGCTATTATTGCTGCCCCAGTCAAGGCTGTGAGAAGGAAGATCGAACGTGATCCAAATGCTCCAAAGAAGCCATTGACCGTCTTCTTTGCTTACTCTGCGTATGTCCGTCAAGAGCTTCGTGAAGACAGACAAAAGGCTGGCTTGCCACCTTTATCCTCCACAGAGATCACTCAAGAAATCTCCAAAAAATGGAAGGAATTAAGTGATAACGAGAAAGAAAAATGGAAGCAGGCTTACAACGTCGAGTTGGAAAACTATCAAAGAGAGAAATCCAAATATTTAGAAGCGAAGAAAAACGGTACCCTACCACCAGCCTCTTTGGAAAACGGTCCAACTCATGCACCAGTTCCAATTCCCTTCAGTTTACAGCACGCCGCTGAACCTCCTGTGGAAAAGAGACCACACGATGATGACGGATCTTCGGAAAAGAAGAAGAAGAAGAAGAAGAAGGATAAGAAGAAGGACAAATCCAACTCTTCTATTTGATAAACAGACAAACTCGTTATTATCACTCCTATCTCCCTACAATAATTATGATAATAAAAAAAGGAATGAAATATGGCAGCATGGTTTTGCCTTGTCCATAATGTACATATATATATATATATTTATTTATCTCTCCTCTTGTAACAGTATATCTTCCTTTTTATTTCACTTTGTGTATATGTATGTATTCAGTTCTAAATTTGCGATTATATCTTTCGAAAGCTCTCTTAACATGGTATTACGACGAGATTATGTACATTATGAAGAAAAAAAGAAGGAAGCAAAACAAATACACAGTATATACAGGAGGCAGTTTCTTCTTATTTTGAACATTTATTAAAGCGTGCTCAATAATTGATCTACAATATCAAATTTCTTCTTTGGCGCATCTTCAGGGCGTTTCCAGTGTTCAGGGAACTCATAATCACGCTTCTTTTTACGCAAACTCTTGGCGATGGTATGCCTTGTGTCAAGGGGGACATCGCTAAAATCATCCTCTGTCAAATCTTTTGACTCTGCTAACAGTCTCTGTAGAATATCATGCAAATAACGTCCATTTTGTGATGCATGTTCAAATTTGTCACTAGACATTTTAAAAATATCCGTAGTATGATCATAACGCGACCTGGCTAATACTCTAAACTTATGTAATGATTTTGGCTCTAGGCCCAATTCTCCTGTTTTAACACTCAATACAACCTTCCTTGAATTCGGATGTTCTTCACCGACATAGCTAGTGAACCTATAAGTGACCGGATGAGTTTCTGGAGATGGTCTCTCGTATTCCTGGCGATATTGTGCCAATAGTGGTAATTCATACGCGGCTAATCGATTATAGAATCTTTGTTCACGATGTTGGGCTACTAGTTCCTGAGCTTGAGATGGTAGTTCGTCAAACATAAATGGTCTAAGACTGTTATCGCGATTTACGCTCCCACCTTTTATATCAATAGCGCCTTGCTCTCCTTTATGATATAACTTTTTAATATCGTTAACAGGTACATTTGTGTGCTCAGAAGTAGATAATAAAGCATTCAGTTCGTCTTTATTAGGTTTATATTCTGAACCCAATCTAGCCATCCTTTCCCAATACAGCTCCAAAATTCTTTGGGGCGGTAATCCTTTCCATTTCTCAGGATGCATATATAGATCTGCTGGAAAAGCTGGTCCCTCTCTTGTAGCGAGAGTACTTGAAACTCCACCGCCTGCATCATTGTTCAAGCGTCTAGACATTGACAAGGCCCTTTTCTGAGTGCTCCATAAGCTGGCCTTAGAGGCTTTCCATAACGCCAGTGGTGCCTTCATCTCCCTAATGATAGTATTGTGGTAGCGTTCAAATAGTTTTGAGCGCTTGACTGCCTTCTTCACCAATCACAATATACTCATGCTCGGTTACATATAGGTATTATTAGCGTTATTGCTTAGCGGAATTCATAGGAGAGAGCTCCGACGTGCAACGCGATAAAGGCTCGCCGACGACAACAAAACAATGGCAGTCATTAAATGAACGCCATCAAATGGAATATTGGTGGTAATGATTACCGTAAGGAAGTTGGAAAAACATAGGAAAGACGGAGCGACGACAAGTACTGGACAGGACATATGCCTAGACATGGAAGAAGAGGAAAGCTGCCAAAGGGCGAAAAACTTCCCAAAAAAGAGGGAGCAGACGATACTCCGTCGAAACTTTTATCGTCAATGCTAAAAACATTAGATCTGACTTTCGAGCGTGATATTGGAATGCTCAATGGGAAAAGCGTTAGATCCATACCCAATAAAAAAACATTACTGGAATTGCAAAGCCAATTGGATAGCCTCAATGAAATACTGGGCACAATTGCCCGAAGTGATCAAGAGACCATTGATGCGCTTCGGAAAATAAGAGACAGTAAAAATGAGAAGGAAGCAAACGATGAAAAGCAGGAAATTCCAAATGCAGACAGGCAGGACGAAAATACTGCTGTCAATAAAGAAAAAAATATAAATGAGAAAGGGGTACAAAGCCCACCAAAGCCTCCTCCTTCTGATAAGATTCCCGACACAATTGAGAACGATGTAGAAAGCATCAAACAATCCGCTGATAGTATGGCCAAAGAAGAAATTAATGAAGACAAAGACTTACAAGTTCATAGAGATCAACCCAGGGAAAAGAGGCCGTTTGATTCTGAAACTGAAAATGCGGCCACAGAAAATGAAAGAACACAGGGGCCAGATGGTAAGAAGCAAAAAATTGACGTTGACAAAATGGAAAACGACCCCACTGTTAAAAATCCAAAATCAGAATTTGTGGTATCACAAACGTTACCTCGGGCAGCAGCAGCGCTCGGTCTATTCAATGAAGAAGGACTAGAAAGTACAGGAGAGGACTTTTTGAAAAAAAAATATAATGTGGCTAGTTATCCCACAAATGATCTGAAAGATTTGTTACCAGGCGAATTACCGGACATGGACTTTTCGCATCCTAAACCAACTAATCAAATTCAATTTAACACCTTTTTAGCATTTGTGGAAAACTTTTTCAAAGATCTCTGCGATGACAACTTAAAGTTTTTGAAGATGAAATATATTATACCTGATAACTTGCAATTTGACAAAACGTATGATCCTGAAATAAACCCATTTATTATACCGAAACTGGGCCCTTTGTACACGGATGTTTGGTTCAAAGATGAAAACGACAAAAATCCTGCCTTTAAAAAAACTTCGCCATACTCAAACGATACATCTGCCATACTACCAAAAAAAAGTGCCAACGAACTTGATGATAATATCTTGGAGACGGACAGTATCTCTTGTGGGCCCTTACTATCTAGATTATTGAGTGCTGTATTAAAAGATGATAACGATAAATCGGAATTCCAATCTTCTAAAATAATAAGAGATAGCGAAGTACCGAGGGCAGGAGGAGAAGACGATATACAATCGCCTAGAAACAACAACAATGACAGTATAGATATGACATTATCTCAGAACGGACCCAGTGTTCAAACACCTGACAGTGACATTGATGAGGAAGCGTCCTTTCAAACAAAATCTGTAGCAAATAAAGGCAGTAATGGTGGTACCACAAGTACATTACCGCAACAGATTGGGTGGATAACAAATGGAATTAACCTGGACTATCCGACATTTGAGGAACGATTGAAAAGAGAATTAAAGTATGTAGGTATATACATGAATTTGCCCAAAGATGAGAACAACCCTAATTCAGATGACCCCGATTGGATCACCGGTAGAGAAGACGACGAAATAAGCGCAGAATTAAGAGAATTGCAAGGGACTTTAAAACAAGTGACCAAGAAAAACCAAAAAAGAAAAGCGCTGCTGATCCCACTAGTAGAGAGACAACTGGCATGGCAAGAATACTCATCTATTTTAGAAGACTTAGACAAACAGATTGACCAAGCCTATGTCAAGCGTATTCGTGTACCCAAGAAAAGAAAAAAGCATCATACAGCAGCTTCAACTAATGTGAACACGGGAACCACATCTCAAATAGCACAACAAAAGGCTGCAAATTCGAGTTTAAAATCGCTTCTAGATAAGAGGCAAAGGTGGATTAATAAGATTGGTCCGTTGTTTGATAAACCTGAAATTATGAAAAGAATCCCTAATGAAAGTGTATTCAAAGACATGGACCAAGAAGAAGATGAGGACGAAGCCGATGTATTTGCACAAAATACCAATAAGGATGTGGAACTTAATTAAAATACACGAACTCTAAAGAAGAAATACTTAGCATAATAACGCATATAACTAACTATTTGAGAAATCATTTATAAATAGTAACCCTTAGTCACATAGTACGAACATCAACAATCCTTATTTTTGTTACATTTTCTTCCATCTGAAATTCTTTGGAGGGGCAAAAACAATGAGATGACAGTTGACTGCATTTACTTTCAATTACGAGCGTAGACGTAAAATCAATTGAAGCAAGTGTAACGGCAGAAGTATCGTAGTCTAGTGGTTGGATACATTCAAAAACAAGCGGTATATATATAAGTAATAGTAAGAAGTAAGCGATGTCTAGAGCTAAGAGAATTATGAAAGAAATCCAAGCTGTCAAGGATGATCCTGCAGCTCATATCACTCTTGAATTTGTGAGTGAATCTGATATCCATCATTTGAAGGGCACATTTTTGGGTCCACCTGGAACACCGTATGAAGGTGGCAAATTTATTGTGGATATTGAAGTGCCTATGGAATATCCATTCAAGCCACCAAAGATGCAGTTCGACACAAAAGTATACCATCCAAACATATCATCAGTGACGGGTGCCATTTGTCTGGATATTCTTAAGAATGCATGGTCGCCAGTGATAACGCTAAAGTCTGCATTGATTTCGCTGCAAGCACTGTTACAATCTCCAGAGCCTAATGATCCTCAAGATGCTGAAGTAGCACAACATTATCTACGGGATAGGGAATCTTTTAATAAAACTGCGGCACTATGGACGAGATTATACGCCAGTGAGACTTCCAATGGCCAAAAAGGCAATGTAGAGGAGTCTGATTTATATGGGATTGATCACGATCTAATTGAGGAGTTTGAATCCCAAGGTTTTGAAAAGGACAAGATTGTCGAAGTTTTGAGAAGACTAGGCGTTAAGTCCCTAGACCCCAATGACAACAACACGGCCAACCGTATCATCGAAGAATTGTTGAAGTGAAGAGATAAAAAAACACACCAAGTAAGTAAGTAAATAAAGAATAAATAAACCATATGAGTAGAACACCAAGTAGGGATATTTCAACGTGTATCCATATTCTTGATGATCACACAGCCATAAAAGAACAATGAGGCACGTTAAGTACTATTCAGAATACATGAATGCCTTCCTTTATATGCCAAAAGCATTGAGCCAATCGCTGCCGTTTTTTTAATTCCGGGGCGCCTTCGGAAGAACACAGGCGCAATTCGGTTATATAAGGAGAAGCCCTCGAGCGATCAGGGGACCGAAGTAGGTCGGCTTGCGGTAGAATTAGAAGGATAAGCATTGCATTGGAAGGTAGTTATATCTAATTTCCCATTCTGTTGTTTTCTTGATCGTCTCTACACTTTTGATTTTCTTCCTTCGCGCCTTATAACTATGATGTTGCCAAGATCCATGAAATGTATAAATGGAAGGAGAATTTTTCATACGACCACAGTAAGAGCCTTCCAGTCTACCGCTAAGAAGAGCTTAACCATCCCATTTTTACCCATATTACCCCAGAAACCAGGTGGTGTTAAAGGCACTCCCAATGATGCCTACATCCCCCCCCCTGAGAATAAATTAGAGGGCTCATACCACTGGTACATGGAAAAAATCTTTGCACTGTCCGTCGTTCCATTAGCTACGACAGCAATGCTAACAACTGGTCCATTGTCCACTGCAGCTGATTCCTTCTTTTCCGTCATGGTTTTAGGATATTGTTACATGGAATTTAACTCTTGTATCACCGATTATATTTCTGAGAGAGTCTACGGTGTTTGGCACAAATACGCCATGTATATGTTGGGCCTCGGCTCTGCCGTCTCCCTCTTTGGGATCTATAAACTGGAAACTGAGAACGATGGTGTTGTTGGCCTAGTAAAAAGTCTATGGCATTCTCCCAGGAAAGAAAAAAATGAAAAGATTGAAGTCAAGAAGTAGATAAATCACCGCGAAGCACTTGTTCGGTTATGTAACACGCACATTTATAGTAGCGGTGTGTCTGGTATCATTTTCACTTTTAAGTTGCTTTCTGCCGTTATACTTTTGCCTTATTTACTATTATTTATTTATTATTATTATTCATTCATTTATTATTCATCGATTATTCACTTATTTATTTGTCAGCTCTTAATATTGTTGATACCATTGTCCTTTTCTTATTAGTTTACTCCAATATATTCTGTTTGAGCTTTGTTTCCCAGCTCCGGAGATTATGAAGTAAATACTCTTTCGTCACTCGCGGGTTTTCAATTACCGTCAGTTCTCTTTCATGACAGTATACATCTCTGCAATCGAATCTTTTTGAAAATTTCATAGATTTATTGACTGAATCCATCTCTGCTTTCAGAATACCCTGCAACTGAATTAAATGGCTTTCGATAATACTGTCGTCTTCAATTTGACATTCTTTCCTAACCAACTCGTAACTTAACTCATTATATATTTCGCTTAATGATACCAAAGTTAATTTTTCCAATTTTGATCGCATTAATGATGTTAGAATTATATTTTCTGGTAGATCCTTAATGTTGCCAAAGGCAAATATTTCGAATAATTGTCGTTCATCGAGATCTTTACTATTTAACCATTCTTTTTTGTAATGATATTTGCGGGGATCTTCTATTGCTTTTATTATTTCTTCTTTCACCACCATTCTTCCTTATCTGAACTATGTAGATCATCACTTGTTCTTCCCTTCTGTTTACCTTTGTTTACTTTTGTTTGTAATATAAATATGTATTAAAAAAAAAGGTTGACAATGAATTGCTCAATAATTTTCGCATTCCCAAAGATACAACAAACCAAGGGCAAGATAACCATAATATAAGAGAAGGCAAACGCGGTAAGAAGCAGGGAAGTCTACATATACTACAAGGCTTTATTTTTATATGTGTAGATGCCTACCATTTTATATAATACCAATTCCAGTTTAATTACCAAGTACCGAAGACCAAATGCCTCAAAACAATATAAGGGCTTATTATCGAAAAAAGGGCATACACGGTTAAATTCTAAATCGAATGGAGATGTCTGGGAGAAAGATTGCGATCATACGAAAAATTCCAGCAATGATACTTCGTTCGAGAGTGAATTTGAGAAAGATTCGATTGAGTATCTCAGGGATTTATGTTGTTCCATATACCCAAGTTCATTACATCAGAAAATTAGAAGCGTAGAAGGTTTGCCGGACCTGCAAATAAATGCCTTCGTTGCCTTAATTTTCCAAAATTTTGTTAAGTCTTGGTATGGTGCCAAAATACCCACTGATGACTCCAAATTCTTAACCGAACTATATAACTTAGTTCAGGATTTAATAACATATATGAAGAGTTCCAAAATCAATTATCATGCCCTCTTACTCGATTACATCCCCTGTTTGCTTTCGACTCACCTTAAAGCGTTGGACGACTCTTCTCAGAGTAGTGATTTAGTTTATGAGCAGTACTGTAAGTTAACTTTATATGATCCTAAACGATATCCCATGCTATTCACTGAAATCATAAAGAATAAGTTGAATACAAAGTCTCTATTACAGAGAAGCTTTTTGGATAGCTTTTTGAATGAACTTGTTTTCGGGCATCTATTGGATTCAATAATGGAACCATATTATCTTTTGGAGGGCTTGAATAAAATTTGCATAAGGATAAAGCTCAACTCAGCAGGAAATTTCAGAATAAAGGGTTCTCATGTAAAACATAAATGCGGTCCCTGGTGGTTTGCTTCTAACGTAATGCAAAAACTATCGCGAATGGCCAGATTTGTATCCTATTCAGCTTCAACAAAATCACCAAACTTGAATACTACCGATATTCCAGAAACAGCATTTTTAAAAAGGTATGCTTTTACTTTTTTCACTGATAATTTTTTCAAGCTATCCATGAGAAAGCCATTTTTATTCTCAATATGCAGGACACTTCAGCATTGGATCTCTAAATCGAACGCCCTGAATAGGGTCATGTATAGCATATTTGATAATATTGTTCACGCTAGAATTACCAGTCCTGTGTCAATTGGCAACTTATTTTCATCATTACGACATTCCTTGTTCCCCAACGACAATATGATGGGACCACCAAAAGTAGTACCAAAGGGTGATGCTTTGCTAGAGTTCAGGGAAGAATGTATCTCCAATTTATGGGATGTGTGTATGACTTATAAACTTGGCCGAATCCTTGCCATCGAGAGGTCTGACATAGCGGATCTTATTATTTGCATATCGAAGAATAAAGATTGTAATAAATTACTGCTTTATAGAATTATTGACTGTGTTATTGCTCAGTTACCGTAGACTTTGTCTTCGTGATATGTAATATTATTGACAAATCCTTGGTGTTACCAAAACAGCATTCTTTTTAGGCATTGATTACCAATTTTTTACACTACGGGAGTAAGGCCTTGAGAAGCAAGAACAGTATTATTACCAAAAGCTTTTATGACCTAGTCATCGACTAGTCAACACCATTCATTGCTAAATACACAAACATCTATGACTTTTTGCCCGGATGGGTAAAAATGGTATAGCTTTTATGATTAAACGCGAATCCGCCGCCACCTCGCTTAGAAAGAAAAAACGGTAGCTGAAAAAGAACTATGCAGTTTAATAATCTAAGTTTTTTCTAGCTCAGGTTTAGAGTTCGGTAATCATAACTCACATCCAAGTGCTCCTCATCTATCAGAGTTTTTATATTTTGGTTTGCTTTTAGTGTACTCAGGCTTTCCATTTGTAGTGAAATTATTGTCCTTATAACTACGCTTTTTTCGAGAGAACTGGCGGCTAGCGATGTCGTACCCAGGAGAAGACACGAACATTCCCAGAAGAGTAATAGAGGCTCTAGAGGACCAGCCTTTGAGCTACCTGGTTCCCAAAGATGGACTGGCCGCGTTAGTGAACGCCCCAATGCGGGTTTCTTTACCTTTTGACAGAACGGTTTTTACCAGCGCTGATGATGGCAGAAAAGTAAATATAAACGTTTTTAGTACAACTAACACTACTACTCCTTCCATAAAGAATGAGGCCGAACAAGACAGGCTTGTTTTCAGGAGACCTGATAACTTCACATTAGCAACCAATTCTGTGGATTATGTTCCAACAAACTTTTTGGAGGGACTATCACCGCTAGCGCAGAGTGTTCTGTCAGCCCATAAAGGGTTAGTTGATTCTATTAATATCGAGAAAAAAAGTGAGATAGTAGGCGGACTGCAGCAAAAGCATAAGCTTGAAAATATAACTTCGAATGCTGGTAACTTGAGTTTTAATGACGACTCTCCAAACAAGAAAACCAAAATATCAACAGGTATAACAATGACACAGGCGAATATAGCAAAACAATATTTGAATGATCTAAGAAAGATTTTAGATATTGTAGGGTTTGACCAAAACTCTGCTGAAATTGAAAATATCGAGTATTGGCTCCAGCTGCCAAATAAAAAATTCGTTTTAACTACAAATTGCTTAATCAAGCTACAGATGACAATTAAAAATATCACCGATAATCCACAACTATGGGACTCAATTGAAATCATATGGCTTTTAAGACTGCTTGATGTAATGGTTTGTAACATAAATTTCAGTAAAAGCTCCTTAAAGACGGGCTTAGATGATTCTACATTACGATATATTGCTTTACTATCAACGGTTATACTATTCAATATTTTCTTACTGGGCAAGAATGATAGCAGCCTACATCGAGAATCATACATCATGGAACCGCTGAATTTTCTAAGCGACTTAATAGAATCTCTAAGAACATTAACAGTTGAATATAATTCTTTGAAAATAGAATTTGACACTTTTCAGGAGGCCCTAGACTTGCTACCGAAATACATAAGTAATGGCCCATTTCTGGATGACAATGTCACGACAAGGCTTGTGTATATTTTTAGTGACTTACTGATGAATAGTGACATTGAAACAACTGCAAATATTCAATTCCAAAGTTTTTGGGATGATGTGAAGAGAATCAGTTCCGATATTTTGGTTTCATTATTCAGTAGCTTTGACCAGCAGAGAGGGTTTATTATAGAAGAGCTAATATCCCACGTCGAAAAGCTGCCTACAAAAAGAGTACAAAAAAAGCTAAGAAAAGTTAGTAAGGAGAACATTTACATCACTGATTTTACCTTTACTTTAATGTCGATGTTAGAAAACATTAATTGTTACACCTTTTGTAGTCAGATGAAGGAATTGGTACCAGAAAATATTGAACAATTAAAGAACGAGTACAAAAAACAAGAAGACTTTCTTTTTAACGTTGTTGAGCATATAAATGACACTATACTGGAGAGGTTTTTCAAGAATTCATCCTCTTTACGGTATGTGATCGACAACTTTGTCCAAGATCTATTATTGCTGATTCCTTCACCTCAGTGGCCTGTAGCTGAAAAAATACTAAGCTCTTTGCTAACGAAGCTCTTGAGGGTATTTAGCCCATCAGTGCAGCTCTCCGCAAACATCGAAACAATATGTCTACAACTTATTGGGAATATTGGCTCTACAATTTTTGATATCAGATGTTCAACAAGAGACCATGAAGATAACAACTTAATTAAAATGATCAACTACCCTGAAAATTTGCCGCATTTTTTTAAATTATTTGGAGATTGCATCGCATATAATGAAACGACAAAATGTCGCCGTTCTGCAACAAGGTTCCTTTGGAACTTAAGGCTCGGTACGGTCTTAAGATTAGAAGAGTATACAAAGGATGCCAAGGAGCAAACTGTAGCTGTCAACGATGAATTGAAAAATATATTGGAGCAGATACTAGGAGGCGGATTTGGACCTCCATTAAAAACCAAAGAAACTGATTTTAGTACGATTAAATTGGATTATTTTTCTATTTTGCACGTCTTTGAACTTCTGAATCTTTACGATCCGTACTTGAAGTTGATATTATCCCTTTTAGCCAAGGACAAAATTAAACTGAGATCCACTGCTATTAAGTGCTTATCGATGTTGGCTTCAAAAGATAAAGTCATACTTTCAAACCCGATGGTTAAAGAAACTATTCATCAACGTTTAAATGACTCATCTGCGTCTGTTAAGGATGCCATCTTAGATTTGGTTAGCATTAATTCGTCATATTTTGAATTTTACCAACAAATTAACAACAACTATAACGACGATAGCATAATGGTAAGGAAACATGTGTTAAAAATTAATGAAAAAATGTATGACGAGACGAACGATGTCGTTACGAAGGTATATGTGATAGCAAGAATTCTCATGAAAGTCGAAGACGAGGAGGACAATATAATTGATATGGCTAAACAGATTTTATTAAACAGATGGATATTAAAGGTACATGAATTATTGGATCAGCCTGAAAAGTTGAAGGAAATTTCTTCCTCGGTCCTGATAGTAATATCTCGTGTTGCTATAATGAATGAGAAATGCTCGCAACTTTTTGATTTATTTCTCAACTTTTATCTCTTAAATAGAGAAGCGCATTCAAAAGAAACATACGAAAAAATCACACACGTTCTAGCAACTCTTACCGACTTTCTGGTACAAAAAATTGTTGAGCTCAACTCAGAAGATACAAATGAAAAGAATTCGATTATTGATAAACAAAACTTTTTGAATCTTTTGGCGAAATTCGCTGATTCTACGGTGTCATTTTTAACTAAAGACCACATCACAGCCTTATATCCTTATATGGTATCGGATGAAAAATCTGACTTTCACTATTATATCTTGCAAGTGTTTAGAAGCACTTTTGAAAAATTGGCTAACTTCAAACCAAAATTTTTGTATGATTTAGAGACGACCCTTTTGAGCAGACTGCCAAAGATGAACGTAAGAGAGATAGATGAAGCTATGCCTCTTATCTGGTCTGTCGCCACTCATCGTCATGATACCACTAGAGTAGCTAAAGCATGTTCATCCTGTCTTTCCCATCTACATCCTTACATAAATAAAGCGAATAAAGAGGAAGCTGCCATTGTAATTGACGGAAAATTGCAAAGGCTAATATATTTATCCACTGGTTTTGCTAGATTCTGCTTTCCTAAACTCTCGAATGAAAAAATTGCATTTTTACAAGAAGATGAAACTCTGTATGAACATGTTACCAAGTGCTTACTTGTTCTATCGAAAGGCAAAATTACCCACGTAATAAGAAGAGTTGCCGTGAAAAACCTCACTAAGTTATGTGGAAATCATCCTAAACTATTTAATTCGAGACACGTCCTACATTTGCTGGACAAGGAATTTCAAGGCGATCAGTTAGATATCAAACTAGTGATTTTAGAAAGTTTATTTGATCTTTTTTTATTGGAAGAAAGGAAATCAGTGAGAAATACCGGCGTTAATAGCACTTTGTCTTCCAATTCCATTCTGAAAAAGAAATTATTGAAAACGAAAAAGGCAGAGTTTGCAAATGATGGTGTATGTTCAGCGTTAGCTACTAGATTCTTAAACAATATTCTCCAGCTATGTCTTCTTCGTGATCTAAAGAATTCTCTCGTAGCTATCAGGTTGTTGAAGTTAATTTTGAAATTTGGTTACACAAATCCCTCTCATTCTATCCCAACTGTCATTGCTTTGATTGCCTCTAACAGCCAATATATTCGCCATGTCGCTTATGAGATTTTAGAAGATCTTTTTGAAAAATACGAAACGCTAGTGTTTAGTAGTTTATCACGAGGAGTTACCAAAGCAATACATTACTCTATTCACACAGATGTCAGGCATTATTACAAGCATGATTATTTTTTGTCTTTACTTGAAAAATTATGTGGAACTGGAAAAAAAAATGCTCCGAAGTTCTTCAAAGTTGTGAAGAGAATCATGCAATCCTATTTTGATGAAGTTACGGACTTAACATCAACAACTACTAGTGTTCAAAAGTCAATTTTCGTTCTTTGTGCTAACATTTCGAATATTACATTTGTTTCTCAGTACGACTTGGTATCCCTACTCAAAACCATTGATTTGACAACAGACAGACTAAAAGAGATTATCATGGACGAAATAGGTGATAATCCTTCATCATTATCCGAATCAGAAGAGAAGCTCAATGGGATGATTTTAATACAGTTATGTTTACAGGACTTGGGTAGTTATTTACTGCACGTGTACGGGTTAAAAAATGATGTGCTTCTATTAGATATGGTAGAAGAATCGGAATTGAAGAATAAACAACTTCCTGCAAAGAAGCTGGATATCAATAAGTTTTCTGCACAGTTAGAAAATATTGAGCAGTATTCATCAAACGATAAACTTATTACATATTTCAAAAAACACGTGAAAGATACGTAAATATATCGCACTTAAAATATACATATAACTAATATATTTTCGCATTTTACACTCTGATTTCTTCACGGAAACTATGAGAAACAGCCAATGCAATATTGAAGTTCATTCACACCATTAAATATGATTAGTTCATATTAAGCCTTTTTTCTCTTGCGGACAGGCAGAATGTTAATATCCGAATTAGTTGTAACTCCATTGTGTGTTGTTACAAAGTTCTTTTCACCAGGCGAGGACACTACTCCTAAGCTTGGATCTATATTGCTACCCATAGTCACTACATTTTCCGAAGAGTTTGGTGAAGTCTCAGATGCAGTACAAGATGAAATTGAATCTAAAAGAGCCGCTTCTGGAAGTGTCGACCTTATAGATGCAGAGTTATATCTAAAATCGCTCATGTCTTCCGATTTGACAGTATCTGTCACAACTATTTCCTCTACTTTAGTATTTGATTTTACAGACTTTTGTGTATCTCGTCTTATATCTCGAATGACTTCTGGTTCTACCTCCATCGTTAAAGGGATGACTTCCTTTCTTCTTTTCACAGCAACTTGCGTTGATATTCGAGGAGCTTTCTTAAATTTTTTTGGATTTGAGGGAACTTTGTTTTTCCATGAATTCCTCTCTTCAGTCGAGGTTTTAATTAAATATGGTTTTCGCAGCGGTTCAGCTACGATAGCAAACCGTGTCATTCCCTTTTGTGATCGATGGTCGCTTAGCAATATTATAATCGAGCCACCACATTGCTGTTCTCTTTTCTTTAGCCGTCTCTTCCTTATTTCCTCGACAGTTATTGTTTCTTCCTCTTCGTCAGAGGAGCTTGCGTAATCTGGGATAAAAGTTCGGTCGATTCGAGAATATATTTTGGGCCAATCTTTGCCACTAACCAGTTTTAACAATGAATCACTCGAGGCTGGCCTTCTAGCTAAATTGTGGCTCTTCTTTTTCGTTGATTCAAATTTATGTAGCATTGAATCGATCAGCTCTTTAGTTTGATAACGTTTAGTCTCCATTTCATTCTCGTCAGTGGGGTCATTTATTTTAGTAACCTTTTGTAATGTTATTTCCCAATTCAACATATCCAGTCTATCCGAGATTAATGAAAGCCTTTCTGCTTCATTTTCACCATTTACGATGTCCGACTGAATCATTCTATTTTCTTGTTTCAGCATTTTCTTGTGGTAAGGCTGATACGCGATATCAGGAAGCAAATCATCAGTCAGTTTCCTAATACGCTGACTTAATTCATGATGTTCAATCTCTAGTGTCATCTTCGTAATCGTCTCTCTCTTTTTTTTGACCTCATCATCGACGTTGCTCATAAATGGCAATTTCGTTACACGTTTCTGACAACACGTTTTGTCAACGTGCTCACCTACAATTTTGGCTGGAGTAAGAAAGCAAGACCTAGCTTTCCTCAAATGCCCGGCGTTTGGGTTTATCCTGCTAACTAATCTTAACTTTCTTTTAGGGTTGACTTCGTATTCTTCTGTATCAAAATCGAATTTATCAAATTCTCCATGCTCATTTTTAACCTCTGATCTCAGCGATCTTTTAGAATTATTGTTTGCTCCTTCCATTGATTGAATCCTAGCTATTAATGGACTCCCATATGCTTCAAAGTGGGAAAAGGTATTAATTTCCTTTTTAATCGTATGTGCCTTTTATTAAGACCTTGCTACTTTTATTTTGGAGTCACTGAATCCATCTCGCGCAGTAGATTATCTTATTTTCAAAATGCAGAACGAACTATTATGGAAACAAAAACAATAACCAGAAAGAAAGGGAAAACAATATCGCTTTTATAATTCGTTGAATACATTAGATAGTAAGCTCTAGGAAACATGGTATATCGTAATAGGTCAAAGAGTGTTTTGTCTAAACACAGCAAGAAGAGCGACGATAAGGCCCATTATAAATCACGTTCGAAAAAGAAATCGAAAAGCAAGAGCAAGAGCAAGAAGTTAAGAATCTATTGGAGATACATATCTATTATATGGATCTTGTGGTTGGGATTAATATACTATTATGAATCGGTGGTTGTGAAGAGAGCAATGAAGAAATGCCAATGGTCAACTTGGGAAAATTGGCCTAAAGGCGCTGAAAGTCATAGGGTGGGTTTATTTGCCGACCCACAAATAATGGACGAATATTCATATCCTGGAAGACCTCAAGTAGTTAATTACTTCACAAGGGTAATTGTTGACCATTACCACAGGAGAAATTGGAAATATGTTCAATATTACCTGGATCCTGATAGCAATTTCTTCCTGGGAGATTTATTTGATGGAGGGAGAAACTGGGATGACAAGCAATGGATTAAAGAGTACACGAGATTCAACGAAATATTCCCCAAAAAGCCACTAAGAAGAACAGTTATGTCTTTGCCAGGTAATCACGATATTGGATTTGGAGACGAAGTCATTGAATCCAGTTTAGAAAGGTTTTCTAGCTACTTTGGAGAAACTTCCTCTTCCTTAGAAGCCGGAAATCACACCTTTGTACTTTTAGATACAATTTCGCTTTCGGATAAAAAAAATCCAAATGTTTCAAGGGTTCCTATGGAGTTTTTGAACAATTTTGCAATGGACTCACACCCACATCCCAGGATTCTTCTAACTCACGTTCCCTTATGGAGAAATCCAGAACAACAAACGTGTGGTAAACTTCGTGAATCCAAAAAACCTTTTCCTATTCAGAAAGGGCTTCAATATCAGACCGTTATTGACGAAGAGTTATCTCAAGAAATTTTAACGAAAACTCAACCAGAAATTTTATTTTCTGGAGATGACCATGACCATTGTCACATATTGCACTCATATCCATCTCAGGGAGAAGCCAAAACTGCTCAAGAAATTACAGTAAAGTCATGTGCAATGAATATGGGAATCAATAGGCCAGCTATCCAATTACTCTCCTTATATAATCCTTCAGATTTGAAAACAGTGAATGCCGGCGAAGAGTATGAATCAAAAACTTACCAAACAGAGTTATGTTACATGCCAGATCCCTTCAAGGCTATCAAAATGTACCTATGGGGATTATTATTCTCTGCTATATTTATCCTATACATGCATTTTTTCCCAAAATCTTTCAATAATCATGTGGCAATCACAATGAACAGAGTATTTTCACGACCTGATAATGTCGCCTCGGACTTGCCGTTACCTACAAGTGTTTCTAAATCAAAATCAAGAAAATCATTGACACACACTAAATACGCTGTAAATGATACGCGTTCGGTCAAACAATTTCTAGCTAATGCAACTATGCTAACGATTTCCGTGATGTCCATTTTTATTTATTTTTATACTGTAGTCTAGACAATACTCACCGTTATACTCTTCCAGAATCAAAATTTTTGAAAGAAAACGTCAGGCAATTCAAAATATGCGCACATACTTTATATACAGACAATAAACAAAAAATATAAACTGTACCAGGTGTGGCTTTACTATGCTCAGCGTGAACTTAACAGCCCATGCTGAAGCTTTTCTTTTGACTTTTCGTTTTCACTTTTTCTTCATACAATTACAGTATAATGATTAAACTGAATAAATTTCTGGAGTTCAAAAAAACACGAAAGTAGAACGTAACTCAGAAAGTCAATAAAAATTCTCTACTCTTTTTATAAAACCATACATATATCAAGATCAAATTAATATGGAAGATAAACTGGACGGATACTACGCAAGTGTTCTTTCAAATGCTGAAAATGGCACACATACAACTGTCGATTGCCATGACAAAAGTAGTGACGAAGAAAATTTAGATGAGCTACTGAATGAACTGGATAAAGAATTGGACGAAGACCATGAATTTTTGAGCACTTACAGATCTGAGAGGCTACAACAAATATCTGATCATTTAAAACAGGTCAAGAAAAATGTGGAGGATGACGGATACGGTAAATTGCAATGCGTTGATAAGGAAACCGACGCTATTCAAATATGTACAAAGACTGATATGGTGGTCATACATTTTGAATTGGAAACATTCGGTAAGTGCCAGTACATGAATGAAAAACTGAAAAACTTGGCAAGAAGGTATCTAACCACCAGATTTATTAAAGTAAACGTCCAAACATGTCCCTTTCTGGTCAATAAACTGAACATCAAAGTACTGCCGTTTGTAGTTGGATACAGGAATGGTCTAGAAAAAGTTCGCTACGTTGGGTTTAGTAAATTGGGAAACGATCCCAACGGGTTTGATATTAGGAGACTAGAGCAATCTTTAGCTCATTCAGGTGTTATAGAAGACACATTCGAAATAAGGAAGCATTCATCTAGGAACGTGGGACAATTTGCTTCCACTAATGATAGTGGAAGTGGAAGCGGTAGTGATTTAGATATTTAACCAGATGGCCATGCCTTCTTACTGCAAATAACACGATGACTCTTTTTTGTTGTATGCATGAGTGAAAGACGCTCCTCCTGTTTTAAACTAAATCGGTATCCTGAACAGATCTTTGGAATTTTGCTAAAAGGTTTTGTAGGATATGTAAAAAGTTAAATACAAAATATGCGTATAGTGGTATTTAAACATGAAACTCAAAAATGCGACTGTAATCCTTCAAATAATAAAAACTAAGTACGAATAACAATGACTGAAAAAGTAATGTATATTGTATATACAATTGGACCATCTTTGTAATAAAGACAACAAGCCAATAAATGCAGATAAACTTAGCAGTACTCACTCTCAATTTAACTTCCTTTGGATGGTTTTTCATTGAGTTTTTGAGTAAGTTCAAGGATTTGTTGCTTCAAGTCATCATTCTCAACCAATAAATGTGCTCTGTGAATTTCACTATCCTTTAAGGAATCCATAGTTTTTTTCAATTGAATACAAGACCTTGCGTAACCTTCTTTAATAAAATTGAAATTGAGCAATAGTTTATGAGTATTAATTATTCTTGCTTTCATTTCCGAAATCTGACTTATTGTAAACTCATTTGTAAACTTAGCAGGCTTTGTTGCAGATACAATATCTTGTCTCGCAGAATCTATTTTGGATGTTATATCAGTAATCATGGACTCTATTTTCAAGTGGGATTCATTAGTATCCGATGAAGCCAAAGAAGATGAAGGTGATAGGGATGCAGGTGATAACATGGGTTCGTTTGTGGTTTTCAAGAGAGATTTCTTTTTTTTGATAGTAGGTTTATCTATCTTATAATTCTTTAGTTCTTTATCGGTCCTATGTACGCTATTTTGGTTTGTACTTTCATGTAATGACGCCTTGTCAGTATTATTCTTTTTATGATTATACCTATCGAGATCAATACCAACCAGGCTATCATTAGCACTTTTCTGCATATCTAAAAGCGTGCTTGAATTGGTGTTGTGTTCATCGTGAAATAGAGATTCCAATGTCAGATGTTTTTGGGAACTGATGTCAGAATCAAAAATATCCGTACATTCTAGGTTATCCATCATAACTTGTTCGAGATCTTTTCCCAAATCTAAACTCTGCCCGTCAATCTTTACTGTATCATCAAAATGATTATTCGCCTGAGTGAGCAGCCGGTGCAACGTATGTTCTATATTAGCATCATCGGATAAATCTGCATTCGAATTAGACTGATTTGTGTTCATTATTTATACGTTTCCCTAACAAAACCCTAGCGCAATTTGAATAAGACAAAAGAATGAAGATTTCAAAACTTCAATTATAAGTACTGAGTTCTTCAATAGGGCACTAGCACTCTGAAATTTTTCATCGAATATACGTACTACATCTTTTTTGGAAATTTTTCATCTCATCGCTAGAGGAAAAAAAATTCTAGAAATTGAAAAAAAAAATAGGAAAAAAATGACAGAAATTATTTTATTTATATCAAGATGACACGAGTTATGTAGAGAAAAAAAACACACTATAAAAGCTATTTCAGAGAATTAATCTATTTTACTTGTTTCTGAGTTTCTGAGTGTGGTATTATGCGAAGAGGCTACAAAATCCTCGAGAAAAAGAATATTTTTTATTCGTTACCATTTTTCCAGATATCATTGAACATTGCTAGAATGCTATCAAACCCGACTTTGCCCTTCATTGCATTGTCACTAAAACGTTTAACGCCCCAGTTTTCCACTCTCTCACTAAAGGTTTTTGTCGGAACACCGGACATAAACTTTGCATCTTGCTTGAAAAGAGTCACGTTCGATGGATTTTTCGGATGAGGAACATAACATACAGTTTCATAGCACTTCAATATATGCGGAAAGGTCATATTACAGCTCCTCATAATTAGAGATCTGTCCCTTCGATCAACCGTGGAAACCTCTCTCACGTATGCTAAATTGGTGTTCCCCACTAAAATGGACATCCAGCGAGGCGTGTTTTGACGTATGGTTATCAGTCGTTCTGAAAGAAGTACGTTGCCATGTTCTTTGAGTTCCCGGCGAAGCACATCGACGGCGATAACGTGTGTAGAGATCTTGTTTGGATATTTCATCCAGTTTGCCGTGGTGACTTTCTCCCATGGATAATCGAATTCATAAGATTTTTGAAATGATTTCATTATTAATATATACGCTCGAGAGATATATGATCAATAGAAATATTTACTTGAACTTGTCGATTAGAGAAAAAGAAAATGCGTTACTTGGATCGCCGATCCATTTTCCATTTTCTTGCTAAATGTGACAAGATCTATAACTTTTTCGGAAAGCTCATTACTTTTTCAAATAAATAAACGGGCCCCTTACGGGCAAAGCCCTGAAATTTAAAGATTTACGTAATACTGCGTAAACCAATATCGCTTGAAGTGCTGTGTTAATTTAGAATATATGTTTTACTAATCTATTTATAATCAAGTATGTATGTAATTTTGGCTTTTCCTTTGCTCCGTGCTTAACTTGAGTTTGTTCTTGGTGATTATTTTATCGAGCATTACCTCCTAATACCCATCCTCCCATGTTATCCATATCGTCCTCGCCGTAGAGATCCAGGGTGACTGCTTTTTTATAAACGGGTTTAGTGACTGTAGAATTCGAGTTTGGGTATTTTACTCCTTCAGTTGTTACATCAGTAAAGCTTGAACCATCACTTTCATCATAGAGATTTAGATTTAAGTTATTGGAATTTATACCTGTGTTGTTGTCGTTATCATTATCATTATAGTTATCATTTTCTGGGTGATTCGGTACGATTGTACTATTGGTCGAATCATTATCATCCTCACGTTCTTTGGTGGCAGACCCAGACATGATTTGGTCTTCTTCCTCGAGGTTTAGTAACCTATGACTAGCATTGTTACTATCTTTCATGCTATTAGCCATCAACGTATCCGTAGGTGTCCTGGACTTGAAGTTTAGTGCCAAACCATTCTTTTCCATATTACCATTCATCAAAGTGCTGAAAAGGTTAACCGATGGTTGTCTTCTTAGCTCTTCAAATGACTTGTTGATCAAATTCTTCTCGAACAATAAGTTGTTGTTTGAATTGTTTCTCATTAGTAGTGGAGATGCTTGTTGTGTATGCTGTGGAATTGGTGAATTCAAAAATTTCTGTTTCTTACTTGTATCATTTAATAATTTGGAAAATGCATTTGATACCGTAGACATGTCATTCAATGAAGAGTTTGAACTACTTGCGCTTGTAGAAGGTGTGGATATTCGGGATATAAACTCCGGAGGTATCAACCCATTACTAATAGAAGGAGTCAGGTTTCTGTTCATCAAAGATTTTCTTTTAATAAGTGTTGCAGATGACAAGTTCTTCTTGTTGTTGATAGCATCTACTCCGTCGAAATCGCCATCGTGCACGTAAACGTTCGTAAAATGGTTTGAAGAGTTTGATCGTTTAGGTGAACCTGCCCCAGCAGAGTCGGGTTGTTGGCTGTTTGTGAATTTCTGGTTGAATGGCTTTTGCAAAGCAGGATCCATTAAACTCAAGGACCTAAACCTACCTCTTGTTTTCTTTGAATTTTTGGCCATAGAATCGATTCCCGAGGATAACATGTCCGTGCTTGAACCCGAGCGAGACAAAATGCTTGGAGCATAAAAGCTTAAACCTTCATCATCACTTTCATCATCGTCGTCGTCATCGTCGTAGTCGTTTTCATTTCCATCTTCGTCATCATCATAATTAAAGTCATAATCATCTGCGTATGACGTTCTGTCCTGTTCCTGTTCCTCTCGTTCTTCTGTAAAATCGTCGTAATTGTTATTGTTGTACAAGGCGATTTCCTCATTTTTAGCACGGTCTTGCACTTCGTTGATTTGGTTGTTCAACTCGTCATACACTAGTTCGTCGTTTGATGGTGTTTTTCCGTAGGGGAAGGGAGAAGGCGATCTGGACATATTAGAGCTGGAATAGGATTGTGAACGGGAATGTGGATGCAGATGCGATTGTAAATGCAATGCAGTCGCCGAAGGCTGCTTACGTAGATTGGATTCTTGGCCGATAAGATTGTTGATTGATGTTGATGGGATAGTTGTGATGGACTCGTTGGTTTTGAACATATGAGCCCTATTGGATTTTCTGTTAATGGACAACGATCTAATTCTGACGGACTTGTCTTTATTGGAAGTTAAAACTGAGTTTTGGAAACTCAGCAATGACGAAGAGTTTCTCTTCAAACTTGTATTGGTCTGGTCGTCTCTCTTATCTTCGTTGATAGCATCGGAATATTCGTGTAAGGCTTTTATTGACTCCTGGGAGATAAGACTGGTGAGAGGGTGGTCCGATAACAAAGTCAGCAGTGCTTTTACCCCTGTGTTATTCGTGACAATGACTATGGAGTCTAGGACAGTTTGGTCTTGCATGCTAACATTGCTGTGGTTTAAGCTGGTGAATTTTTCGTTCAGCTTGGTATAGTACTCTTTGAACGGGAGCGACTTGGAATTCTGAATCGTCTTGGTAAAGGAGCCAATATTCTGCCAATTAATGATCTTCAAATTAAGCAGTTCTGCATTCAGGAAAGTAGAAAACCATTTAAAGGAAGTAGGGGAAACATTGATCTGAAAACTTAGGTTTAGTTTTTTCTGAACATACAGACCTTTGAAAGAATTAAACAACTTTTCGACCAGAAACCTTATGGTTTCTACGTAACGTAGAGACCCCGAAGACGACACCAGTACGTTTAGATCGAACTTGTTATCGGGCGTGCTGCGGGAGCTGATCAAGTTTTTCAAGTCCTCCCAGAACTTATCGTTATCTTCCGCAGTAGATGTGTTGGAGAAACTTTGCGCGATCGAGCTTCTCAGCCGGTGCAGCTTAAACCGCTTATTCAGTCTGGAAAGCTTGTTGTGAGTCATCTCATCGTTGTAATAGTCGATAGTAGGAATATCAATGTAAAGTAGGATGTTAAGCTTCATCAGCGAAGGGTACCGATCCGCCAAAGACGATTGTACCAGCGGCTGCTGCATATTGGAGTAAGTGATGAGAAACAGCGAGTCCTGTGACTTCACACTAACCTTTGGTGAAGTGGACTGGGCAAAGCGACGTTTATTGACGCTCGCGGCTGCTGTGTCCGTACCGACAGTATCCATCGTAGAATAGGCTTCCCAAAATTTAGGACGTGGTTTGTAATAATGGTTGATTGCGAGTTCCGGGCTGCGAGGGAGAGCGTGTATGTGTACTTCAGTTCGTTAACTTCGTTCTTAAATAGAAAAAGAAAAGAAGAAAAAAGAAAGAAAAAACGGGTAGGAAAAACCTGAGTGATGAAGATCCGCTGCCAAGATTGGGTTTGAAACGTGTAATCAGCTACAAACCAAAAAATTAAAAGAACAATAGCAAAGAAGTTCAGTAGAAAGGAAGAACGGGACGAGGGGTGGGTTCAACAACTATCACACTTTCTTGTTCAACAACGCGATTAACTTAATAATGAAAGAGCTACGAGGCGAGAACAGACGAGGGAAGAGAAAAGAGAAAAGAGCTACGAGCAACGAGCGCAACGAGAACGGTAAGCATGGCAACGGCGCACACACCCACGCCCCGCAGTCCGCACACCGCGTCTACAACACCTCAGTTCAAGGTAACCACTTTAACGTGACTGGACTTGATTGGACTTGACCTCTGTGACTCAGTCGTTTGCAAATAGGTTAACGCCATTGCTTCTCCATTTCGTGTACCGTACGTATATCCTTCTTTAACTAATTTCCCCTGTTGTGATTATCGTTTCCCATTCTAGTGGGTTTTCTTTTTTTGGGGGCCCTGGGAATTACGTTGGTTTTCACGATGGTTTCGATGGAGGGAGGGGTGTGGGTCCTGCGGGAGATAGATATGGGCCGTGGATCACTGTTCACGGAAGTTAAGCTTTGGTGGCAAATTTTTCGCTGTGTAATGTGTAGTGGTTGGCGTTTTAGTAGGAAATGAAAGACAAGAAGTATGTGTGTACAACAATGTACATGTGCAGTGGAGTGGAAAAGGTAAGGGCAGTGAAAGCAGCGAGAAGAAGATCATAATACAAGTAAAATAGAAGCATGTCATTGCAATTGCTGAATCCAAAGGCTGAGTCCTTGAGAAGAGATGCAGCTTTGAAGGTAAACGTCACATCTGCTGAGGGCTTGCAATCCGTACTAGAGACTAACCTGGGCCCTAAGGGTACGCTAAAGATGCTTGTAGATGGTGCTGGCAACATTAAGCTGACTAAAGATGGTAAAGTGTTGCTAACGGAGATGCAGATCCAGTCGCCTACGGCGGTACTGATTGCTAGGGCAGCTGCCGCCCAGGACGAAATCACGGGCGATGGTACCACGACCGTTGTGTGTCTCGTAGGTGAATTGCTTAGACAGGCGCACCGTTTCATTCAAGAGGGCGTGCATCCTCGGATCATCACGGATGGGTTTGAGATTGCAAGGAAGGAGTCCATGAAGTTTTTGGACGAATTTAAGATCAGCAAGACGAACTTGCCCAATGATAGAGAGTTTCTCTTGCAAGTGGCCCGGTCCTCGTTGTTAACTAAGGTGGACGCGGACTTGACTGAGGTCTTGACTCCCATTGTCACCGATGCGGTGTTAAGCGTGCATGATGCGCAGGCAGACAATTTGGATTTGCACATGGTTGAGATCATGCAAATGCAGCATTTGTCTCCCAAGGATACCACTTTTGTTAAAGGTCTGGTATTAGACCACGGTGGCAGGCATCCTGACATGCCCACGCGAGTGAAAAACGCGTACGTTCTGATCCTGAACGTATCCTTGGAATACGAGAAGACTGAGGTTAACTCTGGGTTCTTTTACAGTTCCGCGGACCAGAGAGACAAGCTAGCCGCTAGTGAGAGGAAATTTGTGGATACGAAGTTGAGGAAGATCATTGACTTGAAAAACGAAGTTTGCGGCATGGATCCTGAAAAGGGTTTCGTTATTATCAACCAAAAGGGTATTGACCCCATGTCCTTGGATGTGCTTGCCAAGCACAACATCTTGGCTTTGAGAAGGGCCAAGAGACGTAACATGGAGAGATTGCAATTGGTTACTGGCGGTGAAGCTCAGAACTCTGTGGAAGACTTGTCACCTCAGATTCTTGGGTTCTCTGGTTTGGTCTATCAAAAGACCATAGGCGAGGAGAAATTCACATACGTTACAGAGAACACTGATCCTAAGTCTTGCACCATCTTAATCAAGGGTTCCACACATTATGCTCTTGCTCAAACAAAGGATGCTGTGAGAGATGGTTTGAGAGCAGTGGCAAATGTTCTTAAGGACAAAAACATCATCCCAGGCGCCGGTGCATTCTACATCGCTCTGTCGAGGTACCTAAAATCTGCCAATATGAACAAGCTGGGCGCCAAGGGTAAAACAAAGACGGGTATTGAAGCGTTTGCAGAAGCATTGCTGGTAATTCCAAAGACTTTGGTGAAAAACTCCGGATTCGACCCATTGGACGTCCTCGCAATGGTGGAGGACGAGTTGGATGACGCCCAGGACTCTGATGAGACAAGATATGTTGGTGTAGACTTAAACATAGGTGACTCTTGCGATCCTACCATCGAAGGTATTTGGGACTCCTACCGTGTGCTAAGAAACGCTATTACAGGTGCTACCGGTATTGCCAGCAACCTGTTATTATGCGATGAATTGTTAAGGGCTGGTAGGTCCACTTTGAAAGAAGCACCACAGTAATAAATAATAACAATAATAATAACAAGAACAAGAATACTAATAGTAATAGCAAATCAAAAAAATTCTATGTAACATATTTTTTCCAGTCACTATCATCATCATATTTTGTATGTATACAATTACTATATAAAATATCATACCAATTTGCGAAAGAACACGCCGTTTCTGTTTTCGCGTTGAACACAGTAAATGCAGAAACGACAAAAAAAAACAAAAAAAAGAAGCACCGTTCTAAGCCTTTAATAACCGGAAATGACAACTTATAATAGTTATTACTATCTACCAAGTAATCTTGACCAAAAACAGGAACATCATGGCTGTGGAGGAAATTTCGTCCCGCAAGGACATCAGTCTAAGAGATATGCAAATCTCTGCCATTTTGAAAATGCTTTTTCTAAATAAGAACTCAAACAACAACGACAATATCACCACCATCACAGACGATATCTTCAACCAGCAGGAGATCATCTGGAAGGTGTTAATACTGGACATCAAGAGTACTGCTACCATATCTTCTGTTCTTAGAGTCAACGACCTGCTGAAGGCTGGTATCACCGTCCATTCCCTGATCAAACAAGATAGGTCACCCTTGCCAGATGTTCCCGCCATATATTTCGTTTCTCCCACAAAGGAAAACATTGACATTATAGTCAATGACCTGAAAAGCGACAAGTACTCTGAGTTCTATATCAATTTTACATCATCTCTGCCCAGAAACCTTTTGGAAGATTTGGCTCAACAAGTTTCCGTCACGGGTAAATCTGACAAAATCAAGCAAGTTTACGATCAATACTTGGACTTTATTGTCACTGAACCGGAGTTGTTCTCACTGGAAATCTCAAATGCGTACTTGACATTAAATGACCCAAAAACTTCAGAGGAGGAAATTACCGGCTTATGCGCCAACATCGCGGACGGCTTATTCAACACCGTGTTAACCACCAATTCCATTCCAATCATAAGAGCTGCGAAGGGTGGGCCTGCTGAAATTATTGCTGAGAAACTAGGCACAAAATTGCGCGACTTTGTCATCAATACCAATTCTTCGTCCACTTCCACCCTGCAGGGAAATGACTCTTTGGAAAGAGGAGTGTTGATCATTCTAGATAGAAACATCGATTTTGCCTCGATGTTCTCACATTCGTGGATTTATCAGTGCATGGTGTTTGATATTTTCAAACTATCAAGAAATACCGTCACTATTCCCCTGGAAAATAAAGAAAATGGAACTGACACTACTACCTCAAAGCCATTAGCAACCAAGAAATATGATATAGAGCCGAACGATTTCTTTTGGATGGAAAACTCTCATTTGCCATTCCCAGAAGCCGCAGAAAACGTTGAAGCAGCATTGAATAAATACAAGGAGGAAGCTGCAGAAATCACTAGGAAAACCGGTGTCACCGATATAACAGATTTAGATCCAAACTCAAATAACGATACAGTTCAGATTCAGGAAGTTGTAAAGAAACTGCCAGAATTGACAGCGAAGAAAAACACAATTGATACACATATGAATATTTTTGCTGCATTATTGTCACAATTGGAAAGTAAAAGTCTTGATACTTTCTTTGAGGTTGAACAAGACCCCGGTAGCACCAAAACAAGAGCTAGATTTTTGGATATTCTCAAAGATGGTAAGACAAATAATCTTGAAGACAAATTGAGATCTTTCATTGTTCTTTATCTGACATCAGCTACCGGCTTACCAAAGGATTTTGTCCAGACTGTGGAGAACTATTTTAAGGAACACGATTACGACATCAACGCTTTGAAATATGTTTATAAACTAAGGGAGTTCATGCAACTATCAAATATGTCGTTACAAAATAAATCTTTGGAAGACGGCTCCGATTCCACTTTCAAACCAAGCAACTTGACACTATCCGGTATTTATGGTTTAACCGAAGGCAAATTACAAGGAGGTGTAGGAAGCTTAATATCAGGTATTAAGAAATTACTACCTGAAAAAAAAACCATTCCGATAACAAATGTTGTTGATGCGATAATGGACCCTTTAAACAGCTCCCAAAAAAATTTGGAGACTACTGACAGTTACCTATACATTGACCCTAAAATTACAAGGGGTTCCCATACTAGGAAACCAAAAAGGCAATCTTATAATAAGTCACTGGTGTTTGTAGTTGGTGGTGGTAACTACCTAGAATATCAAAACCTCCAAGAATGGGCACATTCTCAATTGCATAATCCTAAAAAAGTCATGTACGGTAGCACAGCCATTACCACACCAGCTGAATTCTTGAATGAGATTTCTCGCCTTGGTGCAAGTAATAACAGCAACAGCGATGCATAATTGGCATCTAGCCCCAATGACGATACACTAATATATATATATATATATATATATATATATATATATATATCTGCAAGAAATAAACCTGTGTAGTAAGTAAAAGGTGAAAAAAGGAATTATGCTCAAAATAAGTGACCCATTTTGATATACTGTTTTTGATTTAATGATCTATGTTATATTTATTTATTTATTTATTGAATGTGCTTTAGACTTTCTCCACTGTTACAAATAATTCGTCGAAGTTTCTAAAATCTTCGTTGACCTCTTGGCATCCAAGAACAGCAACTTAGCTTCGTTAACGTCATTAACAACAATCTCCTTACGATTGCCTGTTTGTGCGAGGATACCACATGGTGCCAATAATTGTAAGGCGTAACGCAACGAAGTTTCCGTACCCATCGTAGCTAAGAGGTCTAATGCGCTACTTTCTATTTGCAACCTTTCCACGGTAGCTCTTCTCTCTATAATTGTGCGGATCTCATCCTTGTCATACGGTAAGGTACGAACAATTAACAACCTATCGATCAAATCAGGTGGCACACCGTGTGGTGATATCACATCTTCAGTACCACGCACTGTAGTCATGCCTCTATTAGAAGCCAATACAACAACGGGAGCGATATTAGATTCAAGTGCTTTGTTCAAATACGTGAAAATTTCAATGTCTAGCATATTAACTTCATCAATGAACAAAACACCTGGAATCAATTCTGCGACACCTTGGTCGATGTATTTAGCGACAACTTTGTTCACTTCTTGTCTTAATTTCTCGGTAATTTCAGTCTTCTTAGGCTTGAGCAACTGGCCCATCATCGATATGACATCTTGACCACCTTGTGGTCTTGCATTTGCAACATCCAAATCGTGTAGTGTAACGTCTTGTACAATTTCTTTCTTCTTGTGCACTTCACCTTTTGGCAATGGCACGTATTCCTCAGTTTCCAAATCAAACTCAGTAGCGTATGCATCAGATCTACCAACCCTTTTAACTGCGCCGGTGTTGGCCTCTATATAGATGACATCACCAATGCTAACCTTTTCCCTTTGAATGCTTTCATATATCGTTGGGTCTAACCTTAGTGTCTTGGTACCCTTGGCGGACTTGAGCCCGACGATGACATGCGAGATAGTTTTACCATATCCACCCAAAGGATTCTCTGCATCTTCGGGCGTTAATTCTGTCACTTCACCTTCATAAACTTCCTTAGTCTCTTTAATTCTTAAACCAATTGCTCTTCTAAAATTTTCCATTAGGGTTTCAGTTTTCTTAACCTCCACAGAATATAATTCACTGCCAACAAGAGGACAGAAAGGGACTTTTGGGCCTAACTCTTGTGAAATGGCAAGAGCTAATGCTGTCTTACCTGTAGAGGGACCACCAGCTAATAGGATAGCTCTACCTGACATTTTTTTGGCCTTAATTAAATCTACGATTACACCGCATGCTTCACGAGCTTCTATTTGCCCAACAAACCCTCCTTCGACTCTCTTGGCCACACCGCTTTCATCCAGACCTAAACCTTTAATATGTGTGTGTGCCGCAGTTCTCGTAACTGCACCAGAATTACTGCTGTTTACGCCAGCATTCTCCTTGATTTCACTGATAGCAACCATATCTACTCAATTACTGTATTTCTCAAAATATGTAGGCTCAGACGGTAATAAGCTTTAATATGCGTTCTAAATATGTCCATCTCTTCATTCATAACCACGATGTGTCTTTTGTTTTGCCATATTCCTTCCCTGACCAAAATTGAAAAATTTTAAAAAGATAAACTCATTACCCGCAGATCACGTGAGCAAGAAAGCAATTACGTTTCCTAAAAGGGGAAAACAGCAACTTTAGTGACATTTTAGCATATTTAGCAAGCACGGATGTGGAAAAGGTTGAGAATTACGTACTTCAGAGTAAGCACTGTATTTATAAAATTACCAAAACCATTATGCAGAGCCATAAGATGAAGCAGAAGGTTGTGTTACCGATCACTCCACCAAGTACGGTGGAGAAAAAGCCTCAAACAGGAAACCGTTGCAATGAGGGTTTGAAACCTAGAAGATTGCTACCCCAATTGAAAAGAAGTGTCAGTAACAGGAAACCTAGGCTAACATATAGGCCCGCATTAAACTCAGTGTTTGATCTGGATGCATACGTAGATTCTACGCACCTGTCCAAGTCCCAACGCCATCATATGGACCGCGATGCCGGTTTCATTAGGTATGCACTGAAGTATAGTAAGAGAATGGTTGTAGTTAGTGGGGCAGGTGTGTCTGTTGCCGCTGGTATACCAGATTTTAGATCCAGTGAAGGGATTTTCTCAACGGTGAACGGCGGCTCTGGAAAAGATTTATTTGACTATAATCGGGTATATGGTGACGAATCGATGAGTCTAAAATTTAATCAATTAATGGTGTCATTGTTCAGGTTATCCAAGAATTGTCAACCGACAAAATTCCATGAAATGCTCAACGGGTTTGCTAGGGATGGCAAGCTATTGAGACTGTACACACAGAATATTGACGGTTTAGATACACAGTTACCTCATTTGTCAACTAACGTCCCTTTGGCGAAGCCAATACCGAGTACAGTACAGTTACACGGAAGCATAAAACACATGGAATGTAATAAATGTCTAAATATCAAACCTTTTGACCCTGAAATATTCAAATGCGACGAAAGATTTGATTCTCGGACTGAAATCATACCGTCATGTCCACAATGTGAAGAATATGAAACAGTTAGAAAAATTGCAGGCTTAAGGTCGACTGGTGTGGGCAAGTTGCGTCCGAGAGTAATTTTATACAATGAGATCCACCCTGAAGGTGATTTTATCGGAGAAATTGCTAATAACGATTTGAAGAAAAGACTTGATTGTTTGATTATTGTTGGAACAAGTTTAAAGATTCCTGGGGTGAAAAATATTTGCAGGCAGTTTGCGGCCAAAGTTCATGCAAACAGGGGGATCGTGTTATACCTAAACACGAGTATGCCACCTAAAAATGTGTTGGATTCTTTGAAGTTTGTAGATTTAATTGTTCTGGGAGATTGTCAGCAAGTTACTTCATTATTATAGAAGTTCTTTGTCCTTTCGCATAAGAATGAAGATATTATCAATGCATTATTATTAGATATATATATATTTATATATGTATATTGTTAGAATTAACATTTACCAGGCTTTTGTTGTGGCTTGCCTATGCAACTAATGCAGGTGGTGGGGGTATATCAGGGACAAGGCCTAGTTCAAACTTGTTTGCTTTGAATATTTTCAGTGTTTCTTCTGCGAGATCAGCCAACTCTAGAATACCGTCTTTTTCAGAAGATAACCCTTGAACGAATCTAATCTTTCCAGCTGCTGTATTAACATTCACTGGTTGCTGTCCAAACCCGAAAGAGGTTGCATTACCACTATTCTTCAAACTTATGTTTGGATCTGTGTTTGGCGCTGTTTGCCCGAACGGGGAACTACTTTGCGATACCTTGCTGGCATCTTTCTGTGGTGCAATTCCAAATGAAAACCCTTTATTGCCAAAAGAAGATTGAAAATTGCCATTTGTATTTGTGTTGAAGTTAGGCGCAGAACTGAAGGTACCTCCAACACCTCCAGTAAAAGGTGATTGATTAGCCGAGAATTGATTATTCGTTGTTCCAAATGGACTTCTCTCATTGTTATTGTTGTTATTAACTTTGGAGGTTGTAAAACCGAACGGTGAAGAACCAGCGGCGGCTCCGCTCTGTAGATTACCAAAAGGTGATTTGTTATTGCTATTAGCGCCAAATGAGCCAAATGGGGATGTTCCTGTTCCGCTGTTTGTACTTGTATTTTGAATAGCACCAAATGGTGACTGGGTATTACCAGTTGTGCCGAAAGTAGGTTTGCCAAATGCTGACGATGTAGAAGGTGCATTTTGTGATGTGTTTTGTTGTAGTGAACCAAAAGGAGAGTTTGTCGTCAAGGACTTGTTTGAGGTAGCGCCAAAAGGGGTGTTATTACTATTATTCACAGAATTGGAAGAGGTGGAAGTCTTGTTCGCTCCAAATCCTGCTTGACCAAATGCAGAGCCCATTGAACTAGGAGTTTTACCAAAAGGATTACCTGCCGCCGCTGTAGTACCAAAACCTGCTGACCCAAATGATGGTGCTCCAAATGCAGATGAAGTAGATGGCGTATTATTATTGACAGGAGCGCTAGGACCAAATGCAGGTGGTCCAAATGCCGGTGGTTTGGCCGCATTATTGGTGTTGCCAAAAGCGCTAATTGACGCATCGCCAGTATTGCTTGTATTGCTACCAAATTGGGGCATTCCAAATGCAGAAGTAGTGGTGCCTCCCGTCATTGTGTTTGTTGCTCCAAAACTAGGTCTTCCAAATGCACTACTTCCCATGCTATTGTTATTAGTACCATTAGTAGTAAAAGGATTGACGCCACTTGTATTAGAAAGATTAGGCTTTACACCCGATGTGAATGGATTAGCGAAAGCTGACATTGTAGTTGACTCGTTCTTCCGGTTCAAGTCTAATGACAACTTGATGAACTTTTACGTTGAAACACAGCGTTATAGTACTTTAACACTGTGCGCTCATCTATTGATTCGCTATTTTTTTGCAAATACCTTGCACCCTCAATCGGCTCGTCTCTTGACATACATAATCAATATATCGCTAGCTGTCAGAGTGCTAAAGCTGGTACTCTTGCAGGAATTGAGCGACGGTGTTGTTATTTTGGGTCTTGTAGTCTCAGTTTCTTGCCCCTCTCTCATCAGCATTCTTATTTTGAAGCTACTTTACCGTACAGAGGATACTGAGGTTGTAAGATGAGCTGATTGCCGTAGCAGAATTCGTACCAGACATAATTCCCCTCCTGGTCACAGCAAAATTAACATTCAGTGTACTGTAAAGCATTATTTTATTTATATTTAAAAAAAATAATATGTCATTTATTATTGGTAGTTTACTATCAAATGGCTTTTATTTATATTTTATTCCACAAAGTGCTAATTTCATCAAGATTTTTAATCAAAAATTTGAGATTGTCAAAGTCCTTTAGTCCTGAACTGTCCTAAAGGATAATTTTATTATTAATGAGTACAGTTGTTCTTATAAACGTGCATAATTTGTACCGGTTGCTAAACCCACGATCGTTTGGCTGGAAATATTTGAAAGGAAGTCATTCTTTCCATTTATTCTCACCGTTTTAGAGCTGATTCTCTCTTTGCGAGAAGAGAAAGCGGAAGTGAGAAGAGGAAGAACCGATTGTGTGCAACATTGGCGAATGAATGAATGAACGATACCAGGATCCCCGTATAATCATTGTTAATCAGAGAAGAGGAGAAGAAGAAAAAAATTTCTATTTGATATTTATATACTAGGTATTTACACGTGAAAGTATTGAAAAACTAAGAGAGTGTCTAAAATATAGGTGTCTTTGTGGAAGAATCGCTATTTAGAATACAAACCCACATCTCTTGTTCCTCCTGTTTTAACTTTCTAATATCTGTTGTCATTTCTACTAGAGTAATTGTTTTTATCATTGTTACGAGAGAATGAGCGCCTGTTGTTATTGCTGCGTCTAAATGGTTCATCATCGTAATCTCTTCTTTTGTTCCTATTATTATAACTCTTGTTGCCTCTGAAAGAAGTTTCTGAATCTGCACCATTGTAATCATGGGAACTCTCATTTGCATCTCTATTACCGCTATAATCTCTAATTTCGAACATTGTCTTACCAATTGGACTACGGCTCAAGCCTAATTTATCTAAAAATCTTCTAGATACAGGGATCTTTAATTGGGGATCGTTTAACAATACACCATAAGTAGAAGCAATTTCAGGCAGTATATGCCTTTCAGAAAACCTGTATTCTTTGATACAAGATCTGTAGGATGAGATTAAACTTATCACAACATCAGATATGTCTTCTGGTTCATCGGTTACCGCTCCCAAAACTTCAGATTTTATTTCTTCACTTGGCTCGTATTTTTCTTGTTTGGCAATGATTATGTTTTTGGCATCTTCCAATTCTCTGACAAACGGTAATTCATCCTTACAAATGAATAGCACGGAGGAGCCTTCCTTCCCACTTCTGGCAGTTCTACCAATTCTATGGATATAATTAGCCAACTCGGATGGAACACCAATTTGCAAAACTTCGTGGACATTTGGAAAATCCATACCACGGGCACCCACATCTGTGCAAACCAAAATACCAGATTCATCTTTCTTAAATCTCTTAACTAAACTCGTTCTTCTATTTTGAGTAATTTTACCATGAAATTCCAGAATTGGTAGATCCTTCTTGAACTCATTTTGTAAAATATTACACAAAAAGGACGTGAATTTGACAGTTGGTGCAAAAATAATGGCTTTGTAATTAGAGTCTCTTTCCTTTATTTGTTTTTTTATATGCTCCACAGCAGCAAATATACTATTGGCAAATTTTTCAGAAATTACAACGGATTGATCAATTCTTTCATGAGCTTCAGGTTCATTCTTGTCTACTGTGTCCAAAAAGAGACATTCCTTTTTATTCATGATATTGTTTGCCAATTTTTGCACTTTGTCATCCAGAGTGGCAGAGAACAACAAAGTCTTGATGTTATCGGCTGATTTGGAGTTCTTTTCATTTAATATACCAGAAATAGTTTCCAAATCATCTCTAAAACCAATTTCTAGCAATCTATCAGCTTCATCTAATACTTTATAATCCACAAACCTGAAAAACTTATTCGAGTACTTTTCTAAGACATCAATCAATCTTCCTGGAGTGGCGATTACAATGTTTGGTCTCAACTTATTCATTTTATTCATAGCTGCTCTGAAATCAGTACCACCAACTAAAGAGACGCAAGTGTACTTTTTCAAGCCATAATTCATATCGTGGATTTTTTTCACCTCGGCTTCGATTTGCAAGGCCAAATCTCTTGTTGGTGCAACAATGACAGCCTTTACCATATACTGAGAATCGAACTTCGTATTTATCAAATGCTGGAAAATTGGAATCAAGAATGCAAATGTCTTACCTGTACCGGTTTTAGCTCTTGCGATAACATCGTGGTCTTCACTGGACAAGATTGGTTTTATAGTCTTTTGCTGTACAGGAGTTAAACCGGGGAACTCCATCCTAGTAATAGCTTTGTGTATTTCTTTATCAAGAACACCTTCTTCCAGTAAAGAATCCAGCGTTACTTCTTTAGTATTTTCTTCTTTTGGCACGTGAATTAACTTAGAAAAAGTGGTTTTATCGAAATGTACTTCATCCTCGTCTTCCCTAGACCTAGTTCTTGGGCGCGAATTGAAGCGGGAGTTTCTGGACCTATTATTGTTGTCGTTCCTCTGATACCTACCAAAATTCTTTTGATCTCTGTTCCCATCATTATATAACCTTGTTGAAACTGCCCGATTAATACGTTTGCAATTCGTGAGCAGTACTGCTAAATTTCTGCTTACAAGAAGAGGTGTGCGACCCTTTATCAATATGGAAGTCAACATTTACCAGCCTAACGTCCAACTCTAGTGCTCTTTTGCCACTCTACAATATTATAGTGACCATCAATACTTCCTTCCTTTTATAGGAAAATTTTATTCTTCCTTAATGTCACTACAGACGGATACCGGAGCAGATGATGATTGAAACATTCCAAAAGTAATGGTATTTTGGGTTGTTAATTTGCTTTATCGAAATAAGTAATGTCATACTATTACTCCAGTCTGCTTGCTAATATCACAACTGCTTACGAAATTCATATATAAGTTATTGATGATAAATTACTCTATATCACAATACACGATACGCCGGTGCCAGCATTTTTCGTCAGTTTTTCTCAAGGCGGTATAAAAAATCGATGATATTCGATTGAGGTACTTGTTAACAAGCATGTAACGTTACACGCAGAACAAAACAAGCATAACTCTTTTGTACTGTATTGTACTCTACTGCTCTGTATCACGTCGGCACACCAAAGATTTCTTTTGGCAAGTCTATTATATACATTATATATACTTTTATCAAGACATCGTGTGAGTAAGTGAGGTCAAAGCTCAATAACCTACAAGCAAAGGCAAAAGAAAATCGAAAAGACCAAGAAACGAAAAAAAAAACCGATACGTTAAGTAAAGACACTCTGGAAGAATCGAACAATGTCAGCTCCTGTTCCTCAATTAGTAAATATTTCTCATGCCTTGCAAGCTTCCACTATCCAGCAAATTCGTTTGGATATGGTAGATTTTAATAAAGATTGCAAATTATCTTCCATTCAACTGGCAAGAATTGACAAGTACATCGATTCTTTGCAAGCGGCTTTGAACCAGTTTACTAATGATAACTTGCACATAGAACGGAAGGACAAGAACGTGACTGCAGCAGATGTACAACTGTATTCCGGCTTAAAATCAATGTATCTAGATTATTTGAACCAGTTAATTAAGCTAAAACATGACAAACAACACCATTCTACACCACCCATCGCTAACGATGTCTCGCTGGACTTTTTCGTCAATCAATTGCCCAAGTTTTCTCCCGAGGAAAGGAAAAATTACATTGATAATTTAATTCTAAATAAAAACAGTCATAACCGTTTGTCTAAAATGGATGGTCTGGTAGATGCGGTCATTAATTTATGCGTCTTGGATACTTCTGTCGCTGAAAATGTACGATCTTATATGAAATTATTAGATACATTGGGCTTCCAAAAGGGTTCGAATAGCACTGGTACAAAGGTCAACCTCAAAAAGAAATTAACTAGTTCGAAAGCAAAGACGAAAGATTCAGAAAAAGAAAAAGAAAAGGATAAGTCTAAAGTTAAGACGAAAACTAAACTAAAGCCTTCTCCTCTGCTCAATAACGATGACAATAATTCTTTGTCATTGCCTTCTGCATCTACTTCTTCGATGAAGAAATTGAAATCGGGGTTATTCAATAAAAATGAGGTTAAGCCCTCTACAGAATCCTCAACTGCTTCTTCCAAGAAGAAACTATCATTTTCTAAATACCTGAATAAAGATGACGCAGATACTGCCAAGCTCGGGATTAAACGACCATTAGATGTGGATTTTAAAGTCGACCCCGAAGTGCCCATGACAGCTTCTAATATTGCATCATCGTCGACGTCAGCATCGTCAACCACAACAATAGCGACTCCTGCTTCTTCAGAAGAGCCCTTAAAGAAGAAAACCAAAAAATCCGTGCGAGACTCTAACATACAATCAATTTTGAGAAACGGTAAACCAAAAAAGACACGCATAAGTAACATCAAATTTTTGGATGATTCCCAGCTAATAAAAGTTTACGGTGACGACCTACCGAACCAAGGGTTAAAAGTTTCTCCTACTCAATTGAAAAAAATTCTAAAACCGTTCAAAGAAGGGGAACCAAAGGAAGTTATATTGTTCGAGGATATGTCAATCAAACTAAAACCTCTTGACTTGAAATTCCTGAAGAACACAAACAGTGATGACTACATGGATATATCCGAGACTAAAGGTGGTCCAATACATTGTGAAACGAGGACCCCGTTAATCTATAGAAAAAATTTCAATCATTTCAACCCGGACTTGAATAAAAGACCGCCAAGAGAACCGATAGAATTCGATATGAATGGAAATACAAATTCAAATCCCACTATAGCGAAGGCTTTCGGTAAAAATAGTCTATTACTAAGGAAAGATAGAGGGGGTTTGCCATACAAGCATGTGCCCATAGTAAAAAGAAATAAATATCCTCCAAGACCAGTTCACTAAGCCATAAAATGCTGATACATAAATATGTAGTATATACACATTTATATAATGTAATTATAAAGTATCTACCTGTACCGCTGAAGGCTTTTTCTTTTGAAGTTTTTTCATCAGTAATCTGGACATAATGATGCTACTTGCACTTACAACGCCGAAAGGTGGAAAATACTCCAAAGCAGTTCTTAATTTACTTGGTCGGATTTTTTTTATAATACTTTCAATTTGTTCGTATAAGTCAACCAATGTACTGTTATTTTGGAGGATATAATCCGATCTTGCCATTCTTTCTTCAGCGCTCATTTGACTATTTAGCCTGTTTTTCGCATCTTCTTTACTAAGTTCAGGATTTCTTGTCATTAATCTTTCTAGTTGCAATTCTTTGGTACAAATTACGCTTACAGTAACTCCACATATTGAATCTAGGTTACCTTCGAATAAAAGTGGTACATCCAATACACACATTCTATATCCTTTCAAGTAGTAATAACCAATTTCCTTGAACATTGCATACCTAATTGCAGGATGCGTTATTCCGTTCAAAGTTTGCAAATCCTCTTTATGACTAAAAACCCACATTCCTAGGGCCCCACGATTTAAGTTCCCATCCTCTAATAATAAATTGGGTATTTTGTCCCTGAAGTATAACACAATTTGATCATAAGCATTCTGGCCTGGTTCGACCACTTGTCTGGCAATCTTATCTGCATCAACAATAGGCAGTTTGTATTTGTCTCTCAGTCTTCTCGACACCGTGCTTTTACCACTAGCAATTCCACCCGTCAACCCTACTACCAACATATTTCAAAATTGTGGTTATCTGGCGATTCCCATTGAGCTTTTCAAACTGACTGTTATTATTGTACCATTTATTCTCCCATTCGAGGTAAAACAAGGGTAAGAACAAAAAAAAAAAAAAAGAAAGAAAAAAAGAAAAAAAGGTTTGTATAGATGTAAATCGATCTAATGCATCCAAAGCATAACTCCGCCTATACAATTAACCAAGGATTTAACATCCACAATACGATAATGTCAAGCTCAATACCTAGGGTTTACTCTCTAGGGAACTCTGCCATGACGTACCTACTAGCACTCAGGATTGCACAACTCCCGAGTCAGCCAAAGGTTCCGTCGATTGTTCTTCTTTTGAACGACCAGAAAAAATTGAACAGGTTCCTCAATAATGATTCCAAAATTGTTGTTAAATCAAGGAATAATAATAAAGAAATCTACCATAGACAGTTCATGGCATCATGTGTTCCGCCCATCCTAAGCAATGGTGAAGTTGCACCAATTGAAAATCTAATTGTTTCAGATACTTCTTCCAAATTTATCACTACTCAACTTTCTAAATATAATAAATCTTTAAAACCCGAGACCAACATTTTATTTTTGAATCCAAGTTTAAACCTACTGGAATATTTGCATAGATATCATTGGAGCTCTGATCAAACACGGCCGCACTTGTTTATGGGCTTCACATCACCAGTTGACGTTGGAACTATACATCAAGAATTTCAGTTGTCCCTTAAAATGAAAGGAAGGATACAATTTCATATTGCGAAGATTGATGGTTTTCCTCCATTGAGTAGTGCTGGTGGAAATGCGAGTCTTTCTCTGATGAGTGACGGTCAAAAAAATGAAAAGGAGAGCAATACTTTTTATAAATTGTTTAGAGAAATGTCCAAACTACGATCTGGAATCGGTTCTGATTTAGTCAGTTTTGATTTGTATATTGATCGTTTTCATGATTTGTATTTTGCACAAATGGAAAAATTGATATTAGAGAGTTGTACCGAGCCATTATTGGCAGTGTATGATTGCGTATATAAAAAGGAACTATTAAAGATTCCTGGGGCGCAAGATTTAATAAGAAAGTTGATTAATGAGCAACTGTCAATTATTGGTCGATCCTACCCATCATTAAACACTAACCCAAACTATTCTGTCATTTTTGATAAGGAGAGAATATTTAATTTGGTGATAAGAGATCTAAAAGTTAATGGGCATAAGCGCGCTAAGCTGGCTCAATCTTTAAATCAATTGAATCAAACTAACATTAATGAACTTAACGGATTTTTTTCTACTCTTGGTAAGTACAAAAGATGTAGTTGCAAGTGGAATGATATGCTACTGACTTTAATAAGAGGGAAACAGTCGATTACTAAGCAAAGGGCATTAGATTATCATTATCTGTGAAGAAACTTCATGTATATACAAAAATAGACATTCATAAACTTTTATATATGAATGGTCGCCGCGCACCCATATTTAGCAACAGCAGCATGGGCGCTGGCATATTCCTAATTTAGAGGTATTGCTTGTAGTTTACAATGATCTATGATTGCAGGTCTTGTAAGTGTCGTGTAAGTATTTTTATATACCCCTCGTATACGGTAATTATGTTGTGCAAGCAGAAGTTATCCTTAGCGTTACATGCTTCTTCTGTTAACTGGCTGAGTGTCTCCCTGTATTTTACGGTTAAAGAGACTAATAACTTTTTTAAAATTGGAGAGATTTTTGGCTCGAAGTAATCTTCTGATATGTAGCCCTCAATGAATTTTCGGACCTTCCTTTCATCTCTTGTGACATAATAGTTCAACGCTACTAATATCCTGTAACTGATATCATTCTCGTTTACAGTGTAATCTCCCCAATAATCGTGTTCTAATAAAAATGTTTTTACCTCCTTTTTATCGTCGTCTATTAGTTCAATAATTTCGTTAGATATGTCTAAGTAGTTCCATTTGTTTCCGCTTACCACAAATCCATACTCGTTCAATAAAAAATCATTTGAGTGTGCGCCATAATTTAAAAAGAGCTCCTCGTTAATGTTTTTATAAAAGTATTCACCGCATCTAATGCTAAATTGCCCAATTCCTATAATCTTTTCTCCTTCTGACCTCAACTGAACACTTAACTGAGGATAGCAGTGCAAGTCTACCTCGCAAATGTGGTTCATGAAATCAACGTAAGGTACCAAAGTGAAATTGCTCGAGGGGTCCTCTATTTTCAACGGAATCTCAGCATAGAGACATCTTGAGTTTATAACAAAATAAACGTGTAGAAAAAGGGAGAATAATTCATCACTAGTAAATTTATCAGAATTTTTTGTACAACTTAAAGAGCCGCAAGTCTTATTCCATTTCAAAACTACCTCTGAAATGGTTTTCCAATCTTCTCTGACAAGGTCACTAATTCTCGCCATAAGGTTTCGTGAGGTGGTAGGTAGATATTCGATTAGTGAACGGTACCGTGAATTGGGCTCACAGCACCAAATGGCTGGTATGGATCGCAGCTCTTCCATGGAGGGCCATATATCAAAGAATGGCTTCCAATCTGAGTGGATTTCATTGTGAGTCCATTTTGGTAATAGAAAATTTTCGACCAATACGTAAAATGATATTAATTGAAATGAGGATAAACTTAACAAAAACTCTTTCGATAATTGAGAATATAACCCATATCTTGGATCGGTCGGCCCTTTATTTTCCGCTTCCATGATATTCTCCTCATTATCCATCAGCTTTCTATCGATTGTGATACCAGGAATATCAAGCCCTTTGTTGAATTTTGAGATATGATAGAGGATGGTATGAAAGTTTAGTTGCTTTGAGCTCGGTACTGATACAATGATATCATTTTTTTTTATCGAACCGTGACTGAGGACGATCCCTCTACCCGACTCTGGTGATTCAGAGACGCTTATGTTTGGTGCAATATAAAATTTATCTGATTTCTTTAGCCATGTTAGCAATGCATTGACCTTTCCATCCATTCGGAATTTACTTTCTATAATTTTTTGTAGATAGCTACTGGAAAATCTTTATCCTCGACAGTCTTGAGCATTTACGTGAGTGAGAGACAACACATCTAGCCTTAGCTGAAGTTTCCGAATTTTTGATTTTTTTATAATCGAGAAATAGTAAGAAAAAAAATCATTCAGATCGGAATTGCAAAACAACATTCAAATTATATGGAATATGTCTTATTTATAATATATAGTTTGCATTATTTCTACAGGACATGCCCTGTTTTGTTTTGGTAGATTATGCTTGTAGTATTTTTCTTCGTTTGAGTTACTGCGGCAATTGCTTAACAGCTGTCGCAACTAAACCAAATGAAATGGCAACTATCCCGAAGAGTATTCCTTTACCAACCCTCGGTTTCTTGCCTTCAACAACTCCTAATTCTTCGGTGCTTACTAATGTATCCTCACTATCCTTTTCTTTTTCCCCTGAACCATCTTGTTTCTCCCTAGCAATATTGTCATTGTTAATACTATTGTTTGAATTGCTTTGTGTTAAAGCTGAATTTTTCCCCCTCTCTTCTTCTATTTGAAAGTTTAGATCTCTCAATTCACTTTCAAGTCCCTGCAGCGTTTCATAATTTTGTTTTTCCTTCGAGCTACATGCAGATTTTATTTTATTATTTTGTTGCTTAATTTCTTTCAACTGATCTTCCGATTCTTTGAGTAGTGCATCATTATTTTCCGATAGAGTTTTTTGTAAAGCTGTGCTCAGTTTCAGTAAATGCTTCTCATTCATATCAATCATGTGTTTGTTGATGAAATCAAGGTTTACTGTGTAGTTTTGCATAAAATTTTGCATGGAATGTAATTTTTGCAATTCTTGTCTTTCTAAGGACAGTTCAGTAGTTAGTGTTTTTATCATATTTATCAAATTTATGCTTGTGCCTGCAGAATTGTTGATAAAAATTCCACTGAGAACCTCAGTTTCTGGACCTAAAATATCATCATCTAATTCTAAGTTATTAACATCTCCAAACATGGCAGCCTCAAAAGCTGCCCTTTGAGCCGTTGTTGCAGATGTTACGCCAACTTCGGTATAATTATCACTCAAATGAGATCGTATCGGGATGTGTTGAGTATGATGTCCTCTGTCTAATTTCATTTCATTTATATTGGTTGAGTTTCCATTATTCTTATTAGTAAATTCTTGTTTTTTCGTCACCAAATTCGTGGGATCAGACACAGTATTCATTAAGGGAATTACTGAAATCTCTTCTACGTATGCGCTGATTTTCCTATGTTCAAATTTTGAGTCAATGTCAGTTCCCAAGTCCACAGTATCACCAACTTTTAATTCTACATCATTTTGATCTATCTTAACCCCATTAACAAATGTCCCATTACTGGACTTCAGATCGCGAATATATATCTTTCCAGTTGTAGGGTCACAACTTAGACAAGCGTGATTTCTAGAAAGAACTCTTGAATCAAAATTCCCATTATCTGGTCTAACTTGCTGCGAAAACAAATCTCTCTTCGATGCTGAATTATTCTTGTTTATGCTATTGGTAACCGGTCGACCTAACTTAAGTCCATCGGGTTTGAATGGTACAACAAGAAACTTTGTCTCAAACGTTGCATTTAACGATTTAAGTATGATTATATGCGTATGCTTCTTGCGGGATGATCCTGTTCTGAATAATGTCTCAGTTGACCCATTTTGGAATTTTGATAATTCGTCTAATGCTGGTGGAGATACTGCTTCTTTAGGATTTGTTACTTGTTCAGCCGATACTGGATCTATGGAATTGTTACTTTGATTTTGACTTTGATTTCCAAATGGAGAGCAAGTTTTATTGACTAATATTGGGGATAATTGTTGCTGTTGTGAAGCCTGATGGACTGAAGGCGGAGGTGAAGCGGTAGGCAACGAATCTAAATCTGTTGGTATGGTGTATTGATCTATGTCGGCATTTGAGCGGGATCCACTGCTTCTCGAGTTTGATCTAGCTCTCCCCATAGGCCTCTTAGGCGGTGACGTTTCCGGGGTCTTTGTCATTCCTGGAGAATTTGATTGATCCCTAACATAGGGAGAATGTTGCAATTGCGGAGGGGGCCTTCTTCTTTTTTCTAATTCTGCCATGCTAATAATTTTACACTTGTCTTCTTTTCTTCTAATTTCCAGTTGGTGAGACTGGTGACTATCCGTGGGGTCCGGATTGCGATTTACTTTCATTATATATTCATAATTAGCGATTATAAAGTTTGTTTTCACAGGGCGTAGTAGCTAGCAACAATGAAAATTAATAATAAACAGAACATTATATACACTTATATCCGTAGACGAATTGAAGGATAAGCGGAATAATCATGACAGATGCTCTAGAACAGAGTGTCCTCGCGTTAGAAAGAACAGTTTCAGTATTGCAAGATTCTGTCGAGTCTTTAAAACGTTCAAATAAACCAAGTACGAACCTTGCATCGACGATGCTACAAACTAAAAGGGTTTTTCGTTTAGTTCCTGAATATGACGTTGAAAGATCAAAATTAGACTTGATTGAAGAGGTAGAACCGTTGGTAAGGACTCTGGGCGATAAATTACGTAAATCTATGGGTAGAATGCAAAGGGAACTTGATACATTGCAGCAGACTTATGAATTGAACGATTTAAGGTTAAAGAAGAATATTAGTATGGATGGGGACGGTGTTCTGGATAGTTCAGACGTGGGTCGCGAATACGAAAACAGAGATGCAGATGTGAGCACAGATGTGGTTATGATGGCTTCTTCTACTAATGAGGAATTGGAAGAGTTGAAGAAATTAAAGGAAAAGAAGAAGCAACTGGAGGATAAGTTGGAAATACTTAAACAGAAATAGAAAGAAGCTTATTTTGTAAAGTATCCATGAATCTTTATGTATCTTGTATTATAAATCATTGTTAATGACATTGCTGGTAGATTACTTATTTGTACTTAACTGTTTGCTAGCTATCAAATTGGCTTGATGGTTTGCCATCGCAGCTTTGAGACTGTTCAATTTGGCGCTTATACTGATCAGAGTTGGGTCGCTCGTAGATACTATTAACTTTTCACATTCCATGACTACCCTATTATCAAAAGTGACGCCTCTTCTTAATAATTCTTGGGCTTCGGGAAGTGTTATGGCTTCACTTTGGAAAGAAGAAATTATGTGATTTAGTAGCGTGGAATCCTGGACTTGTATGCCGTTCTCTGAGAGGATTTTAGACAAAGTTTTGTGTCTTTCATTTGTTACTTGATTTCTTATCTCGTCACAAAATGACTTGCCGGTTTTACTATCAATCTCGCACCAAGGTTTCTTAGTCACTTTGATAAGATTCCTTAGTTCTATACAGAGCTCATTCTTGCAAAGCGTAAGTTCGAGGCCTAAGATATGAGCTGTGGATTCGCAGACTGAATAGCAGTCTTGAAACATTTCCTTCATAGCAAAGTTGTTATCTTCTGGAAACACCAAATCCCTAGGAGGGTTTTGTAAAAGTATCAAAGAATGGTTTAACAGTTCCATGGCCACACCAAATTTTGATACGAATTCGCTGACATCTGTAGCCAGTTGAAGTTGATTCAATATTTCCAGAATGTTTTTCAAGTGAGTCATTATCTTACTGAATTGAATAAGCAAGAAATTCAGTCCAGTATTCATTCGGAAGATTACTTGCTTACCCCTTTGGAATTGTGGGAATCTGACAACAATGTGAAAGTCAATAATATATTGACCTTGCCTTGTGATAACACCCTTTACCGTCGGGGAGTCATTTTGTTTGCTACTTTCGTTCGGAATACCATTAGATACGGGCATCTTGAATATTTGGTCACTCTCTAGCATTTCCAGGCATTTAGAAAAATTGTCAATGATATTGGGCAATTGTGGTTTGACAATTTCTTCGATGAGCCAGGAGCATTCTTCTACGGCGTCTTTAAGTCCATCGTACTTGTCTGCTGCACCGAACCTATCATTTGGAAACAATTCAACACTCATGTTGCTTTTTGAGAACTTTTACTGTGTACTTCATTGTATATTGCAATTTTGTTAATCAATCAACCCCGGAATTGCTTCATTTACTATATATATATCCCATATAACTTTTGAGAGAAAAACAGCTGCGGCCAGTGGAAAAGAAGGGGAGCAAAGCAATCAGCTGCAAAAGAACAAGTGAAAGAATATGCTGAGACTATCTGTGCTAAGGTCAACAGCTACATTTTCGGTGAAATGTCATCGTCGTGGGCTAATCATCCCTGCAGCGGCAATGTACACCTTGGGTTCATTAATATTTGGCAAGGAAGCAAGGTTGGCGGACGCCATGGAACGTGGTGAGCTACATAACAAGAACGTTGACTACGCGAAAGAGGCTGAAGAACGTACCGAGTTGCGTATTAGGGCTCTGGCTAATACTAGGCCAATGGGGCCTCAGTACGAAGGCCATGTTCCCCTCTATCGGTACGAGAAATTGTTATTGTTTGCAATTTCCGGTTGGAATTCATTTTTCCATCCTGAGGATGGTTATAATATTGTCCAACTTGGTGAGGCAACTGCATTGCCTGTCTTCTTGGAGAATTTGAAACAAACAATGCTAAGCGATTCCTCTGGGAGACGTATTCTAAAGGAACAACCCAATATTACAACTGATATTTTGCATATGGATAAACTTGCTAAACTGCCACATAACACTTTTGGGTACGTATATTACCAATGGTTGAAACGTGAAAACGTTTCTCCAGACACCAGAGCACCTGTCAAATTTATCGACGATCCTATGCATGCATATATCTTCAAAAGGTATAGACAATGCCATGACTTCTATCACGCCATAACCAACATGCCTATTATCATCGAGGGTGAGATTACCATAAAGGCCCTTGAAGGTGCCAACTTGGGCGTCCCCATGGCTATTCTCGGTGGCATCCTTGCACCTTTGCGTTTGAAAAAGGTGCAAAGAAAAAGATTATATGATATATATCTCCCTTGGGCTGTCAGAACAGGTTTAAGTTGCAAGCCATTAATCAATGTGTACTGGGAGGAAATGCTGGAGAAAGACGTTGCTACCTTGAGAAAAGACCTGCAAATAACACTCCCTCCTGATCTAAGGACAGTGAGGAAGGAGCGTGCAGCTCTTAAGAGAGAAATTGACGCAAAATACAGCTTACATGATTGAGCAACGATTTCAGCGTGAACCAGTAGAACAACGTCCACATCTCGCTTATGTAGTTAGATATTATTATTTAACTAGCTCTTGTATGATACTACGAAGGATACTCGTTCAAGGCGATCTGCGATGTGCCATCTTTTAAGAAAAGTAAGGTGGTTGATATTATTGACATTAAAGGTTACGGATAGATGCAGGTGGTGCTCTATTGGGCCCGTATCAAGCTGAATAATGGACCTACAAGAACTACTGGCAAAAGTGCCGTTGTTGCTATCGTATCCGACTATCATTCTATCCAGTAATCTGATCGTACCTTCCCATAATGACCTCATATCAAGAGCAACTACAACATCAGCAGCAGAGTACGCCGGTCAAAGTCCAGCACTTTTCAGCACAGATCATGTCATCAGATTAGTGTTCCTCCCAATGTTCGTAGCTTCTTCTTTTAACCTGTTTGCGCACTATTTTAACTTCGTCAACTACTTCAGCCGAAGGAAGTATTATGTTCTATTTACTGCAGTCTTTCTCATATCGATATTAACTGCGATTTTCCACCCAATTCAGTCAACATGCATCACTCTATTGATAATCAAGCTCCTGACTACTGCTGGTGAGTCTTCGTCCACAATTGCTATCAATTTCAAGATCATTTTGAAAACGTTTGTTCCCTTCATTACTATGACATTAGTTATGTTGCGCTGTGATCCCTCATTTGACATTGACGCGGGGGATATGAACAAAATCTTTGCGTCTTTGACAGCATATGCTGTCTTAATATTAGCGCTAAGGTATGCATCGCCGATGCTATTATCAACGTTATCAAGTAGTATAGATGTTGTTTACAAAGACACTGGCATCGCACAAGATTCGATAAGTAGAAACAAGAAATTTCCTCTAATGCTCGTATTACCGTTTATTTCGTTTGCCCTTTTGTACCTAATGACCATCTTTAACAATACTTACAATATCCAATTATTGATGGTGTTTGTGTTTTTTGGATGTTTATCCATCTTCTTTTTGTCTTTAAAAGATTTGTTCACAGAGGATGGAAATCAAAAAAAGAGAGGTCAAGAGGATGAGCATTGTCGTATGTTTGAGACAAAGTACATGATTTCCCATTTTTGGCTGACAAGGTTTACCATTTTGATGACAGGTATAATGGCCATTGTAGTGCATTTTTTATCCTTTAATGAAATTACTTCTTCCATTAAAACAGATTTGCTAAGTTTGCTTTTCGTCATAATCGCGGAATATGGTTCCACTTTCTCTAGCATACATCCTGATTCGCATTCCCATAATCATGCACATCATCATTCCCATTTAACCAACTCATTGCCTCTTGAAAATGAAAGTATATTCAGGCAAATGGCTCTGAATAAGGATACCAGGTCAATTTTTTCATTCTTATTATTGAATACCGCTTTCATGTTTGTACAACTTTTATATTCTTTCCGTTCCAAATCGTTGGGCTTATTGTCTGATTCGCTACATATGGCCTTAGACTGTACATCTTTATTGTTAGGTCTAATTGCTGGTATATTGACTAAGAAACCAGCAAGTGATAAATTCCCTTTTGGTCTAAACTATCTCGGTACCTTGGCAGGCTTCACTAATGGTGTTCTGTTACTGGGCATAGTATGCGGTATCTTTGTCGAGGCAATTGAAAGAATTTTTAATCCCATTCATCTGCACGCAACAAATGAGTTGTTGGTTGTTGCTACGTTAGGTTTGTTGGTTAACCTTGTTGGTTTATTTGCTTTTGACCATGGTGCTCATGATCATGGTGGCACGGATAACGAGAATATGAAGGGGATTTTCTTACATATATTGGCCGATACTTTAGGTTCTGTTGGCGTTGTTATTTCAACATTATTAATCAAGTTAACACACTGGCCGATTTTCGATCCAATTGCCTCTTTATTGATTGGCTCCCTGATCTTACTTAGTGCTCTGCCCTTGTTGAAATCTACTTCCGCAAACATTCTACTAAGATTGGACGACAAGAAGCATAACCTAGTGAAGAGTGCACTAAACCAAATTTCAACGACGCCAGGAATCACGGGTTATACAACCCCTAGGTTTTGGCCGACGGAGTCAGGAAGTTCTGGGCATTCTCATTCTCATGGACACACGCATTCTCATTTAGAGGATCACGACCATGGGCATCATCATGATCAGACAAACGATTCAGAAGAACCCCCGAGCTTGGTGGGGTATATTCATGTACAGTATGTAGATGGCGAGAATTCGACAATTATCAAGAAAAGAGTGGAAAAAATATTCGAAAATGTGTCGATTAAAGCATGGGTACAAGTTGAGCCTCAAAATTCCTCCTGTTGGTGTCGGGCTACTTCTATGAATACGGTTTCAACTAACCCGAATTCTCTACCACTACAACCCATAGCGAGTTGACGATTTTCGTCCTGCATACCTTTAGACTATTTTTAAATAAGAATTTCATATACGTAGAACAATATTTCAAGAAGGTTTCTAGTAGAATTGACAGATCCATCGTAAATACCGGGCGGCTGCTTGTGCCGATCACATTTTACGGTAAATAGCATCATGGAAGAAAAAAATACTTCTAACGAACGAAAAGATGTCATCCAAATTGACCTCAAAATTAACGAAAAGGTTGATAAAGTAGTTAGCATTCAATCGGTATCGTCATTTGGAACTTAAGGGGGAATCCTCTACATTTTGTATTTTTTCCTTTCCATATATTTTGGATGTTTTTTTTCCTATGAAAAGTATCTTCAGAAATCTTATATGTAAAGAGATCATTCAATTCAATACGTCATCAAATAAAGATTAATAAACAAGAATTTAACAAAGTCACTTAATATTAAAACAGAAGGCTTTAAGGAACTTGAAAATTCGCATCATTTCCCAATCCAACACGTACGTCATCAGGCGTTTATATATTCAAAGAAAATATCTCACTTTCATTGTACTGTCGTACAGTTGATATTTCACTTAAATGGAACTACCGGATACTCAAACAGAAGACCTTCCTACCGCTTTAAATGGTATAAAATGTCAATTAAACAGCATATTAAAGTCAAATCAATTATTTCAAGATTATGCACTACTAAACGGGTTCTTGGCATTTGTTCATTCCAAATTGAATGCAGTAGTCCTTTCATCCATAGAATCACGATATGTTTTACATGTTTCTGGAGGTTCATCTGCAACTGATCTTGTCTCCTTTGATCAGAGCAATATCTCTTCAATTTTAGATTTTTCTTGGGAAAGCGTTCACTATCCAATATTCAAATGGTTCCAGATGTGGAGGAATTACATTCTTTTTGAGAAGGAGAACAAAAAACAACAGACCAAATTTATTGACTTTAGAAAGATGAATTCGAAGATGTTAAAATTTTTCAAAACGGTGCAAAACTTTTATTTTAATATCATCAACACGGTCTACAAAAGATATGATATATCTGTACTTTTACCGAAAAGGATTATTCAAGACTTAAAGTTAAGTGATATCGAAGGACCTGCCATTGGTGCAGACAATTATGCGGTTAAGACATTCAATAGCGGCAGCCCATTTGCACATCTCGTCCTGACACTTTTCCACCGATGCCTGTTATTTTTAGGAACTGCGTATCGCTATAAAAGTCTCCTTGAAGAGGTTTCCAACAAATACAGCATACCTAATTTTAAAAAATCTCTCGATTTCTTTCACTTAGCTTCTTTGATGTTGCCAAGTGCTGGTGAGACGTATTCGCAAGCGGGAACGGTGTTCCTTCAAACTGGAAATTTGGGGACTGCAGTGTTCAATTTTGTCAAAGGTATGATGACGAAGATGCCAAGTCCTGTATCAATCAAAAACTTTGGGGCACTGATGGTGGACAATAAAAGTTCATTAAATCGTAGCCTGCATACAACTATTATGAACACCTACTTACAAGAATCTAAAGGACCGAGAACACCTGCTAAAGAAATACTAGAGTTTTATTTCCTGGGCCTCTTTGGGTCTGTTTGGTCTCCTAGCAGTTGGAGGGACGATACGAAACCTAACCAATTAAATAACGGTATTAAGTTACGGCATTTAGAGAACGTACTTTACGAGACAATGTCAGCAAGATATCTGAAGAATATTCAGGTCATCTTTTACAATTTGATCATTACAATTGGTGGGTTCCATCTATTATTGAAAAGGCGTTTCGATGTAGGTGCAAAAACCCTGAAGGATTTACGTAGTAATGAGTTGGATTATTTGAATTTTGCGTTTAAATTCATTGGTCATATTTTAAATTATATCGTAAAGGAATCATGGAGCGAAAATCCTGACGTTCCAGAAATTCTAGGTATGGCAAGAATTATCAATTGCTGGATAAAAGCAAATCCTATGGTTCTTCAATATTCTCAAAGTAATCTAGAGTTTGTTAATGCCATGGCATACTTGATAAACGATATCATGAAAAAAAAACCAAGTCCGTCTTTTACTATAACAGGATATATTCCTAAAAGGACTTATTGGTTTGAAGAAGACTTGATGGTGAAAGGTTTGTCATTCGTTAACTTTCAACTATCTGATTTTGATGATTATGAAAAAATTTTCGAAATGGACCATAGTTTCGACAGGTTAATTGGTGATCCTCCATTATGTGATAAGCTATCGGTATCATCAGAAATGCTGTTGAGATTGCAGGCTGTTGTAAATTTGGGTTCACAATTATTGATGGAGAATAAGTGTGGAGTGGAATGGTCAGATAATAAATCACGTTATATCTTTAATAAGAAAATCGGATTTAAAGAGACCGTTAAGACTAATATGAAGGCACCGAAACAATCTAATGAAAAGGTCAGGTTACAGAGAAAAAGCAAAGCTTCGACTATTAATGGCTCAATCTCTATGGCGGATTTAGAGAGACAAATGAGAAGTACCTCTTTGGATTCTTCTTCCCCAACTATGGGTTATAGTGGCTCCTCTGTACCTATGGCGCCGGATACGTTCAATGTTAAACCTAGCGGTATAATAACAGGAAACAAAATAAATGTAGAACTGTTTGAAACTGAAGTGGTTGGTCAAAAAGTCGATGACACTACTACGAATATATCCCCTGATTACAGTAGTGCAGCAATCTCTTCTTCAAATTCCGCTGGTGGATCATCTTTCGATTTGAGCAACATCCTATCTTCGATGCAAAACAGCCACTTGGAAAAATCATTTGCCAGAACCATGCAAGGAGTGAATGAACAAATGCCAGCGAATGATATTTGTCATCAAGCCCAAAGCCCAATGCAAGGTGGCGTGTATTCACCACAACAACCTTCATCGATGTCTTCACTGAAATCCGCGTATCAAAAATCCACAGTGCCTTCACCTACCTCGATGGTATCCTATCCTTACAATTTTTTAAACCAGCAGAAGCAAGGGGTCATTCCCCCTTTTAATGCACAAGATTTACAATGGCAGAATGAAGTGTACGCGTTGAAATCAAGAAATTATGCGAATCCAGCGTGGGGAAGTGACCAGCACCAGGCATCTGTTCCACCACCAGCATATACGCAAGCGCAAATGCAAATGTTTCAGCAACCTATGCAGCAAGAAGTGGGGAAATATATGCAATTTTCTTTTGACGCGCAAAATAATACTGATAGTATAAAGGGAAACAGTCAAACCAGTATGTTTTAGTATTGTTTCTTTCCTATCATAGCTTTTTTTAGTTTCAAAACTAAACGGTTGGGTAGCGAAAGTTGTTTTATCAAATACGACTGAATTATACCTTGACCGAGCCGTACAGGAAAGCTGACGTATTACTTCTTTTGAAAGTCTTTGAAATTACATGGTAGTACATACATATATATATGTTATATTATTGTTATTGAAATATCATAATACGTATTTTCCCTTTCCTTAAATAGTATAGTAATAGTAATAATAATAATAATAATAATAATAATAATCTTATTTTTTTCTTTTCCAGTGAGCTTTTATTTTTTTTTCATTGCTCTTCTTTTGGCCTCTTTTGTTTTTTTCTTAATTTCCTCCAGTTTCATTTGTTTTTTCTTTGGATCAGATACGAAATCTGGTTTAAATGCGTCGTAGTGACAGTCCAATTTCAACCTTTCACAATTGAAACAATGTGGTCTTTCCTCGGTACACTTTTTTTTCCTTAATCGACAAATCCAGCAACCAGTACGGGACCTTGTACCTTGAGAGGTTGAAGAAGTAGCATTATTCAACTCTTGAGAATTGTTTGCTTTTGATTTAGAAGTAGTATTGTTTGATCTTTTCTTTGATGATTGTTTTGCTTTGGATTTTGCCTTAGACTTGGTCGTCTTTCCCTTAGATTTAGTGGAATCCGGCGATGTAGCACTAGGATAATCGACGGTACATGCCAAGTCAGAAGAAGCCTTTAAAGATGGAGATGAATGGGCTGATGAAGTTGAAGATTCACCAAAGGAATTATAATCACTATTGGTTTGGCTTGTGATTCTTGCGTTCCCAACTGACCTCCTTGGTTTCTTCAACGGTGGCACTTCCAGTTGCTGCTGTTGTTCTGGGGCAGAAAGGCGTCTGTCTATTCGCTTACCATTTTTATTCCAAGTAACTTGTCTTGCTCTCGACTCAAAAGTGGGATCTAGGGCCTTCTTAGAGTTTAGATTTAAGTGGTAAGAAGACAGGTCTTGATCTTGGTCCTGGTCTTCATCGAAAACAGCTGTGGAATTGTTGCTTTCAAAAATTGGTTGTTGCTGTTCGGAATTATGGATACGTAATAGAATTGGTCTCAAAACACCCTTTGATGGGAAAGATGATGAATGAGGCCTACTAGCCGGTACACCGAGCGCATTTGTGTTGTTCATGTTACTAACGTTTGAAATGGGCTTATCATGAGTTCTATATGGGGATGATCTCATGTTTGATAGTACTGCCGCTGCTGTTCCCAAGTCGTCGTCTAGTTTAGTGGATGAAGATGCAGAATTCGGACCAAGCAATAATCTTGATCTCAATCCATCCAACTTGGAATTGATGTATTTCGGTGGAGGTGGCGGAATGTATTGTTCATTTGTATGGAAGGGACTATTTTTGTTGTTACGGTTCGGCAAATCGCCGTAGAAAAACCCAGTAGATGGCCTTGATGAAGTGGCAAACGGATCTTCTCCACGATTAAGAGTGTTCCGTTGAATGTTGTTATTGTTAATGTTGTTAGTGCTTGTAAACGAGGATGCGGAAGTTGGAGGCTGAGAAGGGATTTGGTTGAACCTGAAATGCTGAAAATTGCTTCTGCTGGAGATAGAAGAATTGGTGTTCGCATGCCGAGAGTTTGTAGGCGTATCCGTGTTCGAACTAGCATGGTTGGAGGATGATTCATTCAAAGAATAAGCCTCGTCTCTGTACTTCGAATTTAGCCAGAACGAAATATTAACTTTTGACTCGTTCTCATCCAGCTTTACATTTGGGTCTGTTATTTCCCTATCCTTATTGAAGTAGAAGTTTCTGGGAGCCACTCCCATGGCATATTGATCATCATGGTCATCAGGCTGAATATGAGAGTCGTTAGAAGGATTGCCGCCGGCCTTAGTTCCGCTGCGCAAATACCCGCCGATCTCATTGTTATTGGAAGATTCTTTCGAATCTGAGCTGTGTAATGAGTTATTGTCGTTGTTGTTGGTACTGTTGTTCCTGCTCAGTATCGACATAGGCGAATTGGTATTCTTACCATTGTTCTTGTTGGCGCTGGTAATGATGAGCGGCAAATCCGATCCTGTGCGGGAACGCAGGCCCGAGCCCGTGCCCGAGCCCGAGCCAGCTGCGGTGGTACCGGGGGAAGAAATTGCGGGAGCTTGTGGTGGCGGCAAATGTATTTTTTTTTTGGCGCCGGCGACGACAGTAGTAGTGGCAGTGTTACTATTAGTGGAGGTGGAGGAGTAAGGGAAAACAACATTGTTAGCTGTAGTATACTGCGGCTGCATGGCACCGGAAGCTTGTGGGGCTCTCGCCTGTGCGGCGTGACCATTGTACAAGGACTTAGTATCCGAAGGTGTATTGGAAGGCGCGAGCGGGCTGGCGGCAGCGTGTGCAGCGTTATCGCTGTCACGACGATCTTGAAGGTCAGTAGTGGCTGTAGTAGCATCGTTTTCCTTAGAGCCGTCTTTAGTGTCACTGCCGCCTTCGACTTGCAAACTCGGCGAACCAGACGGAGTGTGCACGGGAGTGTTGTTGGGCGCACACGTCGATTTCATAATAGAAAGCAGAGGGTTTTCATCGTAGGTAGTTTTGAGAGATTCGATGCTAGCACTGGATATGGTAGGATGGCGGGAGTTAGCTCTATCGCTACCTTCATCTTCTGCACGCTTTTTGCCGTCCTGGCTGCTGTTCATCAGCGTTGGGCGAGCTGTTTTATTGTGCAGATAGTGATGATTGTTGGCGGTTGTTTCCATCGAAAGCAGAGAGGCAGCCGCATTAGATTCGTCCATGTGTTTGCTTTGAGAGCGCGCCTTGTCTAGCATCGTGAGTTAAGGTCCATGCAAATAGTTTGAATGCGGTAGTGTCGTAGTTCCTGTGCGCTGTGCGAGGGTGGGCGCTTCTTACGATCACTGGTCTCTTGTCCTTGTCCTCTATGTTCTTTTCGTTTTTCTTTTTGACGGCGGCAGTTTCCGCCTGACATTGGCGAAAAGGCGCCTTGAAGCACGGCGAACGCATCACCCGGACTGCAACTGCAAGAGAAGGACTGCACTCTTGGCATTTACAAGAAGCAGGAAATTCGGTATGTACTATATCTTCATGTCATTACATTTCAAACTAGTGTCTTTTAGAAACTGCGCTCTGTTACTGATAGCAGTGTATCTTGCGGGCAAGTGGGGTTAGGTGAGACGTCATCTCAGACGACATGTCGCTTTTGTATATCCGTTTTTACGGACATAAGAACGTGCCGCCCATTCTGGGAAAACAAACACAGGTTAAAAAAAAAGAAAGGAATGGATGGGGAATGGGACAGAGAGAAAAGATAGAGGTGGAAATAACAAAAGCGTGACAACAAACAAGCAAATACGGAGGGAGAAGCAAAGAAAAAATAAGGTCGAAAACAAAATAGGAGCAAGAACCAGCACATTCAGAAGCAACAGAGTACGAACCCTGTTTACGCACCCGAGACAGTTGCCATATATCGCTTTTCCCTACCAATACTTTCCAACTCATGTCAGTCTTGCGATCACAACCTACCTCTGTTGTACCGCTACATCTGACAACTTCTACCAGTCGCAAAACAGAACAGGAGCCATCACTATTGCATTCCGCAATAATTGAGCGACGTCAAGACCTTTCGGTGCCGAATTCGAATTCGAATCTGGATTCAAACCATCGAATAAAAAAAGATCACAATAATCATACTAGCTACCATTCTTCCTCGAATTCGGAGTCGAACATGGAAAGTCCCCGTTTGTCAGATGGTGAATCTTCCACTCCGACATCTATCGAAGAGTTGAACCCGACAATAAATAATTCGAGGCTGGTGAAAAGAAACTACTCAATATCAATTGATCCTTTGCATAACAACAACAGCAATAACAATACTGATGATGACCATCCAAACACTATAACTTCTCCACGACCAAATAGCACTAATAATAGGGAAATCCAGAAATATAGTTTCCCTGAAAATAAGGAGTCGAAAAAGATAACAACACCCTCGTTAAGTTCGAATAATTATTTGGACAATTCCAGTCTAGTTCACACTGATTCGTACATCCAAGACTTGAATGATGATCACATTTTATTAAACAAGCGCGTTTCGAGGCGATCTTCCAGAATATCAGCAGTAACAGCGACTTCCACAATAATTAAACAAAGGAGAAATACTCAGGATTCAAACTTGCCGAATATTCCCTTTCACGCTTCTAAGCATTCTCAAATACTACCTATGGATGATTCAGATATGATGAAACTGTCCAATGGAAATACCAGTATGAAGCCAAATCCTGCTACTAAAATTAATCATTCAATGACTTCTCTACCTCTTCACCCACTCCCACAACCTTCTCAAAAATCAAAGCAATATCATATGATATCCAAATCAACCACCTCTTTGCCGCCAGAGAATGACCATTACTACCAACACACACGTGGCAATAATCATAATCATGCTGCCGGCGCTGCTGCTTCTACTAATACTGCTGCTGCTGCTGCTGCTGCTACGGGTCTGAAAAGATCGGAATCCGCTACTGCAGAGATTAAGAAGATGAGACAATCCCTGTTGCATAAAAGAGAAATGAAAAGGAAAAGAAAAACATTCCTAGTGGATGACGACCGTGTTTTGATCGGTAATAAAGTTAGTGAAGGTCACGTCAACTTTATAATAGCTTATAACATGCTAACTGGTATTCGTGTTGCAGTGTCACGTTGTTCCGGCATAATGAAACCTTTAACACCGGCGGATTTTAGATTCACGAAGAAGCTTGCCTTCGATTACCATGGTAATGAATTGACCCCTTCTTCCCAGTATGCATTCAAGTTTAAGGACTATTGCCCGGAAGTATTTAGAGAACTACGTGCATTGTTCGGTCTCGACCCTGCTGATTATTTGGTTTCGTTAACTTCCAAGTACATTTTGAGTGAATTGAACTCACCAGGTAAAAGTGGTTCATTTTTTTACTATTCGAGAGATTACAAATATATTATCAAAACTATTCATCATTCTGAGCATATTCATTTGAGAAGGCACATACAAGAATACTATAACCATGTAAGGGACAATCCGAACACTTTGATTTGTCAATTTTATGGGTTGCATAGAGTGAAAATGCCTATATCGTTTCAAAATAAAATTAAGCATCGGAAAATCTACTTTTTAGTCATGAATAACTTATTTCCTCCACACTTAGACATTCATATTACCTATGATTTGAAAGGATCTACATGGGGTCGTTTCACCAATTTGGATAAACAAAGATTGGAAAAAGATAGATCTTATAGGCCTGTGATGAAAGACTTAAATTGGCTTGAAGAAGGTCAAAAAATTAAATTCGGTCCATTAAAGAAGAAAACTTTTTTAACCCAGCTGAAAAAAGATGTGGAATTGCTTGCTAAGCTAAATACAATGGATTATTCCTTGTTAATTGGCATTCATGACATCAATAAAGCCAAGGAAGACGACCTACAGTTGGCAGATACCGCATCTATTGAGGAGCAACCACAGACGCAAGGGCCAGTAAGAACTGGCACCGGAACGGTAGTACGACATTTCTTTAGAGAGTTTGAGGGTGGCATCCGAGCATCTGATCAATTCAACAATGATGTGGATTTGATATATTACGTGGGGATAATCGATTTTTTGACGAATTACTCAGTAATGAAGAAATTAGAAACATTTTGGAGGAGTTTGCGCCATGATACCAAGTTGGTGAGTGCCATACCTCCAAGAGACTACGCTAATAGATTTTACGAATTCATAGAAGATTCTGTGGATCCTCTGCCTCAAAAAAAAATTCAATCGTCGTATAGAGACGATCCTAATCAGAGAAATTATAAAGATTGAACAGGCCACGCAGGTCAATAACCTATCGTCTACTAGTTTAGTCTAATCTAGTTTGATTTAATTTAATCAATTTACATAAATTTATTCTTTTTCCCTTTAATCTTAATCTTTTAATTTTTATCCTTTTCTTGTTCTATTTTGCTTCTTTTGTTTTCCTTTTCCTTTTGCCATATTCTCAGACCACGTCATGCCTGCATAAGCCACGCTAGCTAATAATTCAGCGAGACCCTATTCTAAACCCAATTGTTCGGAAACATGCCATATCCCTTCAGGAGTGTGTGGCTAAGCTTGTTTTAAGAGGATGCGGTATGCCAAAAAACGAGAAAATTCGAGTATATTTGTACGAACTTTTCTTCGCGCTTATTGCCTGTTTACTTTTGCTTTGCCTTCTACTGTTTTTTTTGCTCGAGGCCGATGGTGAACTGCAACATTATATAAACTAAAGTGCCAAAATAAATATAAAGAAAGCCAAAGGAAGACCATCTGAGCAAGTCAAAAGAGTGAAAAATAATGAACCAACAACAAGGCTACTACCAACAAGGTCCTCCGCAACAAGGTTATTATCAACAAGGTCCACCACAACAGGGCTATTACCAACAAGGTCCACCACAACAGGGCTATCCTCAGCAGCAGCCAGTCTACGTCCAACAAGGCCAACAGAAGGAGGAAAGCTGCTTGGATAGCTGCTTAAAATGCTTGTGTTGTTGTTTCTTGTTAGAATTGGTATGCGGTGACTGATTCCTTTATTTAATAAGTGGTCAATATAAGAAACGAAATCACATAGCCTTTCAGCTATGCTGCGAAAGACTGTATAATTACTTTAAAGCTTAATGTATAGAATATACTGGGATGGTTATGTTGGAACGAGAATTGACTATCTTCCATCTATTGTTAAATTAGAATTTGAAGTTATTCGTATTACTAGTATATTATCATATGCGGTATAAGAAGATGATATATTGTGAGAAACAGTCGTCGTACTTGATGGAAGCTTAAATGCAAGAATTGATAATGTAGTAGGGTAATGAATAACAACATATAAAACGGAAGAAAAAATAATAGGATTATATAGAATTATCAGTTTCCTTTGTGATCCCTATATCCTCGAGGTGAACTTCTAATATATATATATTTTTGGAACGTCTATAAAGAACATTGTCACCTTTATATAATTAAGCAAATGATGTTCAAGGTTTTTTCACTCTTAGTTAGTTTGGTAAACTGCGACGCCGAGCTGGTTAAACGCGCAGTTGGTGATGAATAATTACTTCCCTCTAACGTGTCTGCTTCGCACTTGGGGCCGGTCAGCATATCCTCTTTGGGTCTTTCCGAATTTTTCGATTGTCTTCGTAATTATACTGACTTGAACCGCACTGTGGGATACACTACAGGTGTAGTAAGCGTCAAGGTCAATATATCATTAGATGAACGTGGTGTCTTTTTGAGTATGTGGTCGAACAATGTTGTACTGATAATGAGTTCGGATTGAATCAACTTGATTATTTAGTTTTCACTCAAGAAGACTCAGATATTTTTAGCAGTTTAGAGCAGTCGAGTAATGACCATCGAGAAGTTCGAAGTAACATTAGGAACAGTTTCGACAATGATACCGTGTTGGGTACCCTCTATGAAATAACTACTAATTCTAGCAACAGTCATGTTTGTTGGGATGAAATTTTAAAATCATCTATTTTGTAGTATATTATCACATGCGGTGTAAAAAATGACATAAAGATTGAGAAACAGTCATCGAATTTGGTGGAAGCTGAAATGCAAGAATTGATAATGTAATAAGATAATGAATGACAACGTATAAAAGGAAAGAAGATAAAGTAATAACATTATGTTGAACTATCGATTGCCTTTTGTGGATTCCTGTATCCTCGAGGAGAACTTCTAGTATATTCTATATACCTATATCATAGCCTTTAGCAACAATGGAATCCCAACAATTATATAATTAATCACCCAAATCTCACAGGTATACTTAATAATAGAGACCTTACCAAAAATGCAATCCCGACGCTTATCTAATGTACACTTATTTCTTAGAGTGGAAAAGAAAGTTTTTGAACATTTCACTTTTTTATATCCTTTACAGTATAAATACCAAACGAATATACCTCTCTTTCGAAAATGCTCGTGTAGCTCAGTGGTTAGAGCTTCGTGCTTATAGCAACATTCGGTTTTCCGAAGTTTCTGTGCCTAAGACCTTTCAAACAGGTCTTGAAAAGCAACGCGACCGTCGTGGGTTCAAACCCCACCTCGAGCACTTTCTCTTTTTTTTTGCAGGTACCGCAACGCGCCCGTATTATATGAGCTGATTTGATTTTTAATGGTTTTCATTTTTTTTTCAATAGATTAATGCGAAGAGTTTAGTCACCAATCCAAGATGACATATGGTCCACGTAGCAGGATTAGTATAAGAATATAATTGGAAGTGGTCCTGTGTTGAAAAATAGAATAGAAAACGCTCATAAGGAAAAATATGGCAGCGAAAAAAGGACAAAAGAAAAGCGGTCAAAGCAACCATGGAAAGAACTCTGATATGGATGTTGAAGATCGTCTCCAAGCCGTCGTCTTGACGGACTCTTATGAAACTAGGTTTATGCCACTGACAGCTGTCAAGCCAAGGTGTTTACTGCCACTGGCTAACGTACCACTCATTGAATACACTTTGGAATTTTTAGCTAAAGCTGGCGTACATGAAGTTTTCTTAATTTGCTCTTCTCATGCTAACCAGATCAATGCCTATATTGAAAATTCTAAATGGAATTTGCCTTGGTCTCCATTTAAAATTAACACCATCATGTCTCCAGAAGCTAGATGTACAGGTGACGTTATGAGAGATCTAGATAATAGAGGTATCATTACTGGAGATTTTATTTTAGTCAGTGGTGATGTATTGACAAACATCGACTTCAGTAAAATGCTAGAATTTCACAAAAAAATGCATTTTCAGGATAAAGATCACATCTCGACGATGTGTTTGAGTAAAGCGAGCAGCTATCCAAAAACAAGGACAATTGAGCCTGCCGCATTTGTCTTAGACAAATCCACTAATAGGTGTATTTACTATCAAGATCTACCATTACCAAGCTCTAGGGAAAAGACTTCCATTCAAATTGACCCAGAATTGTTGGACAATGTTGACGAATTTGTTATAAGAAATGACTTGATCGATTGTAGAATCGATATTTGTACATCTCACGTTCCTTTGATATTTCAAGAAAATTTTGACTATCAATCGTTAAGGACAGACTTCGTTAAAGGTGTCATCTCTAGCGATATTTTGGGAAAGCATATATATGCCTATTTAACGGATGAATATGCCGTAAGAGTTGAAAGTTGGCAAACTTACGATACTATTTCTCAAGACTTCTTAGGTAGATGGTGTTATCCATTAGTCTTAGACTCTAACATACAGGACGATCAAACGTATTCCTATGAATCAAGACATATATACAAGGAAAAAGACGTTGTTTTGGCGCAATCTTGTAAAATTGGTAAATGTACCGCTATCGGATCAGGAACAAAAATCGGAGAGGGTACTAAAATTGAGAATTCGGTGATTGGAAGAAACTGCCAAATTGGTGAAAACATTAGAATCAAGAACAGTTTCATTTGGGATGACTGTATCATTGGAAATAACAGTATTATTGATCATTCGTTAATTGCCTCTAGTGCCACGTTAGGAAGTAGCGTACGCCTGAATGATGGTTGTATAATTGGTTACAATGTTAAGGTTGACGATAATATGGATTTAGATAGAAACACCAAAATATCTGCTAGTCCGTTAAAAAGTTCTGGCTCAAGACTGTATGATAACGAGGACGATGAAGAGTTTGATCAAGACCGTGATGACCAAGAATTAGCTGTGTCTGTTGTTGGAGATAAAGGTGTTGGTTACATTTACGAAAGCGAAATCTCAGATGATGAAGATAGTTCTACAGAAGCTTGCAGAGAGATAAACACTTTGAGTAACCAGTTAGATGAATTATACCTAAGTGACGGCTCAATTTCTTCCGCCACTAAGAAGAAAAAGAAAAGGAGAACGATGTCTGTCAATAGTGTATACACGGATAGAGAGGAGATTGATTCTGAATTTGAAGACGAAGATTTCGAGAAAGAAGGTATTGCCACTGTGGAACGTGCTATGGAAAACAATCATGATCTTGACACAGCATTATTAGAATTGAACACCTTGAGGATGAGTATGAACGTTACATACCATGAGGTGAGAATAGCAACAATAACTGCATTATTAAAGAGAGTTTACCACTTCATTGCGACTCAAACATTAGGTCCCAAGGACGCAGTAGTGAAGGTTTTCAATCAGTGGGGATTGTTGTTCAAGAGACAAGCCTTTGATGAAGAAGAATATGTTGATTTGATGAACATAATAATGGAGAAAATTGTTGAACAAAGTTTTGACAAACCGGATTTGATTCTATTTAGTGCATTGGTTTCTCTATATGATAATGACATCATTGAGGAGGATGTGATTTACAAATGGTGGAATAATGTTTCTACTGATTCTCGTTATGATGAAGTCAAGAAATTGACAGTTAAATGGGTCGAGTGGTTACAGAACGCAGATGAAGAATCTTCCTCAGAAGAGGAATAGAAGTCAGCGCGGTACTCTGCATAGTCGTGTGTTGCTATAAAATGGCCATAATACGAGAAGAAAGGGAACGCTATATAAATTTAGTAAATTACATGTTACAGAAGTAAAAGCAATTATATTTATCATACTACGTTATCCTTAGTTGTACTACTGAAATAATCTCGGAAATTTTTTTTATTTTTTTCACTCGCCGAAGGACCTTGTCTTAAGTGGCAAAGAACTGAAAAAAAAAAAATTGAAATGCGGTAGTATCACGAAGAGTAAATAACTTAACAAGAGCCCACTGAGAAAGTACAATAAAAAGACCAACAACAATAGACTGAAGGTTTTGTATTTGTAATAACTTAGCGATGTCTCAATTATTCAATAACTCGCGCTCAGATACCCTTTTCCTAGGAGGTGAAAAAATAAGTGGTGATGATATTCGTAATCAAAATGTTTTGGCTACTATGGCTGTGGCGAACGTTGTCAAGTCATCTTTAGGCCCTGTTGGACTGGATAAAATGCTTGTTGATGACATTGGTGACTTTACCGTTACTAACGATGGTGCCACTATTTTATCTTTGCTAGATGTTCAACATCCAGCGGGAAAAATTCTAGTGGAACTGGCCCAGCAACAGGATAGAGAAATTGGTGACGGTACTACTAGTGTTGTTATTATTGCTTCTGAGTTGTTGAAAAGAGCCAATGAATTGGTCAAAAATAAGATTCATCCAACTACCATCATAACCGGTTTCAGGGTTGCATTGAGAGAGGCTATTCGTTTTATAAATGAAGTTCTTTCCACAAGTGTTGATACTTTAGGGAAGGAGACTTTAATTAATATTGCCAAAACCAGTATGTCTTCCAAGATCATTGGTGCTGATTCCGATTTTTTCAGCAATATGGTTGTAGATGCTCTTTTAGCTGTTAAGACACAAAATTCCAAAGGAGAAATCAAGTATCCCGTAAAGGCTGTTAATGTGTTGAAAGCTCATGGTAAGTCTGCCACTGAATCACTGTTGGTTCCAGGTTATGCTTTGAATTGTACAGTTGCTTCTCAAGCAATGCCCACGCGTATCGCCGGTGGCAATGTTAAAATTGCATGTTTGGATTTGAACTTGCAGAAAGCCCGTATGGCAATGGGCGTTCAAATCAACATTGACGATCCTGAACAATTAGAGCAAATCCGTAAACGTGAAGCTGGTATCGTTTTGGAAAGAGTAAAAAAGATCATTGACGCAGGTGCTCAAGTTGTGTTGACTACTAAAGGTATTGATGATTTGTGCCTAAAAGAGTTCGTTGAAGCTAAAATCATGGGTGTGAGACGTTGTAAGAAGGAAGATTTGAGAAGGATTGCCCGTGCTACGGGTGCCACTTTGATTGGTTCTATGTCTAACTTGGAAGGTGAGGAAACCTTCGAAAGCAGTTATTTGGGTCTTTGTGATGAAGTCGTTCAAGCCAAATTTTCCGACGATGAGTGTATCTTAATCAAGGGTACTTCTAAACATTCTTCTTCCTCGATCATTTTAAGAGGTGCCAACGATTATTCTTTGGACGAGATGGAACGTTCTCTACATGATTCTCTTTCAGTTGTCAAGAGAACACTTGAAAGTGGAAATGTCGTTCCCGGTGGCGGTTGTGTTGAAGCCGCCTTGAACATCTACCTGGACAATTTTGCCACTACTGTTGGTTCTCGTGAACAATTAGCTATTGCTGAGTTTGCAGCTGCATTATTGATCATTCCAAAAACTTTAGCTGTCAATGCTGCCAAGGATTCTAGTGAATTAGTTGCGAAATTAAGGTCTTACCATGCTGCTAGTCAAATGGCTAAACCAGAAGATGTTAAGAGGAGAAGCTACAGAAATTACGGTCTGGATTTGATTAGAGGTAAAATTGTGGACGAGATTCACGCTGGTGTTCTTGAGCCAACTATAAGCAAAGTCAAATCCTTGAAATCAGCATTGGAGGCCTGTGTAGCAATTCTAAGAATTGACACAATGATTACAGTGGATCCAGAACCACCCAAAGAAGATCCGCACGGTCATTGATTTTTTGCGTAGCCCCAACAAGATTCTGTATCTGCATGTAAACTAATAAACCTATATAAAATTTAATTCTATTTTTTCAGATATTTCTATTCTTGAATTTGACCGCCAACTCTGGGTAATTGATAAGCATCTCCCAGTTTTTATGTGCGAAGTGGCCTAATACGTAATGACGCGTACCTAATAGGACTTCGTTGAGCTGTTTTTTTGCCCAAATGCAGAAGCGGGTCCCTACAAACTATTGTGTTTGTTCGTAAACGAGCAGGAACCCTGTAAAGGAAAAAAGGTTAACGCTAGCGTTACATTTTGGTAAGGCGGCAATAAAAAAGAATGCGGAGTGTATTCCATGAATTCAATTGCGCTTATTGCTAAGCCTGTTTCTAAACATGATCCCCAGGGTGAATATCTCCCATAGTGGCTGTGTTATTCTGTCTAAATGTGGCAGTTAAATAAGGTTTTTTTCCAAGCTATTTTTTATCTAAACGAGCACACCTTTGCGCGATCGCGTCAAATTTTCGCCCAACGAATATTATTCTATTGTCTTCAATGAATGTGATTGTCAAAATCTATATATGCGCCGCCCTGGCACGACTGGTAAGTGCAAGTAACTTCGAAGGTCGCGGCATAGAAATTGGCGTTCTTTTGTCAAGATCAATATTTTCTTTCAGGCTTCAATAGTGCTAACTGTTTCTCTAAACAGTGGATTTTTTTTTCCATACATAGCTTGACTATCACAGTTTTTGGGGTTGCAGGAACTAGGTTTTCTCGTTTGATCCCTTATTAAAACAAATTTGAGCTTTCGAGTAATAGTGAATAAAAAAGTTAGCTATAACTTTTTTTTGGTTTAACACTATGAGTGAAGTCGGCATACAGAATCACAAGAAGGCGGTGACAAAACCCAGAAGAAGAGAGAAAGTCATCGAACTAATTGAAGTGGATGGCAAAAAGGTAAGTACGACGTCAACCGGTAAACGAAAATTTCATAATAAATCAAAGAATGGATGTGACAATTGTAAAAGAAGAAGAGTTAAATGTGATGAAGGGAAACCAGCCTGCAGGAAGTGTACAAATATGAAGCTGGAGTGTCTATATACACCAATTCATCTACGGAAAGGTAGGGGCGCAACAGTAGTGAAGTATGTTACGAGAAAGGCAGACGGTAGCGTTGAGCCCGATTCGTCCGTGGATTTACCACCTCCGATCAAGAAGGAGCAGACACCGTTTAATGATGTCCAATCAGCGATAAAAGCTTCAGGCTCATCCAATGATTCCTTTCCTTCTAGCGCCTCCACCACTAAGAGTGAGAGTGAGGAAAAGTCATCGGCCCCTATTGAAGACAAGAACAACATGACTCCTCTAAGTATGGGCCTGCAGAGTACAATCAATAAGAAAGACATGATGAATAACTTTTTCTCCCAAAATGGGACTATTGGTTTTGGTTCTCCTGAAAGATTAAACTCAGGTATTGATGGCTTACTTCTACCACCTTTGCCTTCTGGGAATATGGGCGCATTTCAACTTCAGCAGCCACAGTCCCAACAGCAGCAGCAGCAATCTCAACCTCAGACGCAACCGCAGCAAGCAAGTGAAACTCCAAATGAGAGGTATGGTTCGTTTGATCTCGCGGGCAGCCCTGCATTGCAATCGACGGGAATGAGTTTGTCAAATAGTTTAAGTGGAATGTTACTATGCAACAGGATCCCTTCGGGCCAAAACTACACCCAACAGCAGTTACAATATCAATTACACCAACAACTGCAATTGCAACAGCATCAGCAAGTTCAACTCCAGCAATATCAACAATTACGTCAGGAACAACACCAACAAGTTCAACAACAACAACAGGAACAACTCCAGCAATACCAACAACACTTTTTACAGCAGCAGCAGCAGCAAATACTGCTCCAGCAAGAGCAACAACCTAACGATGAGGACGGCGGTATTCGGGAGGAAAGCAGCAAAAAAGTAAAAGAAGGGCATTTGCAATCACATACAGGCGAAGCCACCATAAACAGTGATGCTGCCACATTACAGGCTGATGCATTATCTCAGTTAAGCAAGATGGGGCTAAGCTTAAAGTCTTTAAGTACCTTTCCAACAGCTGGTATTGGTGGTGTTTCCTATGACTTCCAGGAGCTGTTAGGCATTAAGTTGCCATTGAATAACGGTAATTCAAGAGCTACGAAGGTCAGCAACGCAGAAGAAGCTTTGGCCAATATGCAAGAGCATCATGAACGTGCGGCTGCTTCTGTAAAGGGGAAGGATGGCCAGCTGTCTGATACGAAGAGTCCGACGCCATCTAATAATGCACAAGGGGGGAGCGCTAGTATTATGGAATCCCAGGCGCCTGATGCGGTTTCAACAATGGCACCTATTTCAATGATTGAAAGAAATATAAACGGAAATAGCAACATTTCTCCATCAACGCCCTCAGCGGTGTTAGACGATAGGCAAGGGATGCAAGATTCTATAGGTTCTCTTGGAAATTTGACAAAAGCGGCCCTGGAGAACAATGAACCAACAATAAGTTTACAAGCATCACAGATAGGGAATGAAGACGAAAACTCGCGACAAGACCTGGCCTCAAAAATTAGTAACGAAGGAGGGCGAAGTTCAATTTCGGCCGGCACTAGTAGTATCGCTAAGCTTTTGGATCTCTCCACCAAAGGTAATCTGAATCTGATAGACATGAAACTGTTTTATCATTATTGTACAAAAGTCTGGCCCACGATTACAGCGGCAAAGGTTTCTGGGCCTGAAATATGGCGGGACTACATACCGGAGTTAGCATTTGACTATCCATTCTTAATGCACGCTCTGTTGGCATTCAGTGCCACCCATCTTTCGAGGACCGAAACAGGACTGGAGCAATACGTTTCATCACACCGCCTAGACGCTCTAAGGTTACTAAGAGAAGCTGTTCTAGAGATATCTGAGAATAACACCGACGCGCTAGTTGCCAGTGCCCTGATATTGATCATGGACTCTTTAGCAAATGCTAGTGGCAACGGCACAGTAGGAAACCAAAGTCTAAATAGCATGTCACCAAGCGCTTGGATCTTCCATGTGAAAGGAGCAGCAACAATTTTAACCGCTGTGTGGCCTTTGAGTGAAAGGTCTAAATTTCATAACATTATATCTGTTGATCTTAGCGATTTAGGCGATGTCATTAACCCTGATGTTGGAACAATCACTGAACTAGTATGTTTTGATGAAAGTATTGCCGATCTGTATCCAGTCGGCTTAGATTCACCATATTTGATAACATTAGCTTATTTAGATAAACTGCACCGTGAAAAAAACCAAGGTGATTTTATTCTACGGGTATTTACATTCCCAGCATTATTAGACAAAACATTCCTGGCATTATTGATGACAGGTGATTTAGGTGCAATGAGAATTATGAGATCATACTATAAACTACTTCGAGGATTTGCTACAGAAGTCAAGGATAAAGTCTGGTTTCTCGAAGGGGTTACACAAGTGCTGCCTCAAGATGTTGACGAGTACAGCGGAGGTGGCGGTATGCATATGATGCTGGATTTCCTCGGTGGTGGATTACCATCGATGACAACAACAAATTTCTCGGATTTTTCATTATGATAGGAGAAGGTCTAATAATACAGAATATTCGAAATAGAATTTGAAAAAAAAAAAAAAAAAAAAAGGGATATTGTGTTACCCAGCGCACAATGGAATTTTCTAGAAGGAAAAAAATATAGAAGCCTCGCGGGAAAATCAAGATGGATTCAGAATGCCTACTTACCGTATTGTAAGTGGAAAACCAACATAACTGTAATTGTATTATATAATAGTAGTTTTTTTTTTCATGTGTATAGTGCAAGTACAAAAGGAATTGCAGGTATTTTGAACGTACACTCATATAGGAGACTTTGATAGAGAGGCGACTCCTTATTATTGTTATTTTTTTCAGTCTTATTCTTAAATCGTTTTTATAACAGGACATTATATCAACATGGTCGTTAACAACCCAAATAATTGGCACTGGGTCGATAAGAACTGCATTGGATGGGCCAAAGAGTATTTTAAGGAGAAACTGGTTGGAGTGGAAGCCGGTTCGGTGAAGGATAAAAAGTATGCCAAAATCAAATCTGTTTCATCCATTGAAGGTGATTGTGAAGTCAACCAGCGTAAGGGGAAAGTTATATCTTTATTCGATTTGAAAATCACTTTGTTAATAGAGGGACACGTCGACTCCAAGGATGGATTGACATTGCCATTCGAAGGTAGCATTAACGTTCCCGAAGTTGCTTTTGATAGCGAAATCTCGAGCTATCAATTCGAAGTATCTATATTTAAGGAGACTACTGAACTGAATGAAGTCAAGCCACTAATCAGATCTGAGTTATTGCCCAAGTTGAGACAAATTTTCCAACAGTTTGGCAAGGATTTACTAGCTACTCACGGTAATGACATCCAAGTGCCGGAATCTCTAGTGAAATCTAACTATACAAGAGGTAACCAAAAGAGTAGCTTTACCGAAATCAAGCCTTCCGCTTCAAAGCCGGAAAAGAATGCATCTTCCCCTTCCTCTTCAGCGCCAGCCTCCAGCACCAGCAAAGTCACTCAAAACGGCAGCGGCAACAGTACCTCTATTTATTTAGAACCCACTTTTAATGTGCCTTCATCAGAGTTGTACGAAACATTCCTTGATAAACAACGCATATTGGCCTGGACTAGATCAGCACAATTTTTCAACAATGGACCCAAACTGGAGGCCAATGAAAAGTTTGAACTGTTTGGCGGTAACGTTATTAGCGCGTTAGTGTCATGTGAAAAGGACAAGAAACTTATTTTCCGCTGGAAACTCAAGGATTGGTCAGCCGCTTTCAATTCTACTATCGAAATGACTTTCCACGAATCGCAAGAATTTCACGAAACTAAACTACAAGTGAAGTGGACTGGTATACCCGTTGGCGAGGAAGACCGTGTGCGCGCTAATTTTGAAGAATACTATGTGCGTTCTATTAAATTGACCTTTGGCTTTGGTGCCGTATTATGAGATATATGGTTTCATGTTTCAGGGAAAGTACGCGTATATATTTACATACTCCTGTCGGAATGAATAGAATGCAATACATCATGTAGTTCTGTACGGTATCCGCGCGGCTCCGCTAGCCCGTCCTGTCTTATGCGATCCGGCGCCGATCGCCCCTCACGGAATTCACCCACCAAGAAAATAAACTGGAGTTATAACGCCATTGGCGGGAAACTCCGAAACCATAGCGCCGTGGGTTTTCCCCGGTTTTTTGACTCCGGGCGTGCTTGCGTTGTGTGGACGGCGCCCTGGTAGCTGAGGGGGGATGGAAACGCCGGAGGCAACTGCAAGGATGACCATATGGCATCAAGGAACATGCGGAACATGCTAGAATGATTATCGAAACGGCGGGCCCTAGTCGATGGCATCATGTGGGAACGTGCAATGAAGTCCAATGTAACTCAGTGTCTATCGGCGTTGTTCGAGCTTAGGACGATGCGGTAGACTGAGGAAGGGTGAATGTCGGTAGTTAGCCGTCGTCAACTAAATAAAGTGTTATTTTTTCTTTATTCTTCTCTTGGTTTGGTAGTATTTTCATTTTTCTTCATGTTTCACTTTGCCACAGCTCGTCAAAGAAGAACGCCTTAGAAATAGAACAGCGTTTTCGCTACAGGTGTTGTTGTTGTTGTTTTTGTTTATTGTGCTGTACTTGTAATATTTTTTCCTGGACTTCCGGCTGGAAACTTTCTTCCCTTGAAGACCGTTTAAAAACAACAGCTATATATCATTGATCTGAAATTATCAGTGGCCTTTTTTTAAAAAATTGATTCCTCTTTATTCCAACATTTGCTCGAATAATATAGAAAAGCCCGGTTTTTTTATCTTTGAAAGAAAGGAAAAGGTATCATAGCAAAAGTTTATCGTTGCCACTCTGTTCGATATACTCCCTCTTTTTCTTTTGAAGGATAACATTGATTTGCATAAATTAATCAGCCTTTTCGCTACTTTCCTAGCCGCCCCTTTATTCTGAAAACTTCAGAATAAATATTTTCTGCTACTATTCCTTACTTTTCTATAACAATTTTGTTACAAAAAATTACTAAAAAAGAAAAAAACTATATTCTCTAACTATGGCGAACGTAGAAAAACCAAATGATTGTTCAGGTTTCCCTGTTGTTGACCTGAGTTCGTGCTTTTCTAACAATTTCAATAGTACGAAACAGGAAATAGAAATGGAAACAGATGATTCACCAATTTTATTAATGTCATCATCAGGTTCAAGAGAAAATTCGAACACTTTCTCTGTCATACAGAGGACGCCGGACGGAAAGATCATCACCACGAATAATAATATGAACTCTAAGATTAACAAGCAACTGGACAAATTGCCTGAAAATTTAAGACTTAATGGTAGAACCCCCAGTGGGAAACTAAGATCATTTGTTTGCGAAGTTTGTACGAGAGCGTTTGCAAGACAAGAGCATTTGAAAAGACATTACAGATCGCATACAAATGAAAAACCTTATCCCTGTGGTCTCTGTAACAGATGCTTTACTAGGAGGGACTTATTGATCAGACACGCCCAAAAAATTCATAGTGGTAATTTAGGGGAAACAATTTCTCAAACTAAGAGAGCATCTAGAGCAATAACTAAAGCTCGAAAAAATTCCGCTTCCTCAGTTAAATTTCAAACTCCTAATTACGGAACTCCAGAACATGGTAATTTTTTGAATCGCACCACCACCAATACAAGGAGAAAGGCAAGTCCCGGCGCTAATGTGAAACGTAAGTATTTGAAAAAACTCACCCGCAGAGCTTCATTTAGCGCACAGTCTGCCTCCAGCTATGCTTTACCCGACCAATCTTCGTTAGAACAACATCCAAAGGATCGTGTCAAGTTTTCCACACCTGAATTAGTACCGCTCGACTTGAAAAATTCCGAACTTGACTCTACATTTGACCTGAATCTGAATCTAGATTTAGGCATAAACCTAGATTCCAATTTCAACATAGCATTGAACCGCTCTGATTCTTCTGGATCCACAATGAATTTGGACTATAAATTGCCGGAAGCTGCAAATAACTACACGTATTCTTCCGGCTCACCAACTGGCGGATATGTCGCTGCTAACTCGAGTTCCAAGAACGCTTCATTTAACGATGCAGACTTATTGTCGTCGTCGTACTGGGTAAAAGCTTATAATGATCATTTGTTTTCAGTATCAGAAAGTGACGAAACTTCTCCAATGAATTCCGAATTAAACGACAATAGATTGATTGTCCCAGATTTGAAATCGACTATAAATCAATGGAAGGATTCAAGGTCCTCCTCTTGGACTGTTGCTATAGATAATAATAATAATAATAATAATAATAATAATAATAACAATAACAATAATAACAAAGACTCTGGCAACCACACTGACTTCGTCGATTTTCAAGAACTGTTGAAGAATGATGCGTTAGCTAACGATTCATTGGAGACTACGGCAGTTTTGAAAGAATTTAATCTTTTACATGATGATAGTGTAAGCGCCACCGCTACATCAAATGAACTTGACCTTTCCCATTTGAACCTATCCAACTCTCCCATTTCTCCTCATAAGCTAATTAATAAGAATAAGGAAGGAAGTAATGACGATGTATTGATTTCTTTCGGACTCAGTCAGCCTTCCAATTGCGAAGACGATCTGGATAAATTGTGTAACATGACTAAAGATGTTCAAGCCATCTTCAGCCAATATATGAAAGGAGAAGAGTCTAAACGATCACTAGACCACTTTCTATCATCGTCAAATCGAAAAGAAAACCCAGATAGCGGCAATTATACCTTTTATGGGTTAGATTGTTTGACATTGTCGAAAATATCAAGAGCCCTACCGGTCTCTACTGTAAACAATGAACAACCTTCTCATTCTACCGAATCCAAGCTATTCAATGAACCAATGAGGAATATGTGCATCAAAGTGCTTAGCTACTACAACAAGTTCAGTCACGATGGTAGTGGAACTTCCATGGACTCTAATCCAAATTTGCTATCCAAAGAATTGTTAATGCCAACTATAACTGAACTGAACGAATATTTGGACCTTTTCAAAAATAATTTCCTCCCCCATTTTCCTATTATTCACCCAAGCTTGCTCGACTTGGATTTGGATAGTTTGCAGCGATACACTAATGAGGATGGATATGATGATGTTGAAAATGTGCAGTTGTTTGATCGCTTAAGTCAAGGTACAGATAAAGATTATGATTATGAGCACTATCAAATCTTGTCCATTTCCAAAGTCGTTTGTTTGCCTTTATTTATGGCCACATTTGGCTCTTTGCATAAATTCGGTTACAAGCCTCAAACAATAGAATTGTATGAAATGAGTAGAAGAGTATTACATTCCTTCTTGGAGACTAAAAGACGATGCCGCAGCACACCAGTGAATGATAGTCATCAAAATATTTGGCTGATGCAATCTCTAATATTGAGCTTCATGTTTGCTCTAGTTGCGGATTATTTGGAGAAGATTGACTCTTCTTTAATGAAAAGACAATTGTCCGCACTATGTTCTACAATCAGATCGAACTGTTTACCAACAATTTCTGCAAATTCCGAGAGGGGTATTAATAATAACAATGAACCTTTAACCTTCGGTTCTTCTCTTCAGTACATCATTTTCGAATCAAAAATTAGATGCACCTTCATGGCTTACGATTTTTGTCAGTTCTTGAAATGTTTCTTCCATATTAAGTTCGATCTGTCCATAAAGGAAAATGATGTTGAAACTATTTATATTCCCGATAATGAGTCAAAATGGGCCAGTGAATCGATAATATCTAACAGACATACTGTGCAAAAGCAAAACCTTTATGACTTTAGAAACTTTTATTACAGTTTTACGTATGGACACTTGCATTCAATACCAGAGTTTTTAGGGTCGTCGATGATTTATTATGAATACGATTTAAGGAAAGGAACCAAATCCCATGTATTTTTAGATAGAATCGATACGAAACGGTTAGAGAGGAGCCTAGATACTTCTTCTTATGGCAATGATAATATGGCAGCAACGAACAAAAATATCGCTATCTTAGTTGATGACACTATAATTTTGAAGAATAATTTGATGTCAATGAGATTCATTAAACAGATTGATCGCACATTTACTGAAAAGGTTAGAAAGGGGCAGATCGCAAAGATATATGACACCTTTTTAAGTTCCAAGAATTTAAATTTTCTGAAGAATTACTCAGTTGAAGTGTTATGTGAATTTTTAGTTGCGCTGAACTTTTCAATTCGTAACATTTCGTCTTTATACATAGAAGAAAATGATTATTGCCAAAGAATGAATTCCCTGGAGCTGCCAAGAATTCACTTGAATAATCAAGCGCTTTCCGTTTTCAATTTACAAGGCTACTACTATAGCTTTATCCTAATTATTAAGTTTTTATTGGATTTTGAAGCAACTCCAAATTTCAAGTTACTGAGAATTTTTATTGAGTTGAGAAGCCTTGCGAATTCTATTTTGCTTCCTACACTCTCAAAATTATATCCGCAAGAGTTTTCTGGATTTCCAGATGTTGTATTTATGCAACAACTTATAAATAAAGATAACAGCGCGCTTGTCCCCGATTCATATACAAACGAACACAACAATAGTGCAAATGCAGCTGTTAAAATCAAATTGGCCAAAAAGATCAATGTTGAAGGACTTGCGATGTTTATTAATGAAATCTTGGTCAATTCTTTTAACGATACCTCTTTTTTAAATATGGAAGATCCTATTCGAAATGAGTTTTCTTTTGATAATGGGGAGAGGTCGGTGATGGACATAGCTCGTCCAGCGCATTTCTTATTGGATTCAGGTTTAGAAGGTATCAACTTCAACGGCCTAAATGATTCACATCAAACTGTTTCTACTTTAAATCTTTTGCGCTATGGGGAACATCATTCATCCAAACATAAAAGTGGAGGAAAGGGACAAGGATTTGCTGAAAAGTACCAGTTATCTCTGAAGTATGTTACTATTGCCAAATTATTTTTCACCAATGTTAAAGAAAACTACATTCATTGTCATATGTTAGATAAGATGGCTAGTGATTTCCGCACTCTGGAAGGTCATCTAAAGGGAAACAGCTGACGATTGATTGTTTCGTTGCTGATGTGTGTCATTTTAGCATTCAACTCTTTCTGGTGAGGATTTGAATGTTTCATTTTGTTTCTTATCAACCAACCATGCATACGATTGAAGTGTGACTCCTAGAACGCCGATCTCCTATCCTTAAAATTGTTAACACAAAAATTTTTCATTCCTTTGGCGTCTTAATTCGCCTATTGAGATGAGTTTCGTTATTGCTCTTTATTTTGTTCCATTTTATATTACGTCCTGTATCATGTTTAACCTGTTCAACTTATACCTCATGACTAAAAAAGAAAAACTATTTATGAAAGTTCGTTCATTTCAAGATGCGAGCTTAAAATATATATGCTTGATTTATAAATTCGTGTATAGGAAAAAGACCTTACCAACGTTGTTGGTTACCGTATATAATTAATACCTTATCTTGAGAATTAAACTATCCTGGTGTTTTAGGGGTTGTTCTCAAATTGTAATTAAAAAATCTTTAGAATTTTTTATTCAATTGTCCTTTTCTATAAATTATTGAGTTTATACATTTCTATATCACCAAGTCAGAAATAGTGTTTTTATATATCATTATCCGTAACATCATCGTGAAAACCAGTATCCTCGTTAATTATTGTCTGGATTAGCCATTCTTTTGATTCGGTGTGAAATTTATAATCAAGGTTTTTAAATTTCACAGTTACTTGACTTCTCAATTTTTCAAGAAGCCTCATCTGGGATTTACCGTTATTTTCGTTAACATATATGAGAAACTTCAATTTTTGATCAGACAATGCTGATCCTATTCTGGGCACTAAAGAGCCTAAAGTATTTAATAATGGTTCCGTATTATCCACATCGATATTGGGCAAATCAATTGTAAGCATTCTACCTGCGCTCAAACAAGCAAAAGCGAATTTGACAAAACTGTCCAATTCAGATCTACCCCATATAATAACAATGTAGTCATGTAGCAGTTTTCTCACTCCGCATATCTGATCTCTTAAATTAGATCCCCGTAAGAATTCTGTATAAAATGAGAAAATGTTGTTAGATTTGATAATTCCTCCCTTTGATTGGTAATCTGACGATAACCGGAAACTCTCACCCGAAGGTAATAAGTACTGGTATATCAAGTATGGCATTATTCTTTTCTTTTCAATGCATGCACTTATAAATTTCCAATGTAGTGTAGGCCACCCCAACGCCAAAGTTTCTAAGTACTTTAAGCTTCTTAAATGTCGTTTCGTGATCAGGCAAGCGAACCTGTAATCGGTAAATAAGGAATGAGGTTTCCAGATTAGTTTCATGATTGATTCCCGAATATTCTCTAAATTCCCTTTATTAATTAGAGGCTTAGCTGGTGGATGAGTGAAATTAAATAGAGTGGAAAATCCAGACTCAATCACAGTACCGCCTTGCGATTCAATGATCTGACGCAGTTCATCCCTATTTTCAAATAAGCTTGTCAAAACAAAAATACATTTATCAAATACATTCCCCTTTCTGATTTCTCCGGAAGAAAAAAGTAAGCCTGGAACTCCCACATACTCTGATAATGAGTCCTTCGTATCCTTTTTAATAATTTCCTTCTTTTCGGAGCTCGATTCCAGCTCGTTATTATGCACACTAGTATGGGCGTTCATCCCTTTTTCATCATCAGTGAGTTTCTTCGGAGACAGAACGTTGGTCATTGACTTCCTTCCTCTAATGGGATGCCTCAAGTACCTGTATGCGTCGCCTTTAGTTTTTTCATTATCTTCCAATATTATTTTTGCCCTTTTGGCCCACTCGCTTAGGTCAAGGCTAATGGAGCTCAGAGCTTTGATTATGGTTCTTTTCCCCAACGATCCGCTTGAATTTTTCTTTTTCAAATGAACCGTATCATATCCTCGAATACACCTTATTGTATTGGGATCATGGCTACGACATTCTAGACCAACCACTACGTACTCATTTCCATCAGAGGTAACTGCGTCCCCTACCCTGATGTCCAAATAGTAGATGTCCTCGCCTTTGGTTAGTGACCTTCCTGTTTCAAAATAAATCCAACAACCATCTTGATTAGTGTCAACTTCCAGTAGAATACCTGGATAAAATTTGTAATTCCACGAATACTGACACCATACAGCATTTCCAAAAATTATGTTCTCCTTCGATAAGAAACTATTATCTTCCGTTTTAATGCTTTCAGGAAACACGTAAGACTGCTCTTTAGAACCCTTGTCAGATCCTGTATCCCCTGTTTGTATGGAGATGCTGCAAGACGCTTCCCTTTTGATGGGAGCAGTATCAAAATTTGAGCTTCTTTTGAAGCGTTTTGTGGGCGATGCCTTAGCGCTTCTGTTCTCCTCATCCTCACCAATTTCTATTGTATCCTTTTGACGCCGCTTTATCGTTCTTCGGTTCCGAATGATCTCTTGTGACTCACTTGGAAACAACTGCATGAGATTTTTCTGAAGTTCAGAGTTCTTTCCCTTACCTTCCTGTTTAGTCGAAACCACATCCGAAGATTCTGTGCCGCCTGGTTCATCTGAGTTGTATTCTGCGTTATCAGGATGAATTTGAAGTGACTCTGCCTTGCTTTTTCTTGTCTCTATCAGAGTTACTTCCTCGTTTATCACCTCTTTTGGAGAAGCATCAAAATCTTGTTGCTCTTCAACTTCAGGTAACTCTTGAGTTAGTTCAATCTCGCTCATAATTGTACTCTCCTTTTTTGTATCAAGCTCATTTTGGGACATGCGTTCTGTTTCATCACTTCCTAAATCAGATCTTTGCTTTCCTGAGAGTTGTAGGTATATTTTATCGGTTATTTCCTTTTGCCCATTAAAATCGGATGAACCAGCTATGATAATGTCATCCTCGATACCTGCATTTGAAGAATGTTGAATATCATTCGAGAAGACATTGTTTATTTCTTCTTCTTTCTCATGCACATTAAATGCGTCCTTTTCCTTCGGAATAGGCGAAGAATTCGAGGGCTTTGACATCGTATTCTTAGATGGCGAACTAGTCTCAGGAACCTCTAATATGGGCTCAAAGTTGATTCGAGAAAGATTAACAGGAGTTTCTAAGGTCGCATTCAGAGCATTTTGTTCAGGAGAATTGATTATCTGGGTTTTTATTTCCTCTGTTTGACTAGTAGACTGAAATTCAGGTCCTCTTTGAGCAGATATGCCCTGTGAAAGTGATGAAACGATTATTTGTGTCTCCAATTCATTATTTGCTTCAGTATTGTAACTTTTAGATAAGGGTTGTGTATCAATTGAAACACTATCTGGGGGCATTTCTTGTGTTCTCGGATTATTGACTACTTGCGTGGATCTATTGCTATTATTCTCCGTTTTGTCTTTGGAATATCGGAACACCCACCTCTTGGATGGTGCCCCATTGCTTGCGCTCTCAATGGAGGGCATTTCTTCCTCTTCATTGTTGCGTGAGGGAGTGCCAGACGCAGCACTTTTCTCAAAATCGATATATGAGTTGTTCACGTCGTTTTCTCGACTCGAAAAGTTCAGATTCTTGTCTATTTCGTTAATCTCCTCCGATTCATTACTTTGAATTATTTGATTATTTCGTACTCTGATATTATCTTTTGAACAGTCCTCACCTTTCTTTTTCATTGCATTTTCTTCCTCGGTGGCCTTTGTGTCATCTTCGTTATTGCCAAAAACTTTGTTTACATTTCTTATGGTCCAGTCATTCTCGGTAATTACGTTCTTGTCATAAGAACTTATTGAATTAGGTGATCCTGTTGATGTCGTAATTTCAGTTTTTTGAACCCCTCTATCTCGCGCCCCTCCACTTTGAATTAGATCGTCTTTATATCTTTTGGGTGTAACGACTCCTTCAAGTGCACCGTCATAATTATCAACAGAATGTTCAGCCATCTGTACAAAAGTGGCATCCGCTTCTGTAACTTCTAATGACGTATTATTCTCTCCATCATTTTGCTCTCTATAAAAATAAAACTCAGTATTTGACTTCAACTTTTTGAAAGTTTGTTGTTCCGATGAATTAGTAGTAGTGTGCAAATTCAACTTTTTTCTCGACATCAAAGGCGTATCTTCCAGATCAGAGCTTTGGTATTTGGTCAAGAGATTTTCTTTGCCGGGGGTTCGATTACTTTTGAAAAAGTTGGCAATCCGGTCAAGATCAGGAGTTCTTTCGTTGTGTGATATGTTAGTATTCGGTCGACCATTATCTCCTACCTCAATACTTAACTCATCATCATGTTGTGGACTTTCGTCGAGTAAACCCAAAGATTTTTGGAATATGTCACTTGTATTCATAAATTTAACAGGGTTTGGATTTGATTTGGGACTTCCGTCGACTATGTTCGTGACATTAGCCTTGTTTTCCAACGCATCAACAGGAACGTTTGTTTCGTTCATGTCGCTATCTGTTGAGGGAGAATGTGGAGCTCCCGTTGAAACACTTTGGATAACTCGATCTGGGGAGCTTTTCCATTGAACCAACTGACCTGACATAGCCCGAACGTTGATGATTTACTCAATATGCTCACTTCTACTGCTTTTTCTATCTTGCTTAATTCACATTGCTCATCGTTGTAAACATCTACGAATAAAAATCCTCGCGTATATAAACCGGAACAGGAATACTCACTGAAAATTTAAAGCCGTACCAGTATTTGGAAAGACACAAGATCATATAAATGGCACATCGAGAAAATATACTACAGAATAATATAAGTTTTTTTACATCCATAGCAGTGCACTCTAAAAAGCAATCGATTTTTTATTTCCTATGTATCTAATTTTAACAAGGCTATAAATTTATTTAGACCTTATTTTTATCAGGACTTGCCAGCATTTTTTCCAGCAAATCAATCTTCCTCTGATAATCTTCAATAATCCTGTTCTTTTCGTCTATTTCTTTGTGTATTTGGTAGGAACTTTCATCATTCGTATCTAAATTCCCAAGTGTTCTACTTGAACTATTTCTTCTGGTGGAAACGTTGCTGATACTTCCTCTGGAGCTTTCGTCGATGAAACTATAATTCGGAATATCATAGTTGATTTTCTTATCGGTTAACACTTTGGCTCTGTAATTTTCATACAAGACATTGTTTGTCACATCTTTTAATTCCTGAAGGTGTGAACCTAACAGTATTGCCTTTAAAAATATAAAATCCGAGGTGTTCTGGTCCTCGACAACCAAACTACCCCATTCATATACCCTGATATGCTCAACACTATTTTCCGAATTTGTGCGGAAAGTTTTGCTGCAAACAATGGCAAATGGTGATATGTCTTTGATTTTCGTGTCATGACAGTACTTAGATTTTGCTGAACTGGAATCGATATCCATATCATAGAGAGCCAATGTTTCACCTAAATTGTCATTTTTAAAATCAAAAACACGTATATTGTTCTCTAGAATTTCTTGGCGTACAATGGTTTTGTGTAAATTTAATTCGGTTTCCGTAAGACCATCGGCTTTTGAAATAATGGGAATTAAATTAACTTTATCGCAAATCGTTTTCATTAACTCAATATCAAATTTCTTGACTCCTCTAGGAGTACTCTTAAGAAAATATAAACAAACATGGGGCCTACCATCGGTGTCCTTTGTGTTTCTCTTTATTCTAACCTCTTCCTTTAAAACGTTCGCAAACTGTTGGTCTAAGTAATTTTTTATGACAACAGAGCTTTGCGAATTGTCGATGTTATCGCCGCAGCCTGGAAATGATATGATATCTAATGTAACAGGTACCCCTAGTTCATCGTTTAAATAAACTCTTCTGGTAACAAGTTTTAGCCCAGGGCTCAAATGGGCTGTTTTATATCCAGGATCTATATCCTCAATGGCGTTTCCTTTTTCTAAGGTTACGTTATTTATTACTTCATCATTGTTATCATCAGAAAGTGATATATCCTGACCGCATAGATTGTTTAAAAATGTTGATTTACCACTGCCTTTTTCTCCAAGTAGTAAAATTGACAACTGCAATCCCTTCTTGTAACCTTTGCGACGCCTTAATTCATCTCTATTGGGAGTATGATGTTCAAGGGCTGAATTATCTTTCATTGAGAATGGTTTGATTATTAGTCGTCTTTATATATGTAGAATAGCTCTTTATTTTGTATTGATTTATCAAAATTGCTTTTATTTACTTTTCTTATGGGAACGACACAAAATGTAGACGCATGTCTTTTTTTTGAAGTTTTCAGTATGATCGATCAATTTAGCGGACAATAAAAAATAATTCTATCAACGTTAAAATCATGAAAATGGGAACGAAATCTCTAAAGGCAACCGCAAATTATCGTATTATTGATAGAATATAAACGTTTATTTATTTATATATGTACATTTGTGCCTAGGATAGCACCATGCTTGCATAAAGCCGTTCTAACTTTCGCTGTTAATTCATAGAAAATGGTTGGGAGCAATGTAAATTTGGGGTGCTTTCCATTATATATCAGAATTAGTATTAGCATCAAGCTGTCTGATAACATAATCATTCGTGTTCGAATTACTGGGAATTTCCAAATCGATTTTCCGATAGGATATCTTATTACCGTTTGTAACAACGGCCTTTAATTTGCTTCTTTGATGAGGTTTGGATGATTCTATTACTGGGGAAGTGTGGCTTCTTTGAAATCTGTTTTCATCATTTTTCTCTGTTACTCTTTTACAGTTCGGGCTATTTTCTTTCATTATTAATTGTTCATAATTTGCTATCTTTCTACTGTTGACTCTTTTAATTGACAGAGGATTACCTGTTTCACTCGTATAATCGGGACAATGCCTTTCAATTTCCTCTAAATAACCTCTTGAGACGCTCCTTCTACCAACTTTCGGTAGTACTTCAGAAGGAGGACTTATGATTTTTCTGAAATCTTCGTCGTTAACACTTAACGAACTGGGTAATTTCATCCTTGGATTATCTTTTTTCTTGGTTTTTAATGGCCTGCTATCTCTAAATATTAATTTTTCAAAAAGTTCGGCCTTATCTTTGACTTTACTAGATTTTCTCAACCTTGTGATTGAGTCAGACGATTCGGTAGATGTAGGCGTCACCTCTTTGTAGTCAGGATCTCGTGGCCTAGTGAAATCAGTTGTAATATTATTCCAATCATCGTCCAGTAGTTTGGGAGAGGAACTTGAAAATACTGAATTTGTTGAGCTTCTAGAATAGTTAGAAAATGTTGGGGATGGGGTGAGGGGCGGCTTTTTGAGTAAATCTTCCTCAAAGGTTGTATTTTTCTCTAACTCATGAAGAGAATGTATTTCATCATAGTTCTCCTCTATGTATGTGTCATCCGAATCTGCCGAATGCGTCCTAAATGCCTTATCATTTAGCTCGATAAACTGATTCATTCCTTGAAGTATTGCCGTATGAGCGATTTGTTCCCTTGATATTTCCGTGCGTTCGCTCAAATGCATATTTAAATCTTTCACAGAGGCATTTTCTTTGCTCTCGACCTCATTCGGTCCGTGACTTATTGACTTTCTAGCCGTATCCACAACACCTAGTTTATATTTTCGCTGAACATTCCGTAATGATGCAACTAGGGAAATGTTGTGATTATTCAAGGTTCGCATTGCCTTTCTATTGAGGTTCAAAACATCAAAGATATCAACAAGGACATTTTTGGTCCACCACATATTCCCGTTTGAACCAATCACAGCATTTCTGTAAACAATGTTTTCATTTGCCAGCATCCTCAGCAAGGTGCAAGTTTTCCCTATGCTTTGTAAATCATTCATATCCAGGTGAGACAATATTCGGAATAATAGGTTTAACGGTAAGTTTGTCAGAGACTTCTCCTCCAGCGGCGTCTGTACATTATGAGTGAATGAAGACATCTATGTGGTAGAAAGAATAAAACTGATTATAGAACAACAATGAATTTCACTTGTGGAATTTGGCTGATTTTTCTGCTATTCTGTATGAGGTATTTGGCAAGTAGTGACAGAGACTCCTTGGTTATTCGAAAGCTTTCTTTTGTTTATAGCAAGGTATACAAATTTTCTTTCTCTATTTTGTGAGCAAGTTTGCAAATGTTGTTAGTTGTTTCCCAACCGGTTGAATAATTTTGGCAGGTGTGTCAACGTTTTTAGTCCTTATGAAGACATCAGCTGGAATAAAGATAAACACAGTTGTTTGGGTCAAAACAAAACGGGTATCACCAATGCCTTTTTTTACATTCTTACCCGGCCGTAAAATGAATAATAGTAATATATGGAGACGGTGTTGAAAGACATTGCAATAGAAGCGGAGGATTCTTCACTGCATATAAGAAGCACAAAGGCGCATTTGCTAGCTTGCCAACAAGATTTGCTATGGTGAGTGTGTTATCTTTATTTTTGCTAATAATTGAGCAATCGCCTCTTGTAGTGTCATCGCAACTAATCCAAGGGCATGTAGTAGGTGTTCCCAGGGAGAGACAGCATTTGTATGACTCAAATGAACCAGATTTGACCAAGTGGCACTGTCTGAACCACGAAGATATTGTACTGGATTTAAGCCAGATCAATGATGGGGTTTGTGATTGTCCTGATGGTTCAGATGAGCCCGGCACAGCCGCCTGCGAGGAAGATATATTTAAAAGCGTTGCAGAACGAACGGGAAAAGTAAATAAGTACTTTTATTGTGATAACAAGGACTTTATTCCGAGATATGTACGAAAGTCGGAAGTCGCAGATGGTATTTGTGATTGCTGTGACTGTTCTGATGAACTACTTTCTGAATATAAGCTCTTTGATGTCGGATCTAACTGTTCTCAATTAAAAAATGAATTTGATATTATGGCCTCTACAGAGCTGTTAAGCTATCGGGAAGGTAAAAAGGCTCTGGATGCGCTAGAAAAAAAATATGGTATAAAGGAAGATGGCATGGCCCACAATAGTTGCATAAATGAAGATAGGGAAAAGGTTTCTAACGAGATAAAAGTACTCTCCGACAGGCTTGCAAAAGATCGAATCAAAGTAGAACAATCGAGGGGCGATTACTTCAATCAATTAACCCAGGACCCCATTTTGTATCGGTTCGAACAATTGAATAGTGCTCGTTTGGGGTCGGACATTCTGGCTTCGTTCACCATGGTCTCAAGAGTGAGTAAAGGTTATCAGGATATACTCAGGATTTTAAGCGATTTATCAGAGGCCTACACACCCTCCCTGAATGATAAAGTTGTCAATGATAATATTAAAAAATTCAGAAAAGTTAGGAGACGGGCTGAAAAGGCCAAAATTACTGCCGATAGCAAAATTGATGGCGACCAGGCAGAAAATCTCTTTTCATACTTTACGGAAGAAGTACCTCAAATCTTTTTGAAAAGAGAATCTGAGTACTCGTTAAGGTATGTTATAGGCAAATCTAATTTTGTTCAAGCGCTAGTGGAGGGTAAAATTAACTATACCAATGATATCCTAGAATACATTAAAGAATTTCGATCGATTATGGATGATATCTCCCAGAATTACAATGTCAACTTTCAAGATGCAGGGGTCAAAAGTGCTGCCGATTCGTATAACAATTATTTGGGTGAATACGGCGAGCGGATTGAATTAGGACCAATCCATCCGTCAGAGAGCCTTTTGGAATCGTTGAACGCAGTAACAACGTTTGTTAATGAAAATGCGCCAAAGGTATTGCCACCAGACGCCAGTGAACCGGAACAAGATACGAACGATTATCTTATTGGTACTTTTGAAGGTCTGCGTAATAAGCTTAAAGAGATTCTATCTAAACTAAACTTGTTTTCATCTAGGAGAGACTTGGTCTCATTAGAAAAGAGATTTCGCTCTTATGAAAGTCAAGTCAATCTCCTGGAGAATGAATTAAAGCTTAAGATGGCCTATAAGAAAATATTAGATGATACTCAAAATGAAGGAAATGGCACTACTGCAGGAAATTTGCCTGAGCTTTTAGAACGAATGGGATCTCAATCTTACTGTCTCGAAGACATACTGGATAACTATTCGTACGCTATATGCTTCGAACATCCAATGGTTGAAGGTGCTATATATCAATCTGAAGATAAGGTCGGCGGCAAAAAAGTTTTGATCGGCCATTTTAAAACATCAGGTTTTAATGTAGACTTAAACATGGAAAAATACGTAGAACATTTAAAGGCCATGTATGATGAGAAGAGCGATTTGATCTCAAACTTAGCAGCTATACAAGAAGATGATGACAAGACGCAACGCTACATATTCGGGAACTTAAACGAACTGAATAGTGGTCTGGTATTAGAATACGAAGATGGAGACCAGTGCTGGAATGGTCCGCGTAGATCGGCTACGGTATTTGTTCGCTGCAGTGACACGTTCAAAATTCGGAGTGTACATGAAGTGACTAAGTGCAGCTACATTTTTGATGTCACTGGACCTCTGGGCTGCAACAAGACTTTCGAATACGAGCCCCCTAAGTTCAACTTAGTTGAGTAACTGGAAAAGAGTAGATACACTTTTTTAGTGAGTAAACAACTGGGAATGCCGATGCTGCAGCCGCGATACTCTTTTCCGCAACAACAGCAATATTTCCCTCGGCCAAAACGCGAAAAGACGGCAAATAAGTATATCGTTCCAAATACTGGTAGTTCTGTACGACTTGTTCGAATAACGCGAAAAGAGAGTACGGCTTTAATCACCCCACACGGCTTGTATTTTTTCGGAGAACACAAGTAATAAACGTAATGCTAGTTTTTCCGTCTAGCCGATGTTTATGCGGCTTTTATTTTTTTTTTTTTTTTTTTTTTTTTTCATGTTTGTTCTTCCGGTTTCCAAGATGTTTTACAGGTTTATTACAGTGAATTCCAAAAGCTGTGTTTACTACTGGAATTTGTATGCATATGTTTTGACAATCTTAGGCCTACGCATTTTAAACGTGTTGGTTATAAGAAATAGTGTTTACCAGGAACACACATCTGGGCTTGAATTTATAATGTATAGACATATAAAAATGAAGACATTTCTTGAGTGATAATTGCCGCCCTACTGTATATGATAGTTTCTTAATAGTAAGGGTGTATAAGAAAGGTCGTGCATACATACAGAGGTATTTAGCGATGCTTGAATCGAACAGTGATAAGATAAAGTTTGCTCCTGTTAAGGAGGTGGACTACAAAAAACCAGTGAGCAAGAGTAAAAACTATACTCTTATTAACGACATCCAGCCATTGGAGTGGTATTGTCACAATGATAGTGAAAGTGGTTACCAACACACCGTAAATAATAAGACAGACGGTGGTAGGGGTTTATTCAGAGTAATGAAGAAATCGATGGAGACTAGAGTGGAGACCCAAACGCTATATTTTACAGATTTGCAAACAGGCTTGTGTGGATTTGTTCAATTACTGTATTCTACGGTTATGGGTGGTTTCTATAAAGGTTTCCAATTAAATTTCAAGGTTTTCGGCTCAGAAACTAATAACACTGACTACGACGTCTGGGAAAGTTTCAAATTGGACGATATAGCTGAATTTCAACCATTGAAGTTTGTCTCTAGAAGCGTCATTTTTGAATTCTTGGACAATAAGGATGAAAAATTGGGTTCCATTGGCCAGTTATCTATCAAATGTGATCTACCAACATGTAACAATACGATTCAGAATTTGAAAATTGATTTGTTGGTGGATTTGTTTCAAGGTTTCAAGATGAACCCTAATGGCTGTAATTATTATTTTGATAAACAAGTCTCGACGAGTGATGAATCCATTTCCTCAGACAAAATGATCAGACATGTGTTCGTACCCAGAGGTAAATGCAATGGTCATATTTCCTACGATAAAAAACTCAATAGCGGCGGCTTCCAAAATAAGAATATTTCACTAGCTGACGTTCCTGTGGTTTATCTGGACGCCGTTCAAGGTCTTTTACCAAATAAAGCAGCCAGTAAATGGAATTTCTTATGCTTTCAAAGCGAAAACTACTCTGTTCTGGCTATAGAATTCACCACTCCTCAAGAACACGATAACGTCACAGTAACAGTTTGGTCAATTACAGAAAAAAACAAACTGATATCCATTGGTTCTTCTGTCCATAGCCCAAAACGTCATGTGAGGTTCCGTGCCACTAGTACAGATAAAGAAAGTGGCTGGGTATATCCAACCTCCATCAAGTTCCCCGGTGGATTTTCAGAACACGACTTGAGGCTAGTTAATAGATACGACGTTCTTGGTGAGTTGCCAAGCATGGTTAGGTCGTTAGCTCAAAAAATTGTCAGTATTAAACCTTTCATCTATCAGTACTGTCAACCTTCTAAGTATAAACACGAAAAAGGTATCTCCATCGTTGAAAGTACTTTCATCAGTTGAACAAAAATGTGAAAGCATTTTCACATGATCTTTTCCTTCTTCCTTTTCTTCCCTCCTTTTTTTTCTTTCCTGTTTCTCCTACCAACTCTAACTAATAATTAATGTATAATTGAAATTTTTACATAATCACAACCTAATAACTAATTCACTATCACTTTTTTTTCTCCATTTTGCGGCCACACTTTCCCCTCCCATGGATTATTGCATCATTGCGCTATGCTTCTTACTTGCGTAAGCCATAGAACGCGATTATCCTTTTCCCCTCGCCGCATACACATTGAAAACATCACAGGAACGGGTAGAATGGCATTTTCGAAATAAAAAGAAATCATATTCTAAATGTTGGGGAGAGAAAACAAAGGGGAATCAATAATCATTAAGGGAAGTCAACCAAACTTTCCTTTTTCGAACTCTACCTGGCCTTATATAAAAGCTTAATCTAAACGGGTAAATCGAGATGTACTTGAGTTTGTGAACCTAGTTCTTATCCTTCTCCTTCCAAGAAGAAAAGCAATCAGTTGAGAGTGTAGCTATATAAGTGGCACCCTAGAAATTGGTTTTTTCTCACAACAAGTTGATTCCTTTTTTGTTGGATCTTATTAGCGGTGGATTTGTTAAGAGGTTGTTTTTTTTTTTCTTCTGACTAATCTGTCAATGGTAACAGTAAGCTTAATGAATCAAAAGCCTTTTATAATTGTATCGAGAATTTTCTTAAAAGAAGGAATATAACTATTTCAGTTAGTACAAAGTTATAAAAGATAATCACTTCATTGAACAGTAGCAGTAGAGTACGGAATAAGAAAAGTGTTCCAGAATGTTGCTTAGTGTGCCTATTAAGAGCACCGTGCGGCGCAAGCCACACATCCCAAATAAAAAAACGCCGAAAGAAACAAGTATAACTGCTTCATGTCCACCAACCTCTTCAACTATCCTTTTTTCATCTGACAATGATGGTAGCTTTGATGCTTTTATGGACCAATCCATAAGTAATGTTTCGAATTTTGAGAGTAGCTATACCAACGCCAAACGGTTGAAATCAGAAAGTAATAATAGACGGAAGAATCGTTCTTATAAATTTTCGAGAAAGGAAAATATCAATGAGGTAGAGGAAGAGGCGTCTCTTGGCGACAGCTCTAAGACAGAAGCAGATAATATATTTAATGACCAGCTTATGTCAGCTGGTCGCAGTACATATATCAGTAATAAGCGCGATGTAAACTTCGGGGCGAATGCAGCTGTAGAACTGCTCGGTTCGCCAACAAGTAAAAGCGAATCTCACCGACAGTACCATACTACTTCGGCGTCTAAAATCAACCAAGATGAAGAGGATATTGGTGTTAGTATTTTAATAGACGATCCCAGCGATAGTTGCCAAACGGCATCGATAAATAATGACAGACCTATTACATTCCAATATCCAGAAACGGAATCAGATATCGATTTTGATGAGACAGTGATTTTCACACCAATGGATGGTACGAATAAGGAAGCGAAGAATTCCAGACCATTCAAAAAAAATTCTGGTAGCGATTTTGAGGAGCGTACACTGCTCAATTTGGATGATGGCCGTTTCAGTGAATGCAATCATTTTTCTACATTAGATGTATCTGACATCTCACATCTTAACGAGAATCTGCATAAAATCAATGAAGTAGAGCTGGATAGACCAGTTGACCACATCCTTAGTCTAGACAACGTCGCAATAAATGTGAAGAAAAGGGACACGGATTATCTCTATATTAGTTCGAGGGAAGAATTATACGACTCTTCATGTTCATCGGAAGACCCGGCAAATGATAGTTATGATAGCGATCGCAACATTCAAGAAGTCATTTACAGAGATGATGAATCAACAGACGAGGACGAGAGCTTACCAACTCCGGATCGAAAAAGGAAGAAAATTGGTTCTAAAGCCTGCGAAATATTGGATTCTAGGAGAGTTGGTATAAAGGTACCAAAGTTACATGTTTGGTCTTTGAGCGGTAAACCGTTCAGTGTTATTGACGGGTTATGCACAAAGTCGCTCTACCAGTTGGGTGATGACATTGGTACTCCTGGAAGTTTAAGCTCAGGGTCAAGTTCAGCAAATTCACAGGGGGAGCAAAAAGAAAATCCAACTTTTGATAATGATGCTATGATAGCCGATCTTCTAAACATAGGCGGACTTGAAGTGGAGAAGGTATCCAATGGTCATAATGACCCCATGGGTGAGGAATTTCTTGATATTCCAAAGGGATCATTATCGCCTTTCAGAGGAAGAAATGATCGTTTGCAAGAGACAGACGCACTCTATGACCTGAAAAATACCAGAGTACAATAAGAACAGGGTCTGCTGTGGCAGCGAAGATCAACTTGGAATATCGTATGATGGGGTAGAGAGAAAATTTGGTAGTCAGAATGGACGGCTCCAGTTGAGAGAGAATCAAGAGGGGATTGAAGTGCAATTAACGAACTGGTCGATCATGTCAGCCCTTTTACCTATTACTGTGCTGTAACTATAAGAACGGCGGCATTTATTTTATTTTTAGTATTTTTTATATATATGCGTATTCCATTGTTCATTTTTTTCTATTAACTTTCTTATTTATATTTTGTTTCTTGTATAGAGTTTTGGTTGAAAATTGAAATCCCGACAAAATGGTAGCTCTCTGAGGCATATAATAAACAAAAATTGTAATAGGTGAACCGCCCAGCGGTATAAGCGCATTCCTTCCGTGGGGCCATTCATAATTATGAGAATGCAATTCTAAAACCGAGTAAATATCTTATGATCATTAAAATTATTAAACTATTATACAATTTTTTTGTTTTATTTTAATTTTTATATACCCATATAAATAATAATATTAATTATAACCAAAGTGATTTCATTATGCTTGAGTGGAGGAAGAGTACTTGGTAACAGCTCTAGTACCTTCAGAGACAGCATGCTTGGCCAATTCACCTGGTAAGATCAATCTAACAGCGGTTTGAATTTCTCTAGCAGAGATAGTAGACTTCTTGTTATAGGCAGCCAATTTAGAAGCTTCAGTAGCAATTCTTTCAAAGATATCGTTAACGAAAGAGTTCAAAATAGACATGGACTTCTGGGAAATACCAGTGTCTGGGTGAGTTTGTTTCAAAACCTTGTAAATGTAAGAAGAGTATGTTTCCTTTCTAGCTTTGCTTCTCTTTTTACCATCGGTGGAAGTAGAAGTCTTTTTAGCAGCTGGCTTCTTTTCAGCTGGGGCTTTAGAGGCTGGTTTCTTTTCGGCTTTAGCAGACATTATATGTGTGTATGGTTTGTTTGTGGTTTCGCTTGTTTACGTAGGAGATATATACTACGAAAAAATTTAAAATGTAAATAAAAGAGACGTATATTTAACAAAACAAATCATCCGAGATGATCGAACCCTGTTGTTTATATACATCAAAAAAACTGAGATGCCCCTTTCTTCTAAACGTTACAAGATAACAAACCAAAGTAGTATTTGCCACTACTAAGGCTAATTCTCTTGATTTATCTCCATCGTTCTCCTTTTTTCGCGCGCTGCACCCTTTCACCCGCGAAAAAAAGAGAACAGGCTTCCCTTTCGGGCGACGAAGAGCGTCTAACCATAGTTAACGACCCAACCGCGTTTTCTTCAAATTTGAACTCGCCGAGCTCACAAGTAATTCATTTGCGCTGTTCCAAAATTTTCGCCCCACTGTGCGAAACTATTGGAATGGATTGTATTTGGTGGCTCAAAAAACAGCAAAATAGTTAACTAATTGTCACTGAAGAAACGCGCGTAGGGATATATGGTTTCTCGTGCTGTTACTCGTTATTGCTCACCTTATTGACTTCAAAACCTTTTCTCCCCCCTTCTCCGTTCACGAAACCAGTCAGTGAATTGTTAATGTTAGCAGTAGGTCTTGGTCTAAAAAAAATATATAAATAAGAGGCTTGATCTGTTTGTAGATTTTCTGACCTTGTTTAACTATCCTCTTATTTTTGCTTTCGTTCTTACATTCTCTCTTGATATTACAACGTCATACAGATTTGGTTATTTCCACGCAAATAAACAAGTTCAAAACAAACAAATTTCATACATATAATATAAAATGTCCGGTGGTAAAGGTGGCAAAGCTGGTTCAGCTGCTAAAGCTTCTCAATCTAGATCTGCTAAGGCCGGTTTAACATTCCCAGTCGGTAGAGTGCACAGATTGTTAAGAAGAGGTAACTACGCCCAAAGAATCGGTTCTGGTGCTCCAGTCTACTTGACTGCTGTCCTAGAATATTTGGCCGCTGAAATTTTAGAATTGGCTGGTAATGCTGCTAGAGATAACAAAAAGACCAGAATCATTCCAAGACATTTGCAGTTGGCCATCAGAAATGATGACGAATTGAACAAGCTATTGGGCAACGTTACCATTGCCCAAGGTGGTGTTTTGCCAAACATTCATCAAAACTTGTTGCCAAAGAAGTCTGCCAAGGCTACCAAGGCTTCTCAAGAATTATAAGATCGGTTCTGGTATTTTAAAGAAGGCAGAAGGAAGTAAACTGCTTCTCCATTTGTAACTATATTAAGTGTCTATTAGGCCTTTCTGTTTTTCCTTTTTATTTTTTTCTATATATAATTTATTGGGTATATAATTAACGGTAACATATGTCATGCATGATATAAAATTTCTATTGTGCCTTTCCATTTTCACTGTTGCTCTGTTTGCTACTCAATCGTGTTCAATTAAGTAACAGTGCTCAATGATACGGGAACGATTACAGAACATAATCTGTGCTTTGTTCTCTTTGATTGTGTGACGAATTTTTTACATCCAAAGGAAAAAAGCTCAAGATTGCGCGATTCTGTCACGCAGAACCGTCCGCAGCAGCCCGCGGTTTCTGTCCTTATTCGCCCATTTTTTCTGATTTTCAACTTTTTCACTCTGGCTAGTTTTATTACATATATTTATATATATATATATATACGCACGAATTTCTGGAAAGAACTACATAATTCAACAGGAGTGAAATCTTTGATAAAGAAACAACACACATTTCTCTCGTAAAGACATCCATACAACATCAATTACAACAATAATGTCTAGCTCAGAATCCATTAGAATGGTCCTAATTGGTCCACCAGGTGCCGGTAAAGGCACTCAAGCTCCAAACTTGCAAGAGCGTTTTCACGCCGCTCACTTGGCTACCGGTGACATGTTGAGATCTCAAATCGCAAAGGGTACTCAACTAGGTTTGGAAGCTAAGAAGATTATGGACCAAGGTGGTTTGGTCTCAGATGACATTATGGTCAACATGATCAAGGATGAATTGACCAATAACCCAGCTTGTAAGAACGGTTTCATCTTGGATGGTTTCCCAAGAACTATCCCTCAAGCTGAAAAATTGGACCAAATGTTGAAGGAACAAGGGACTCCTTTAGAAAAAGCCGTCGAATTGAAGGTTGATGATGAATTGCTGGTTGCCAGAATCACCGGTAGATTAATTCACCCAGCCTCTGGTAGATCTTATCACAAGATCTTCAACCCACCAAAAGAAGACATGAAGGATGATATTACTGGTGAAGCTTTAGTTCAAAGATCAGATGACAATGCAGGCGCCTTGAAGAAGAGGTTAGCTGCTTACCATGCTCAAACCGAACCAATTGTCGACTTTTACAAGAAGACTGGTATCTGGGCTGGTGTTGATGCTTCCCAACCTCCTGCTACCGTCTGGGCCGACATCTTGAAGAAGCTAGGTAAGAATTAATGATCCTGTCCAATTTCTTCTTGATATCTTCTCTGTTTTTTAAAATTTAATGAAAAAAAAATTGTGTATAGGAATACGTATATCCATAGTATACTATAAATGAAATAATAACATATATATTTGTAACTAGCTTTTACATTCTAAACTTGTACAATACCATTAAGTTTTTGGTCTGCTATTATTATCATTGAAAACGAACGCAAATCATTTAACTAAATAGATGATCAAAAGCGCATCACATAAACAAAATATTGTAATACAAATAATTGAGCTCTGTGTAAAAATTTATAACGAAGCAAGCGCCTTTTAGGTTCTATAATTCATTCAAAGTTTTAACTAGATATTCGACTTACAAGAAAAAAAAATTACAAGAAACTTTCAACCCATAATACGCAAAACGAAGAAAACAACCAATGTCAGATGACAATAAGACACCTAATAGGTCGAGCACTCCAAAGTTTAATAACAATCCAGTAACACCGAATGATAAAATTCCTGAAACAGCAAAAAAATCCAATGAAATCAGAACACCTAGAATCCCGTTATTCACGTTTGCCAAAGGCAAAAATCATTCAAGGCCGTCAACCACAACTCATAACTCACCTAACCAATCAACTGATGTAAAACAGGTTTTTCATAAACAGTTGCAACAACCAAAATCCTCGCCACTGAAAAGAAATAACTCTAATTCTTTTTCTCACTCAAATCTGGAAAAAATAAGCAACGGCAAACTACTCTCCCTTCTTCGATCCAAAACGTCAGCGGGAAGAATTGAATCGAAGAATCCTTCACACGATGCTAGCAGGTCTCTAGCAACCTTCGAACAAACAACATTTCCTCTACATGCGGAGCAACAAACTTTTAGCTTGAATACAAAGCCTGAACATACCATAATACCGATATCAAAATCACAAAACAATAACTCATTTTTATCTGGAGTAAAAAGCTTACTAAGTGAAGGGAAAACGAAGGATCATCCTAAAGAGATTCTCAGCATAAGCTTGGTAAACACACAATCCGTTCTTGAAAAGTCATTAAAAAAAGAAGCAGTAAACATCGACGCCGGTGTGGTTTCTGTGACCAAGAACAAAATTATCAAGGAGGATGATGTAGAAGGAAAGGAGAAAAAGCTGAATGTAAGCGAAAATTCTGCCCGTTCCGATGCACTACCAGCTCCAAAAGCTAGTGCCAGTGATGCATCTCTGTCACCCAAAGAGAGCAAAACAAGGAGCCCTGAAAATACGAAAGCGAATACTTCACCCAAAGAAGTTTATAGAATAAACCAAGAATCTACTAATAAGGGCTTGGAAATAAATCGAGAAAAACTAGAAAAACTAGAAAAAAGTAGGGCAAACAGTACGGTCCCATCGGCTTTATATGCTAATGAGACATCAATCACAGCAGAAACTCAAACACCAAAGAAAACCTGTCCATCTTCAAAGAAATTCGCCATTGATCAAGATAAAACAGCATTGTTCTGTGAAAAGACATTGGCATCTTCCAAGTACCAGCCTATAACAGCTGAGCAAGAAATGAAAGAAGATGCCAACCTTAAGAGGATGGAAGTCTTAAAGTCGCCTCATTTGTCGAAAAATCCAACTAAAAAACCTCAGGAGTCCAAAATCAGCCAAGATTTGTCAACTAGAGACGAAGAAACCGGCAAGCTTGTTTCTCTTGCTGGATACGAAGGCAGAAAAAGCAACTATAGTCCTAGCTCTGGAAGTACAGAAAAAATATATGATATGAACACTCCTACAAATAAAAAAAATGGTGAAAACAAGGAAACTAAAAAGAAGTCACTCGAAATCAAGAGCACTAAAGCTCACATAATTAAAGCAGCTGAAGAAATCACCAAACATATAGTACCTGATGCACGAATAAATAGTAGAAAAGTCCTTCAAAACGTACAGGGGGAATCCCAAATTGGTTTGACGAATAAAACCTCGAATGTTATGCCATCAAAGAGACCATGGCTAGAAGACGTACTAATTCCGACGAAAAAGCGCAAGCATAGTGAAGAATCAACTTCAAATACCACAAATCGTACAATAAACACCCAAAACCGGCTAGAGCCCGAGAAGATTGTCCAAGATATCTCGAATACAAAAGAATCGACCAACGAGATTAATATCGCTACTCAAAGGTTAAATAAACCGCAGAGCAGTACTGTCGCTTCCACACAAATAGTTACACAGAAAAATGATACGGAAAAGGGAACTAATGACTTTTTTCAGGTTGAATCCGCTTCAGTCGAATCTCCAAAAATTGACCGAGAGCATGATAATTCGAAAGATGTACCAGTTTCCAAGGCTGTTGAAAGCAAATCTTTATTAAATTTATTCTCAAACGTATTCAAGACTCCTTTCATCAAAAGTGAAAACAAACCTTCTCCTAGTAGTGTTCTGCTGGAAGAAAAGACTAATGTTTTAAAAAGCATCGCTCGCACCGAAGGGCCAGGAAATAAGGCTGATAACAGGTCTTTATCTCAACCAGTTAGTGGAAGTAAGCCTGACTATAACGATGATTTTCAAATTTCTCTATCCCAGCCCTCGAAGAAATCTTTCACGAATTCTCCAAAGGATAAGCAGATCAAAGAAGAGAAGCACTACCGTGGGAGAATGGATACAATAATAACTCACCCAGGAAAAATGGAACTTATTTACGTGTCTGACTCAGACAATACATCTTCAGATAATAATAGTCTAACTGACCTGGAAAGTTTAAGTTCTGGTGAATCAAATGAAATCAAGGTAACAAATGATTTCGACACAAGCGCCGAAAAGAACCAAATTCAAGCAAATAAATGGTTTGACCCTGTATTGGACTGGCGAAAATCGGACCGTGAATTAACCAAGAACATTCTTTGGAGGCTAGCTGACAAGACAACGTACGATAAAGAAACAATCAATGACCTTATTGAACAAGGGATCCCAAGACACAGCTATCTAAGTGATAATCCCTTGACTAGTGTTACTAATGACATCTGCTCTGTTGAAAACTATGAAACGTCAAATGCTTTCTTTTACCAGCAAGTGCACAAGAAGGACAGGTTACAATACTTGCCATTATATGGAGTTCCTTCATTGGAAGAATCGAATAACACTGACAAAAATGATTTGACGAATAAAAATATCAGTTCAGGGAAAAAAAGTCAACAAAATTCTACATCCACTAAATCATCCCAAAAATCAACCACATCATCTCCATTAGACTTTGAAGAAACAAAGCAAAGTACCACACCTACTGCTAAAAACAATAGTGGGGTACCCCGTAGTGATACTAATTATAGCAAACTCAAAAACACGAAGGAGAACCTTTCGAAAGGCTCTTGGAGACAAGAATGGCTTGCAAATTTGAAACTTATTTCCGTTTCGCTGATTGATGAGTTCCCTTCGCAGCCTTCTAATAGCGAGAGACAAAAAATTAATGAAAAAATGCAATTACTCAAAGATATATTTGCTTACAAGTTTAATTCAGCCATTTCCAATAATTTTAGAGAAAGTGACATTATCATACTGAAAGGTGAAATAGAGGATTATCCAATGAGTTCTGAGATCAAGATTTATTATGACGAAACACAGAACAAGCCTGGTACAAAAAAGGCCAGATTTTGGTCATTTATGAAGACTCAGAGATTTATTTCCAACATGGGATTTGATATTCACAAGTCGCGGGAACCTGTTTCTAAACCTACGGGGGTCAAACCACATGAAATCGAGCCAGAGAGTGTGATAGATGTCAAAGTTATACCAGAAAATAAAATACCACAAACGATGGAAAAACCGGCAATGATCAATAAAGTAAACGGTTCTACCTCGCCAGATGTAAAGTCTTTAGTGGGGCAGAACACCATGAAAACAAAAAAGCTGCCAGAAAAGAAGCAATTCATCAATACTTTCAATTGTAAGAAAGGAGAAATAGTTTCTAGTAATGATAAGATGGCATCAAAAAGCGCTTCACTATCTTTTTCAAAACGCCCATCTTATGGCCATCTCCCTGTTGACAAAATAGTTCCAACTGTTAAAGTTCGCGGAGCCACTTCGATCGACGATATCACAGACAGTAATACAACAGATATTTTAAGCAGTGTTGATGTTTTAGGCAGACAATCACAATCTAATACGCAACTATCAAAGATATACATACCAACCCAAGAAACAGAGCATGAAATTGATAATAAGGATAGTGACACCGAATATTCAGAGGGCATGCAAGAAGACGGTCTTTCCTTTGCAGATATTGTTTTGTCGAAAACAGCATCGGTGCTGGATGAAAAGGAAAAACAATTGGCTGTTGCAAATGACATTATCCGATCTCTGTCGGATGACGTTATGAGGAATGAAATCAGAATAACTTCACTTCGAGGAGATTTAACTTTCACGAAGAAGTGCCTTGAGAACGCTAGAAGCCAAATATCTGAGAAAGATGCCAGGATCAATAAATTAATGCAAAGAATTTTTAAGAAAAGAAGGAGATAAGACCATACGGACTTTTAATGATTGGTTTGGCTTTGGCAACATATGTATAATTATTTATAATATAATGGACGCAAATATAAACAGCATATTCTAATGTAATTACTAATTATTAAATTTAGGTGTATATATGCAGTTCTACTCTTATTTAGTGACTAGCTTCTTTAAGTCGTCCAAACCAACTTTGCCTTCATTAGATTTAGTTGAGTTTTGCGAAGTTTCATGATAACAGGAAGAGTGGAAATATTTACCATTAACTTCAATGGTATTTTTCCAAACCCATTCACCAGATTCTTCATCATAAACGCCAGTTACGGTTTCCTTACAAATTGGACATATGAAAGCCATGTCTTGTGAAGTTTCTGGTACAACAACATATTTTTCCCGTATTTTTACCTCATTATTTCTACCACTTACTGAAGTATTATCTACAGAGTTTTCATCAGTGTCATCAACATGATTACTTATGGCACTCCTATCGATATTTCTATTAGCATGTGGATCGGTATAATCGCTTTTATGCTTTGTGGAGATAATTTCATCATCTTTGAAGTCTGCCCATTGAGAATCATTCAAATACCAATTTCTTGATTGAATATTTTTCCTTGTTGTAGTAGTGTTTAAGTTAGAGCTGCTTATACCTGTATTTGCTGTATTTTGAGATCCCTTGATTCTTGTATTTATTCTAAAATGCCAGTCCAAATGTTCATTTTGTAGTAATTTCTCACTCTCTGAGTTGCCAAACCTCTTACCACACACGCTACATTTATTTGGCTTTGATCGGTACAATAAGTGAATAAGGTTATTCTGAACGATGGGATTTTCTTGAAGAAGAGTTTGTTCGGACAACTGTAGGGTTGGGTTATTCAAAACGTCGATGTTAACTGTGGCAAAATAGGCTTTGCAGTCGGAAAGGATATCATTCAATAACGATATCTTTGGCAGGTTCTTCGTCAACTGTTTTTCGTGTGAATCGAGAGAGTAGCTTGAGTGTCCATTTAGTTTTTTATAAAGCGTCACGATGGATTCTTTTGGCGGAGTATATATGAGCCCCTCAGACATCAGAGATGCATAGAGGTTATTGATTTTATTTAGTGACTTCTTCTTCTCAATTTCTTGAAAGGATTCAACGCCGGAAATATTGCCAAAAAGAGAGGAAGATAAAGAATTCTGTTGGTTCATTGTATCAGAATTATTGCCAAATAATGGGATTGCTGCATTAGAGTTTTGAGGAGAAGAACCGGTCCTATCCTTATTTTCATGATACTGCTGCTGCTGCTGCTGCTGTTGTTGTTGTTGTTGTTGTTGTTGCTGTTGTTGTTGCTGTTGCTGCTGCTGCTGCTGCTGAAATTCGTGATACTTCATTCTTTCCTGCAAAACTTGTTGGTCCTGTGAGAAGACCTGCCTTAGTTGCATTTGAACTTGTTTCAAGGCATTGAGAGTCAACTTTTCTCTTTTCAGTTCTTGTTTCAGTTGGGATAAAACCAATAGTTTCATTTTCAACTTTTCATCGTTTGGTTGATTCTTCAGCCTTTCACTAGTCAGACAAGTTAATTTATCAATATCTCTTAATAGAAGGGGAACAGTTGGAGTCGGCAACATTGCTTGCAGGTTTTTCTGGTGTAGAGCGCTAGCCTTTATTAAAAACTGTTCGATTTTTTCCAGTGCTGATCCTTCGAACAGAGGCAGGCCGGTGTCATTAGGATTTAACCAAAGCTTGAACATATTGATGAGTTTTGTCCTTGTAGTGTTGTCCACTAATAAGTATGTTCTTTTGTACAAGCTAAACAAATTCCTACTGAAGTAGATTGTATATGGGCTGCCGACATTCTTACAAATGGAGTCCAAGGCATAAAAAGCGTATAGTTTCTGCTTTGGCATACATTTTTCAATTCTACTCTCAATAGCGTCAACGAAATATTGGGCGCACGAGATATTTTCTTCTGCTAACTTCGTGAGAGTGGTAATGATGGGTCTCGAATTAAAAGTCAGCTCTTCAAGAATACTATTGAAATCCTTGATTATAACTTCTGTGTCGTGATCCATAGTAAAAAGAGAGTATTACAATAAACCTAGTATTTTCAAGTACAGCTTCTTAACTGCTCCGATAGTTGTCCTGGTAATTTTCTACAGCCCAAACTGAAAAGGAAACACTTAAACTACCAACCCTTAACGGTGAAGACATCATCGTCTCATTGAATTTGAGAAATTTCGCATTTTGCCCAAGCAGGTCAAGTTCCCATCCAAAGCGTCGAGTCCTTGAAAAATTCGCCCGGGTAAACTGGAACTTGGATGCTCTAAGTAATACCGTATGAGGGTAAAGAGAGTATAAAGTAGTAAAACCTGACTTTGTTACAAAACTTTTGATCACTTTGAGTCCAGCTTTCTTGGCTAAGCTGGTTTTTTCTTGAACAGACTGCGGAGGATCATTTTGAAATGTTTGTAAATCTATGTATGAAAGTACATCAAAAATTGAAATGAAAAATACTCTGTATAATTGTACTAATCTGCCAGGGATAGGTTAAAGTTCTTCGCTAATGCAAGAAAAGAGCCGAAGCGTCTTGTTCATTAATACCGCTTAGCATACCCAATGAAAAGTGTAGCAATAGAACTTGCGAGTGTGTATGACCAATCTTCGCTCCAACAGAAGTGTATACTGAAGGCATCTCATACTAGTGACCCGCTCATGTAGCATAATAAAAGCAATCGCTCCTCATTATTTAAGCTTGAGTTAGATCTCAATTTTGAGTGTATGGGGCCTACTTAGTGAACATATATCCTTATTGTACTGTACACATTGCCCTTCATACAGGAAAAATGGTCAATGCGGGCAAAGAAAAAATGTTGGCGATATGTTACGAGAAAAGGGTGAGATGGAAATCTATGCCAGATACTAAGTGGAAAAGAATCATACCCATACAATAAAAGTAAATATTCTGAATACAAGGTCAATTATCTTCGTCAAGGAATAAAAGATTGTTAAAGAAAATAACAGGGAGAAAATCGGATATGCCTGATAATAATACGGAACAATTACAGGGATCTCCCTCAAGTGACCAGAGGCTGAGAGTTGACTGGGACGACGGTAACCATTACGACGTTTCTCCCGATAGGTACGCACCTCATCTATCAGAGTTTTACCCAATTGTAAATAATAAAAGACCGGTGACCAGTAATGCTGGCTCAGTCAATAACGATCACCTGGACGACATGAACCATTTGCGTTCTTCTAAAGTGTATTCAAAGGCCCGTCGGGCATCGAGCATAACTTCTGGTACAAGCACAATAAACGACTTGCAAACTTTAATCACGAAGAGAGATGTGAAGGAGACCCAGGAAGCTCTATCGACGTTGTTCAGGAATTCGAATGCCTATTCAGACTCGTTATTAAAGACATCTCAGAATGGGGCGGAGATTGCCCACTCTTTAGAAAATATTGCCAAGTTAAAGGGTTGTAACGACGAAACAGCGGAGAAACTATTAAGTGCCAGTGGATTATTCTATCTTCTGTCCAATCATCAGCTTATAATGTCAAAGTACTTCAACGACTTGTTGGGAGATAATTTAATTGATGACATTGATGAATTCCAGTTACAGACCAAGATAATGGAGAACAAGTTCAAAGTACAAAGTAAAGAGCAAAGCTTAAAATTGAAATTGCAGGAGAGACATAATTTCGATATCTCGAAAAGGAAAATAAGGAATCTGATTTCGTACCGAGAAAGTCTTTCCAGTTTGCAAGCACGATTAGATCAACTGGAGACCCTTAAGCACGACTTTTACATGGATTCATACGAACTCGTCGAAAATACATGTAGTAAAGTACTCAGCAAAGTTGCCACAGTATCCAGGGCGCAAGTGGAGATTTCTGAAAATATTGCAAGAAAAGGTTGGTCTGGGGGTGGGCTAGACGAACTACTTTGTGATGCAGACGACCCGTTCAGCAAAAAGGCCGATGGACCCCATGGGACCATCGGTGGCGATGAGGAGACTGTAGAAGAAGGATACAACAGCGATGAGGGAACGGGTGGGAATGACGTGGTTCTCAACGAACTACTAGAGGGAACCAGCCAACCTTCTACGTCGAAAACATCGTTACCGAAATCCAAGGGTTCCTCGACGGGATCCACATCTAACCATTCACAGTCAAGTTCCAACAAGGAGGGGGTACGAAGCAATGACGGCGGCAAAAATGGCGAAGATGAGGATACAGACAATTTGATGGGAGCGGAAAATTCATTTTCTTTACCACCTACGAGAAACTCCGCTGACGAAACCACACATACGTTGAGACAGTTGTCCATTAAAGAAGACAATGACAACCACGACAGCGATACGGACAGTATGCAAGACCAGTCAAGTAATATATAAAGTTTGTACTCTCTATGTATGCTTTTATATAGAAATGGAAAAAGCGAACAATTGGAATTGTAGTATTTTTAGAGAAACGTTGCATATGTACATAGGGAAGTGGTTAAAAGTCCTGTTTCAACCTTCTCTTTCCTCCTCTTTCTGTTCACCAGAACTTGTACCATTTTTTTTCGGAGGAAGCCTGCGATAAATTCTGGTTACTTTGTTCAAATTGGCTCTGCTTTTCATTTTTGGCGGCTTCCCACTGCCCCGGCAAAGATGGGTCATGAGGGACATTATGAAGCATCGGTCTTTCCTTTTTCGCCACAGTTTCCTTTGCCAATTGAGCGATCTGGAAACTTTTTTGTCTTTTTAGCCTACATTGTTCCCATCCAACAATCGACCCCAGTATTAGAGAGCTCATCGCCCAATTCATCGCCTTCGTCGGGCTCTTATGGTATATAAATATTATGGACCCCATCAAGAACATACTAGAGAACCCGAGCATGCCCGCGTCTCTAAAGCACGGGATTGAAGTCAGCTTCTGCAACGTAAAATCGCTCCATCTGACCGAGTCCCAAGCCTCTTTCAAAGTAGCCCGTTCTTGTTTCTTGGCCAACTGAGAATTGGACAAATCATCGGCGAATTTGGGTGGAGTGTCTTCTAAGAGGATCTTTTGACCTCGCGAGTAATTCGTCAGCACACGATCACTACCCGGTCTATCCTGCTGTTGTTGCTGCTGCGTTTGATCTTCTGCTTGATTTGACCAAGGCCACCAACGCATCTTTATTTAACTGTTGAGCTGCTCGTTGCACACTGCTGTGAACTATACTGCAATGCTTCACCGTGCTGTGGAACTTGATATAGTGGTCCCCCCGACGGTGCTATAATAAGCTTGCCTGCACGGCTTACCCTACCACTCGGAAAGGCCGCCTTCGTCGCTCATTGGTCTGCGGCCGCGGGCGCTTTTTGGTCATTGTTCATATATGAAGAAAGAGCAGGAACAGAAATTTTTCATCTTGCCTTGCCCATTGTTCTGACCCATGCGTTGCTACAAATATAGCGTTTGCATCGTACCAAACTCCTCCATCCCGTCAGCTGATACTCTATTCGGTTGTGTGTTGCACCCTGCTCTGCTCTCTCTCAACCGTTCTTCCTTTACACGCCTTCTCTTCTCAGCTCGCGTTTCTTTTTTTATCCTACTCTTTTCTTTTTTCTTTCCTATATATTGCCCATATAAGTTTGGTTGGAAGGAAAACAAATAGAGCTAGCCGTTGTCCCTCAATAATCACAACAGTACTTGGTTTTTTTTCAGTATGCAACGCTCCATTTTTACGAGGTTCGGTAACTCCTCTACCGCTGTTTCCACGCTGAATAGACTTGCCACGACAGCCGCACCACATGCGAAAAATGGCTATGCCACCACTACCGGTGCTGGCGCCGCTGCTGCCACTGCCACAGCTTCATCGACAAGTGCAGCAGCAGCAGCTGCTGCTGCTGCTAACCACTCCACCCAGGAGTCGGGGTTTGATTACGAAGGCCTGATAGATTCCGAACTGCAGAAAAAAAGACTCGACAAATCATACAGATACTTCAATAATATCAACCGTTTGGCCAAGGAGTTCCCGCTAGCCCATCGTCAAAGAGAGGCGGACAAAGTCACCGTTTGGTGTTCCAACGACTATTTAGCCCTTTCCAAGCACCCTGAAGTATTAGACGCCATGCATAAGACTATCGATAAATATGGTTGTGGTGCTGGTGGTACAAGAAACATTGCTGGTCATAACATCCCCACTTTGAATCTGGAAGCGGAGTTGGCTACTTTACACAAGAAGGAAGGTGCCTTGGTTTTTTCATCATGTTACGTTGCCAACGATGCCGTCTTATCACTACTGGGCCAAAAGATGAAGGATTTGGTGATTTTCTCCGACGAACTCAACCATGCCTCCATGATCATTGGTATCAAGCATGCTAACGTCAAAAAGCACATTTTCAAACATAATGACTTGAACGAATTGGAAAAACTGCTACAGTCATACCCTAAATCCGTTCCTAAACTAATCGCTTTCGAATCAGTGTACTCCATGGCCGGTTCAGTGGCTGATATAGAAAAAATTTGCGACTTGGCCGATAAATACGGTGCTTTAACCTTTTTAGATGAAGTGCACGCAGTTGGTCTGTACGGTCCTCACGGTGCAGGTGTTGCGGAACATTGTGATTTTGAAAGTCATCGTGCAAGCGGAATTGCTACCCCAAAGACCAATGACAAGGGTGGTATGAAGACTGTGATGGATCGTGTCGACATGATCACCGGTACTTTGGGTAAGTCGTTCGGCAGTGTAGGTGGCTACGTCGCAGCTTCTAGAAAACTGATCGATTGGTTCAGATCGTTTGCGCCCGGTTTCATTTTCACTACTACTTTGCCACCTTCCGTCATGGCAGGTGCTACCGCAGCAATTAGATACCAACGTTGCCACATCGACCTGAGAACCTCCCAACAAAGACATACCATGTACGTGAAGAAGGCTTTCCATGACTTGGGCATTCCCGTTATTCCAAATCCTTCTCATATTGTCCCAGTGTTGATTGGTAATGCTGATTTGGCTAAGCAAGCTTCCGATATCTTAATCAACAAGCATCAGATCTACGTACAAGCTATCAACTTCCCCACGGTCGCCCGCGGCACTGAAAGATTGAGAATTACTCCAACACCAGGCCACACCGACGATTTATCTGATATCCTAATTAATGCAGTTGATGATGTGTTTAACGAACTACAATTACCACGTGTCAGGGACTGGGAAAACCAAGGTGGTCTATTGGGCGTTGGAGAGGCCGGATTTGTGGAAGAGCCTAACTTGTGGACATCAAAGCAACTATCTTTGACTAATGACGACTTGAACCCTAATGTTAGAGACCCAATCGTGCAACAACTAGAGGTTTCTAGTGGTATCAAGCAGTAAAACAACTAATATATGCATGGGATGAGATAGAGGAACAAGGAATTTGTAAATCAGTAAAAAAAAATTAACATTTTTTTTTTCTTTTTTTTTTTTATTCTTATTTATGTATGATATTATATTATTATTTCTCTTCATAATTTATTTATTTAACAAATACGGTACGCACCCTTGACCGCGATGGTAGAAATATATCTATCTAGGTCAGAAAGACAGGAAAAAGGTCAAAAATAATTTATGTGTTTCGTCGGAAAATATTGAATAAAAGAAAGAGAGAAACGTATGAGTATATATAGGCTAATGTAATATGTAGTAGTAAATAAAGAGACAAAAGTTAGCTATTCTTCTTTAAACGGAAAAAAAATCACGTTCAGGCGTTGTTTTTTTCCAATTCATCTTGCAAGTTTTTTGTACTTTTCTTTAATTCATTAGACAATTCGTCGACGTTGAATTCTTGAGTAGCGGAAGGCTCGTGTTGTGGAACTTCTGGCATAACTTGAGCGGAAGATGTGTAAGCTTTAGATTCTGGTTCTAATGGAACATTGGCGGCCAACTTAGTAGTGCTGGCAGTTTGAGAACCAGCAGTAGAGGACACAGGAGCAGTCTTAGATTTGACCAAGTTGGAAATTGGGCCCAATTTTGATTCAACCTTGTCCAAGTATGGTTTTGACTTCTCACAAGCCAATTGAGAGAACTCTTGAGTCTTTTGCTTAGAAATTTCTACACCTTGAGCGACAGTAGCATCAATTTCGTGCTTGTAGGAGTGGTAGATAACTGGCAAAGTGAAAGTAAAAATATCACCGACAAAGACAATAGTCCAGATGGAGAACCAGGAGAAGAACTTGTGTAGAAGGAACAAGGCGACAGCAGTCTTGAAAGTGTGCTTAGGGACTTGAGCGAATACAGTTTTTCTTATGTGAGCTTGAAAAACTGGTAATTGCTTCAAAGCCTCATCGATGCGAGGCTTAATAAAGCCGACGGTGTTTGGGCAATCCTTAGTGCCATACTTGGTGATTAAACCTTGTCCCAAAAAGAGTTTAGATACAAATTCAATAGATCCTGTTGTGAATAAGATAGTGTAAGCGACCTTCAAAAAGAAAGTGATCAAGTTAACTTTTTTCAAAATTAACAAGGCTAACAGGGACCCACCGAAATATTTACCGGTTTGAACAGGGTTCCTCCATAGTAGCAAATCACAATTACAGCTTTTTTGTTGTTGTTGTTGTTGTTGTTGTTGTTGGGGTTGACTATGTTGAGCTGAGGTAGACATATTTGCGTGTGTGAATATATATTGTATATATATGCGCTGGCGGGTGGAAAGGAGCAATTAAATATTTGGCTTGAGAGTAGAAAAGTAAGAGATCAAGAAAAGGGAATTGTTGAATAAAAATTTGAAAAAAACAAGATTGAAGTGCCATAGAAGAGAAACAGCCCACACAGGGGAGGAGCCCACTGGAAAAGGGGCACAGACCAACTTTAAATAGGAAACAGAAGATAACACAAGCCAGCGATACAACAGCACCAAACACCGAAAAAGAGTAGTCAAAACTGCTCTCTGGTGCTGGAAAAACTGAAAAAAAAGCTGCTGCGTTGGCTCGTACGGTGAAAAATTTTCTCTCTACTTTTTGCGCTGTTCCTTCGTGCGAAATTACCGCAAACCCGGTAAAATTTATACGTATATAATGATAAAATATTATTCGTACCAAGTGATTACAATGGCGCAATTTGGAAAAAAAAGTTTTAGTTGTTTTTCCCCCGGGATTTGCTCGAGATGACTGAAACTTGTAGTCGATGAGTCTAAACCATAGGCAGCAAATATTACCAACATACACTGGTGTACACACCTTCATGTACAGACACACGCACGTACACGCACAAACATATATATATATATATATATATATGTATATATTCGCATAGGTATTTGTATGCGTAAAAGAGTTCTTGTGTGTGCATAAGCTAGTTTCGCACTACCTCTTACGGTAGATTAAATCACTATCTCTATAAAATAATACTTGCAAGAAAACGAAATATTTTGTATCACTCCCAAATGCTACGATCAACCACAATTACTCGTTCGTTCCATAGCTCTAGGACCTGGTTGAGGGGTCAGAACCTAACTGAAAAAATTGTTCAATCCTATGCGGTCAACCTTCCTGAAGGCAAAGTTGTGCATTCCGGTGACTATGTATCGATCAAACCGGCACACTGTATGTCCCACGATAATTCGTGGCCCGTAGCCTTGAAATTCATGGGACTTGGCGCTACCAAGATCAAAAATCCTTCACAAATTGTGAACACGCTGGACCACGATATCCAGAATAAATCAGAGAAAAATTTGACCAAGTACAAGAACATTGAAAACTTCGCCAAGAAACATCATATAGACCACTACCCTGCTGGTAGAGGTATCGGTCATCAAATCATGATTGAGGAGGGCTATGCCTTCCCCTTGAACATGACGGTCGCATCTGACTCGCATTCAAACACCTACGGTGGTTTGGGGTCACTGGGGACCCCGATAGTGAGAACAGACGCTGCAGCCATATGGGCCACGGGACAAACGTGGTGGCAGATCCCACCAGTGGCTCAGGTGGAGTTGAAAGGCCAATTGCCTCAGGGCGTCTCCGGAAAAGATATCATTGTCGCATTATGTGGGCTTTTCAACAATGACCAGGTTCTAAACCACGCCATTGAATTCACGGGTGACTCTTTGAATGCATTGCCTATTGATCACAGACTCACTATAGCTAACATGACCACCGAGTGGGGGGCACTTTCTGGTCTGTTCCCCGTAGACAAGACTTTAATCGACTGGTATAAGAACCGTTTGCAAAAGCTGGGCACCAATAACCATCCAAGAATTAACCCAAAAACTATCCGCGAACTGGAAGGAAAAGCGGATATTCTGAAAGCAGACAAGGATGCACACTATGCCAAAAAACTAGTTATCGACCTTGCCACATTAACTCACTACGTCTCGGGCCCCAACAGTGTCAAGGTTTCCAACACCGTACAAGACCTATCTCAACAAGATGTCAAGATAAATAAAGCTTATCTGGTGTCTTGTACGAACTCCCGTCTTTCTGATTTGCAATCTGCAGCGGAAGTGGTTTGTCCCACTGGTGATTTAAGCAAGGTCAACAAAGTAGCTCCTGGTGTAGAGTTCTATGTGGCCGCTGCCTCTTCAGAAATTGAAGCAGATGCCCGTAAATCAGGCGCCTGGGAAAAGCTACTAAAGGCCGGCTGTATCCCACTACCTTCTGGCTGTGGTCCATGCATCGGTTTGGGTGCAGGTTTACTGGAACCAGGTGAAGTTGGTATCAGTGCCACAAACAGAAACTTTAAAGGTAGAATGGGCTCCAAGGATGCGTTGGCTTACTTAGCTTCCCCTGCTGTGGTCGCCGCTTCTGCCATATTGGGTAAGATCGCTTCTCCTGCTGAAGTGTTGTCTACGAGTGAAATCCCATTCAACGGTGTTAAGACTGAGATAATTGAGAACCCTGTGGCTGAAGAGGAAGTTAACACTGGATCTGAGACTCCAAAGCAATCCGTTGAGATATTAGAAGGTTTCCCAAAAGAGTTTTCTGGCGAATTGGTTCTGTGTGATGCCGATAACATCAACACCGACGGTATATATCCAGGTAAGTACACTTACCAGGACGATGTGCCTAAAGAAAAGATGGCGCAAGTTTGTATGGAAAATTATGACGCTGAATTCAGAACAAAGGTTCATCCAGGTGACATAGTGATCAGCGGGTTCAATTTCGGTACCGGTTCCTCCAGGGAACAAGCAGCTACCGCATTATTGGCCAAGGGTATCAACCTAGTTGTCTCAGGATCCTTTGGTAATATTTTTTCAAGAAACTCCATCAACAATGCTCTTCTGACCTTGGAAATCCCAGCATTAATCAAAAAATTGCGTGAGAAATATCAAGGCGCTCCAAAGGAACTGACAAGAAGAACTGGTTGGTTTTTGAAATGGGATGTAGCTAATGCTAAAGTGGTCGTTACCGAAGGTTCTTTGGACGGTCCTGTGATCTTGGAGCAAAACGTGGGTGAGCTAGGTAAAAACCTGCAAGAAATTATTGTAAAAGGTGGCTTGGAAGGTTGGGTCAAATCCCAACTATAGTGCGCATAAAATCTGAAAGGAACGCATCCTTTTCTTTATTTATTAAGTTTATTTATTTATTTACGATTATTCACGTATTTTGTCGTTAATCTATCGATATACAAATTTTTATTTGTAGGTTTTCTATTTCTCCTCATTATATTTCGAAGGTGCTCTTGTGATATTAAAAACAAATATCTCATCTAAAATCCGTTGGAAAAACAACGTACATACATTTCTACATAAAAAAATGCCAAGCAGGCGCTCGAGATAGTTTCAGAAAATACTCACCTGACCATTAACTGAGGTAGCAAACATCCATGGATAAGTATACTGCTTTAATTAATGATGAGAATTTTTCAACTCTTACATTGAGTGTCTCAAGATATCCCAAAAGTTTGGTATATTGGGAGAGATTACTGAACTATATAGTAAAGGCTTCCGCACCAATTTGCAAGTCCACTGAGCCTCAACTACTAGAGCTAATACGACATACATATTCTTCTATGCTAAATGAGTTTCCCTATTTAGAAAACTACTATATCGACTTCGCATTACTGGAGTACAAATTGGGGAATGTTTCTACCTCGCATAAGATATTTCAACGCGGATTGCAAGCCTTTAATCAAAGATCTTTGCTACTGTGGACGTCGTATCTAAAGTTTTGTAATAACGTTGTCTTAAACCAGAAGCAATTGTTTAAAAAATATGAAACAGCTGAAGAATATGTCGGTTTGCATTTTTTCAGTGGAGAATTTTGGGATTTGTATCTGGAACAAATCAGATCAAGATGCACATCTTCAAAGAGGTATTGGAACGTTTTGAGGAAGATACTAGAAATTCCTTTACACTCTTTTTCGAAATTTTATGCGTTATGGTTGCAGAATATAGACGATATAATGGATCTGAAGCAGCTGTCACAGCTAACAAGTAAAGATGAATTATTGAAAAAACTCAAGATAGATATCAATTATAGTGGAAGGAAAGGTCCATACCTTCAAGATGCAAAGAAAAAGTTGAGGAAAATAACGAAGGAAATGTACATGGTTGTTCAATACCAAGTGCTAGAAATTTATTCCATTTTTGAATCAAATATTTATATCAACTATTACACATCTCCAGAAACCTTGGTTTCTTCAGATGAAATAGAAACATGGATAAAATATCTGGATTACACCATCACTTTACAAACCGATTCTTTAACCCATTTAAATTTCCAAAGGGCTTTACTTCCTCTGGCCCATTATGATATTGTATGGATAAAATACAGTAAATGGTTGATAAATTCAAAAAAAGACCTTGTGGGGGCGAAAAACGTTCTATTAATGGGTTTGAAATTTTCTTTGAAGAAGACCAAAATAATAAAATTACTGTATTCAGTTATCTGTAAGTTGAATGACTACGTACTTTTACGAAATCTATTGGAAAAAATTGAGTCCTCATATTCTGACAACGTTGAAAATGTTGATGATTTTGAGATATTTTGGGATTACCTTCAATTTAAAACGTTCTGTCAGAATTCTCTGTATTCTAGTCGATATTCTGATTCTCAATCGAACGGACTTCTAAATAAAGAGCTATTTGATAAAGTATGGAAACGTTTGAGCTGTAAAGAAAAGAAAAGTGGTCAAGAAATTTTATTGAATAACTTAGTACAGTTTTATTCAAAGGACACCGTTGAGTTCGTAGAAAAAAACATATTTCAAAAAATAATAACATCTGGCTGGAAATACTACCTACAGAACAGTATATTTTGGAACTGTTATTGCCGTTTGATTTATTTCGATGCTTCTAGATCATATCTGGACAAGAGGCAATATATTGTCAAAAAAATATGGCCCCAAATAGACAAGAAATTTGCACAGAGTGTTCTGCCATCTTTAACAGAATTCTGTCAATCATACTTCCCCGAAGAAATGGATACATTAGAAGAAATGTTTACTGAAGAACCTTAGTTTGAAGGCATTGCCATTTATAAAAAGGTATAAATATGTAAGTGTATACTTAATGACCGTTAAAGAAAAACTGCCAGCCTTCATAAGTCCCGCCGATTTCTATAACTGTCGTTCAAATGCTTGATACGGCGGAGTGGCAAGGACGGCCTGCGCAGTCCTAATATCGATATTGATATCTTCGATTAAGGCTTCTTTAGTAGTATAGTTCAATTCAGGCCTAATATGACCCAAAATATTGAACTTGACCTTGGCCCCGTAAAAGTCATTTTTGAAATCATGAATAACATGTAATTCCATGGTTTTGAAATCATTTCCGTAGAATGGATTCTTCCCCACTGAAAGTACCATAGGAAGTACGAACAAATCGCCGTTTGCTTCACTTAGGTATCGACCGTAATTGTAAATCACAGTTCTCCCATCCCGCCTTGTTTCCACCGAGGGTTCTCTACCATCAATAGCTTTGATGTGAGCAAACCCGAAGTAAACTCCTAAATCCAAATCGTTTATATCTTTAGGTAGCTGCTCTATGGGCACATTGGCAGTAGGAATACCCAATTCAGCAGATCCACGACCAAACCCGCATACAATGTCACAATACTCGGTAACAAGTGGAAATGGTGGACTTGGTTGCGCAGGTATTGGTAAATCGACTTCTCGTTTAAAACTATCGATTATATCTGTATTCGTATTTCGACGCATTAAGAAAGTACCTGCTAACACGAGCAATAATGAAACATAGACAGCCCACGTAAACATGGACACTTTTACAACACGTGTTTGTGACCGCTTCACAGGGTCAAACCGCCACTTTCTCAACCACAGTGCTTGTACGGCCAATATTAGCATTACTCTTGCTGACAGAGTATTAAAGCAACGACTTGAATTGCTGTATTACCCTCCCGCGTAACGGACTATTGCAACCTCTCTCATAGCGCAATGGCAACATATGAAGTGCAGGAGAATCATGCTATTCAGTTCTCCATTACATCAACCTAGTCACGTTTCAGGTAATTAGTAATTCTTGTAAGACTTCTTGCTTGCGTGATCCATCAACCAACACAGGCGCATGGATTCCTTAGGAGATTAAATGAGCCAATCCTCTTGGGAAAAACCGCGTAATATGACCATTAATAACTTAACTACACTCCTTACTCGTAACGTATTTTAGCCAAAGCAGAAAGGCGCTTTGGAGCTTATTTTTTTCTGTTTATAAACTGTCTACTCTCGCATCAAGTTTTATCCATCTGGCACTTTATTCGCCTTACGGTGAAAGCGAACACGACAAAATAATCCATCATCTACAAGAGCCCTCGAAAGCAGAAGAATACAAAGATAGGAAAAGCCGTACTTTAAACTTTACTACTAATTTGGGAAGGCATCTGTAAAGTGATATACGGAATCGGAAATAGTGTAAATACTCTCATTTATTTTTTCAATTAAATCACTTTGAAGAAGGCTCGAGATTCACTGACGAAATGCAAAGGTTTACACTAGTCACTCATAGATCGTTCTCCCACTCCTGTGTGAAGCCTAAATCTGCATGCTCTTTGGTCAAGCCGGTTCATCACTTGGTGAAAATTGATAAATCAAAGTTATCCCCCAGATTTCCGGAATTGAAATATGATAAGTGTGATATTAGGTCACCTGGATTTAAACCAAAAGACACTCATGCAGATAGACTCAATGACCATTATCTAAATACTTTGCAATCTGATTTGCTGTTGATTAATTATTCGCATAACGCTACCGTGACAAAAGGCCTCAAACAGAGAGCGTGGAGTGGTAATTCGCCATACCACTTGAACAGACCACCAAAAAATCCGCAAGGCTCGAAGGTCCAACTACCTGACATTCATCCTATCAAATGGAGCAACATTCCTGGGTTGGAGAGTGTCGTAATAAATTGTTTTGTTAGGGAAGCGAGGGAAAATCAGTTATATGCTATCACTGCAGCTTTACAATTACAACAAATTACTGGATGTAAACCCCATCCAATTTTCTCCAAAAACGATGTTCCAACTTGGAAATTGAGAAAGGGTCATCAGATGGGAGCCAAAGTTGAACTAAAGGGAAAAGAAATGTCTCAGTTTTTAAGCACGTTGACCGAGATTGTCTTACCAAGAATAAGAGAATACAAAGGTATAAACAACCAATCCGGGAACAGATTTGGCGGGATAAGTTTTGGTCTGACTCCTGAAGATATTAAATTTTTTCCTGAAATTGATGCAAACCAGGACTCATGGCCTAAAACGTTTGGTATGCACATAAATGTAAACACCTCTGCTCAATTAGATTACCAGGCAAGAACTTTGTTGAGTGGATTCCAGTTCCCATTTTTCGGAGAGGAGAAATAGCGAATATAAACTGATGGTCATGCCTGTGGTTAACCATGCCCAATGGTAGAACGCAAAAGGCATATGTAATTTCCAATTCGTCATGTAAATATATAAAATGTGCAAGATACTATCTCTCTCTTTCTCAAACATATAGTCCCCTATAGGCTCTTAGATCTTTAAAACTTGTTATAAAATTGGACGTCTCTTACACAACTCAACTCTGTATAAAGCATTTTAAAAAAGAAAATGTACATATATAAGTGAATACTTGTTTAAAAATGAGAACAGCGATCCCTACTCAATTAGAATCTCTTCGAAGATTTTCCTTATTTCTTTTTTTGAATTTTTAATTTTTATTCTGAATTTATCTCCTTTGACATTATAACTTACACTTTCTTGACTCAGAGTCATTCAAACATGAGTGAGAGTAAGTTTATTGGTCTTCTTAGCAATCAATGCCACTCTGTCACCTAAGGACAGAGCTAAACCTTGTCCCTTTGAACGGATACGGACATAACCTATAACTTCACTGGTTTTGGAATCTTTTTCAATACACAAGTTGGCTAGCGCATCCTCACCAAAAGATGATTTTGCATACAGATTACAACTTAAGAACCTACAGTCATCTTCTCCTAACGACTCGGATGGTGTTAGAATACCCATGTTTGTTCCCTTGACCAGTTCTTTCAGATAAGCATGCAATGTTGGTAGTTGTGATTTGACCGATATTTTGTTCTCCCACTCAAATGCATTCCACATAGTACGGAAATGTTCATCATCAGTAGTGGCTGGTTTGATATAATCCATAATGTCAACATGGACGTCGTTTAAGATAACATAGCGAGCATCTTCACCATGCGCACCATCATAAATAATATTACCGAAAATGACACCAGTGTCGGCAGAAGAAACTTTGACAGTAACGGTGAATTTGTGGAAGCCATGAGGAATGACGTTAGTCTTCTGTGGTGTGTCAATAATTTTCAAATCACCAAGAGTTGCAAATTGCACATGTAGGTTTTTCAATGTTTCCTTCGTTTGATTAACAAGAAGAACATCTAATACAACATCAAATTGATTATTTGTGATACAAGCCTCAGCGTAAACCGGGTCAGAAAATCCGCATAAAGGTACGATCTTCTTAAGCTTAGAAATACTAGAACTGCTAGTAGCGTGGATCGCATCCCCTTTCATTGCCAGTTGCAAATCTTCTTCAATACTATCCTTTTGCACATTAGTAGAATTTACACCGGCAAATTGCCTGAAAGAAATCGGTCTATCAATCGGTTCGATGTTTTTGCTATTATCTTTCAATGCTCTCTTATGCTTGTTTTTCTTTGCAATTTCAATTTGCCTCTTGAACGAAGATTTGGTGGTGTCCAAGAATGCAACCTCCAGAAGTTTAACTTCTTCCTTCTTTTCCTCAGGGTTAGCTTCATCCAATAAAATGGAAATAGATGTCATAACTCTCTCTAAAGAATCCTCATCAATTTTTTTCTCTACTAGAGAACTTTGACCCACTCTTACAATACTAACCAAAATCAATAAAGCTTCTGCCTTTAGAGCGTTGGTGACTGTTTTGTTCTTAGAAACCTTTTCGAATTTTAAAACAAGTTTGATGATGGTATTGGCCAAAATGGCAGCTGTGTAAAAATCACCACTTAAAACAAAACGGCGGATCGGTGGTCTAGAATCACGCTCTTCATCAGTAACAGACTTTTGAGAAGTTTTTACATCGAAGGCACTCTCAGTGGCATATGTACCGTCTGGTAGAATAACTGGGCCAGTTGGCTTGGCTGTAGCGTCAACTTCATTTTCTTCGGCATCTTCTTGGTTTCGTGTTGACTTCTTTATTTCTGATTGAAGAATAGGAAGCTCACCTACGCTATTACGGATGTGCTTCCAACAATGTTGTATCTCACTTTCTTCTTCAGCATATTCACCCATAATCCATAACGCACCACGGTAAGCCTTAGCAGATTTTACATTGTCTAAGGTCTGAACCATATTTTCAAGGATATTGGCTCTAAGTTGTGGATATTTTTCGATCACTTCTTTGATAAAGGCTATGACACCACTAGCGGCAACTGAGTTTAAATCACCAATGAAATCTAATAACAGGGAAACAACACCTGCGGCCATTTCTACAAAGTTTACTGCCACCGTACGGATAGTTTTAATTAACAATTGTCTATACTGCATTGCCTTGTCTTGATCTGGATTATTTACGGTTGTTTGCAATTCTTTTTTCAAAAGCTGAACAACATCTTCAGCATTCCTGGATGTCGCCAAGTCCATTGAGATATCAAGCGCCTTTGAACGGACGTCTAGATCCTCTGCGTTCAAGACTCTCAAAATATCCAAGGTCAATTCTTCCAAAGCACCTACATTATTAGCGTTGATGTCTTGAATACGATCTAGAACAATTAACTTAATGTTATTGTCAGAAACCTTGACGGCCAAGTCAATCAATTTGTTTACCGCAGGAACTAAGACATTTGGATTAGCGGACAACACAGTTAGGGCTAATGCGGTCTCGAAGACAACTTCGTCGGAAGTTGTGGTGGAAAGCAGTTCCATCAATAGTTCGATATATTGGGCTTTCAAAGCAGGAGTCCTGTTTGCATCCTGCCTAATAAATTGAACAAAGACAGCTTGTAATAAAGGGTCTAAATTCTCTATATCAGTAATGTTGTTCTCCAAATAATGTAAGGCCTTTTCACGATCTAATTCAGCTAACCCAATAAACGCGTTTCTTTTACATATTGGATCAGTTTCAGCCACTATGAACGAATTGATGATTTCTCTAGCATCGGGAAGTAGATGTTCACTAACCTTGAAAATAGAGAAAACTGCTAAGATAGCATACTTGCGAACATATGCATGACGGTATTCCAAGCACCCCAAGACAGCAGGAACCATCTGTTCCAACAGTTCGGCCTCTCTCAACTTTGTTAAAAACCTTAATGTGTTACCTCTAATATATTCATTAGGATGTTGCAAATCGTGCTGGATGGCATTACAGACAAGAATCATTTCATGTCTCAATTTCCCATCTTCAGCTAATTTGGGAACAATTTCCCAGTAGAAGTACAAAAGCTTCTTCAATTCCTTATTTTTAGAAGGCATGACAAATCTTATTATGTGCATCAACAATTCAGGCATTGGATTTCCCTCCAACATTGTAACTAAAATTGATTTCATCGTATCAATTTTTTGTTCATCAGATCCCTTTTCAAGAGCCTTCTGAAAATCGGTACTTGAGTAAGTCTCCATATTCGGAGAAGGATCAAAAACCAACGTGTACGCTGGCTGTGAAGAAAATGAAGTCATAACTGCGCTCTCGTTCGATGATTGTGATTACTTTAGTTTATTTTCAAGGCAATCTTTACTGAGACATGATCAACGTCAAATTTCACTTGTCGAGCTGTTGTTTTCTGATTTCGTTCTACGTGTAACGAATACACGGAATGGAAAAAAAGTCCTCCAATAAAGCAGGGTAATACTATCCCGAAGATCCTGTTACATAGGCGTTATATATCATATCTATAGACCTATAGAGAAAGAAATTACTCTGAGTCAGAATCAGGGTTTGCCACACGCAAGCCATGACCCAGAGAATAGCTGAGGTCGACTGCGTCTGAGTTCGTTGTGGAGACAGAGTCCTGACGCGTTATATTACTACTAGCATTAGAATCGCGATAGTCTTGAAGAGAAATATGAGTAGGAAGCTTTTGTCTGTTCACGTAATCATTATCCAGCGTTCCACTTCTCATTCTGTTTTGAGATCTTGTGTAGTAGCTGACCACCGTGTTAGATCTTGACACTGAATCGATAGAACCGTTTTGTCCTCTTTTTTCTCTTAAAGGCGCCATTATATCATCGCTGTTGTACGCTTCATCACCAGGTATGTCCTTGAGATAGTCCTCGGATTGTTCTGCGCCGGTGTCTCCTTTCTTTAGGGCAGATCCAACTTCATTTTCCTTTCCTAACAATTTATGGAATTCCTTCGTGTGGTCGACATTAATATTGTTTTTCAACCCTGCAACGGTCTCATCTGATTCTTCGTTTCTTGTCTCCAACGCCAATAATTTCTGTTTAACTTTGCCATGCTTGATACCGATCTGCTTGGAACTTGTTCTCAACTTGACCTTAATATTTTTGGGTTGGATCAAATTATTCTTTTGTTTTAGGGCCACCGGTAAGTTAGGGGGAGCTTGTAAGAAGTTAGAAGTTTTGTAATACTTTAGTCGCAATTCTTCCACGTAACTAGAAACCAAAGGCACCGATTTTTCCGATTTGTTCGATACGACTGATGCTAGCGTTGAACTTTTGACAGATCTTTCGCTTGGGGCAGCTTGTACCGGATTTGGTAAATCCACGGTTTGCGGGATAGGAACGGCGTGTTCCCTGAAAGAATGAGTAGCCGGGATCAGACTTTCTGAGATGGAATTCAAGCTATTTAACTCAGATGTTTTATTCGATGATTTTGTGTTTCCGTCTGAGCCAAGAGCAGCCAAAACGGTTGATTTAGAGCCTTTTGACATTGAGAGTTCAGACTGGTTAGAAAAGTTTGATGGGATATCATACTCACCGGATGACGTAGTAACGAAAGAGTGCCTGTCCGTTAAACTGCCCGTATCGTTTACACTATTCAAATAGAAACTAGGACGATCTTCGTTAACCACTCTAAATACTCTGCGATGACTTGCTAACTCAGGTTCTTGCGTTGGGACATCATTTTTTATCAGTGGATCTTGATCATTTGCGTCATTGATAAAAACATTACTTTCATTGCCCACAAAACTTATTTCTTGGTGACTGTCATCTTCTTCTTCGCTGGAAGAGCTGTTATCAATCTCATTAGTTATCCGCAGAGGTTTTCTGGCACTTCCGACACTTTCATCGCTCCCAAGATGCTCATTTGATTTATATGCAAAATCAAAATGCGCAGGTTTAAAACCATTAGACTCGTCTTCAGCAACTTGCTGAAGACTTTTGGTGGACTTACCACTAGCGGATGTACTAAAGGAAAATCTATCATCCCCATCATCCACATTCAAAGAAAGTTGTTCCGGATGATCTGATTGTACTAACTTTCTGTCACTTGGTTTATTCACTTCTTCAGGATCAACAATAAGTGGTTTCACATAACTTAAGGGACTCTCCACACTAACATTTCTCAAAACGGGAGATTCCATGACATCTAATGGCACCACATCTTGCGATTTTTTAACATCTGAGTTTTCAGATGTGTTTAGAGATACTGAACTGCCAGAATTCCCCTTATGTTCATTGATATAATTTTCAATATCATCGACTAATTTTTCTGCTTCTGAACGCTGCCGCCTATGCTGGTTGTGGATGGATGAGGGTGCAATACTATCCCGCTCGGAATCATTATCCCTCCATATTTCTTCCTTAGAGGCATTGTTGCTCATTGACGTTGTTATTGACTTCATGTCCATAGGTGGTGGTGGAGGTCTCGAACGTTTGATGTTGAAGAGATTTGCATTTGAATTCGCGTTTGTTGTGAAGGGGTTGGTGCTTTGCCTGGTAATCTTGTTTTCTTGTAAATGCCCATTCCCTTTGCGATCGTTCGTTGGCGCCTCCTTGAACTGTGATAGTCGAAGAGAATCCTCTAAGGTATCCTCAGTATTTAAAAATGGATTAGTATTTTTTAGTGTTTCTTTTTGTAATGGTGACTGGATAGAACGGCTCCTGCCATGCACATTCCTATTCGGACTTCGTGGCGGTATATCAGGTGTAGAAGTTGCAACTTTAGAGGTTCGTGCGATATTCATCGATTTCTTTGTTGTAGAAGGCGCCGATGGCTTTCTCACAGGTTTTTCAGAGTCGTTGTTTCTACTTTCAGAACCAAACCGAAAGAAGGACTTTCGTTTACTTTTGCTGTTATTAAAACTATCAAACATCACTGTTTTATTGGACGGTATGTGTGGGCTCCTTCACAACCTGTAATCCGCTTTTATAGAACAGCCTTTACATCATTTTCCCTCTTAAACTTTTGCTAAATAATAGTAGTGCGCTCTTGAAATTCGCGATGACATTTGACAGAAAACACCAAAAAAACTAGCGCTTCTCATAATGAGCAAATGCTCTAAGGGAAGAAAATAACCAAAAGCCCTCCTAAGTATATCTATATATTTGTCGCCGTTATAAATGGTTCAATGCTCTAATATATTCAATATCAGCTCTAATGCTTTGACTATATATTCACCGACCCCGCCAATACTTACAACGCGAACGGTACTTGGGTGAGGCTGCTGAGCAAAAACAGTGTAATTCGCTATATTCAAAGATCCAAGCCACGGCTGTGACTCGTGGAGATTATTCAAATTTAATACGACAATATTACAATTTGTCTTTGATCGTAGGTCATTCAAACTCTGATAAACAATATCAATATAATTTTGTCTTGGGCACCTAACATATGTTTTTAGAATCTGATACGAGGATTTCTTTTTCACCGCATCCATAGAAGCTTTTATGGTACCAATACAGTGTTGTTTGATTTCATCCTGCGTCATGAAGCCTGATTTATGGCTGTCAACATATCTCCCATCCTCTAGAGTTGTGGGCCCAGAATAACGGTTAGAGGAATTCAATGCATTTGATGGCTTACTAACAATGTTCCTTTGTAATTTTGATTGATGTGAAGCTGTGCCTGTTTGAATAGTTATAGAAGAGGAAAAAGCATTTTGAGAAGACGAATTCGGTAAAGGCCTTTGTGGTCGTGGGAGTTGGTCTCCTTGAGGACCAGTTATTTCACTATATGCCTTTAACTCAGAAATGTGTTTAATCATTTGGGCTTTTGATGTTTCTATAATTGGTCTGGTTTTGCTGATGTATGACTTCATATCAAATAAGCCATCGCCAATTAATGGAAGTTCGTAGAGGGCAAGTGATATCTGTGAATGATTCCGCTTATATTCACGCTGAAAGCGGTTTATTACATTGTTTTCACACTTACCAAATTCTACCTGTGAAAAGAAATTGGAAAGCTCGTTCATGAACTTACTTACGTGACAGGCCTTAACTTGAAACTGTTGAAAGTTTGGAACAACATTGAAACCAACTTCTACAATACTAGACGTGGGTTGCTCTTTTCTATAGCTTGTTATTATATGACCCCTAGCAGTTTCTATATTTTTGGGCAAATAAAATGAACCTGTCAAGTTAATATTCTTAGGAACTCTAAAGTAGGATTTTTCTGATGGTGCCATCCATAAACGCTTCTGGAAAGCAAGCAGAACCGACAATACGAAGCAAGAGTCCAATATATTGAAGTCCTTCAACGCTACGTAGAAAAGTGCGTTTTCGCCTGTCTGCTCTTCCTGTGGGTAACATTGCAATATGTCCTTAGATATATACTTATGCAATTCGTTCATGCACTCCTCGAACTGTTGTTTATCTTGAGCCCTCATGGGAATTATGAGCAGACTTCCTTTGATGAATTGAACTGCATTCTTCTTTGTTGATCTTATCTTATCCAGGTTTTTCCATATATCAAAAGATTGGAATGCTTCGGGATTACTGACCTTCCTTCTTTGTCCATCATTGGATACTGTAGGATAATGTCCTTGTGAAAGCTGTCCCTTTGGCTTGGTATGGTGATACGCTAATCCTCTCCTTCTTGGGCGCATAATGCTAATATTCTTTGGTTATACTGATGGAAGTGAAACAGTTTCCCACTATCAAAAAGTTTACTGTGATATATGTTATATCTTTAGCATTCTCTAATACTGCGATGTGCGCTGAAAATTCTAGCTCAAACAAAAAAAAGCGTCACAACAAATCAATGGCCATCGTGAGGCATAAGAAACAGCAAAATAATCAAGGTTCCTTGCTTTTTTGAAGTAGATGGGCCACTGCCACATTTTTAAGAATCTAGCTAAGACTGTATTTCATGTTTGGACTGTTATATATTTTCGCTTTTGACTGGCAGCAAACAATCCAAACAGTCTCTCATTTGAAGCCTTGTTAACCGAACAAAAATGGTTTTGCTTCATCTCAAAGCTGTACTGTAGCAAATATCAAGGAAGAGCCGGACTAATCAAAGATATATGACAAGTATCCGAGATTAGCTGTCCTTTCCAGGTTATTTGGCCTATGGAATGTCTTTACTGGCCAGAATAAGCTATTAGTGTTGGAGAGTAGGTTGCCTGATGATATCGCGACCTAATTTTTTGATATATGAAAATGATGTTATAAGTATATGATACACTGCAAGTTCTTTCCGAGGTGGAAATGACTGTAACGATACGCAGAATTATTACCTTTTTGTTTATATGCTGCCGTTAATGTCCCTAATAGACTATCCATATTTGTGCACAAACCATCACCAAATTGGGCGATCTTCTGGCCATTGAATAAGGTCATACTCCGGAAATACGATTTGGTACTATCAACCTGTCATAGTAACAGTCAATGAATGGTTGACTTCTGCATCACCATAGATGAAACAATAACACGGAATCACCCGCTACATCCCTAGGCAAGGTGATTTGGAGAGGTAACTTGGAGTTAAAGATCTACTAGTTGAACATGATATGGTAGTTATATATATGAGTAATATGAGTCGTCACATTAAATGTATGACAGCTACCGGAATTACTATTATATTGGTCGTAACTAATAATGAACAAATCGGCGTCTGTTTTATACCTTTCTTATATAAGTGAAAGAAGATCCATATTTGATATTCACTAGTACTACCCCTTTTTATTTCTAATTATCAACACTTGGGTACAGGACTTGGAGTCATCAACTGTCTACAGTTGATTGGTGCTCATGTTACTACCATATTACCATATACAGTGTAAAAAAAATACCACAAGTTATGAGATACAGCCATCGAATATGGTGGAAGCTCATCTAGAATGACAGCAAATAAATCATCTGGCTCCTAAGAAATCTGCTCTCGGTAGCCAAGTTGGTTTAAGGCGCAAGACTGTAATTTATCACTACGAAATCTTGAGATCGGGCGTTCGACTCGCCCCCGGGAGATAATTTTTTTTATATCACTCAGTAAATTTTGACCGGCATTCTGGAACCAAGCTCTCAGCAAGCCACTGTATTCGATCCTCTACCGGATAGTCACCGACATATTCGAGACTGGATAATGAGACTGAAATGAGGAGAAACTTTTAAGTGCCAAGAGTATTAGGTGTCATTGATAGTAATGTTATCCGTATGACAAATCAAGGTTTGCTATCCTCAAAAGCCGCGCGCGCGAATTGCTGATAATATGATTAGCTAATGATAGATAAGGCTACTGATAACAGTATTCTATTATTCAAAAGCACATTACATACATATATATATATATACATTCACCGAATAAATATTTTGTTCTCGTTGGGGGAGGAGAGGCAGTCGCTTCAAACCCATTATTTAACGGCAGGTAACAGGATACCAAAGGTATAAGATGACCGTACATTCAACGTGGAAGGATAAAGTTCAATTGAAAAAAAACCAACTGAACAGTAAGATAAAAGATGAATGGAAATTAAACAGCGCAACTGTATGGAGGTTGAGGAACGATAAAAAAAATTTAATCAAGAATATTGATGATTTATGTCCGTCTTCAGAGAATCAAATTACCCACTCCACGATTATGTCCTTAAGAGAGAGGCTGGGCACAAGAGAGTTAAGCTGCCATGAAATAACATTTGCATTTTGTCATAGGGCTGCTTTGATTCATCAAGTAGTAAATTGTTTATCGGAAATCATGTTCTCGGAGGCATTAAGATTGGCTGATTATCACGACAAGAATAGACCAGCCACATTACCACCCTTGTACGGTATACCAATATCTCTCAAAGACCAATGTAATGTCGAGGGAGTAGACACCTCATTGGGTTATTTATCCCGAACCTTCAAACCAAAGACCAAGAATGAAGAATCATTGATTGTCAGTTTTCTGAGAGATTTAGGAGCTATAATATTCGTAAAAACCACCGTACCTTCTTCGATGATGGCTACAGATACACAATCTAATACCTTTGGATACACATATAATAGTATTAACTTGAGCTTCTCCAGTGGTGGGTCCTCTGGAGGAGAGGGTTCTTTAATCGGTGCTCATGGTTCTTTGTTGGGCCTAGGTACTGATATAGGCGGAAGTATCAGGATTCCTAGTAGTTACCAAGGATTGTTCGGTTTGAAACCAACTTTCGGACGCGTTCCCTACTTGAGAGTGGATAATTCATTCGAAGGAAGGGAGACAATTCCCAGCGTAATTGGGCCGTTGGCAAAAAACCTTTCGGATTTAAGATATTTCATGAGTTGTATTATCAATACCTGTCAACCATGGGTACAAGATGTCAAGTGTATTCCTTACCATTTTGATTCCACTACAAAAAAATTACACGATAATTATGTCGTTGCAATATGGTATGGCGATGGCGTTGTTGATCCTCCGCCTAGTGACATCAGGGCTTTAAAGACGTGCGAAGATCTGGTTAATAAAACTAAGGGAATGAAGGCAATTAAATGGGAGCCTTCCAGTGAATTGAGCAGAGAATTGTTTGATATTGCAAATGAAGCGGATGTCGCTGACTCAGGTAACGAGATAAAAGGCGAATTCAAAGTTTCTGGAGAGCCCCTCTTGGATATTCTAAAACCAATGGTTTTGGAAGACGGAAGGCCTCCATATACTGTTAATGAATGGTGGCATTTGACCAAAAGAGTTTATAATGCACAACAATCAATGAGAGATTATTATCTTTCATTCCCAGAATCAGAAAGACCTGACGTTATTATATCTCCTACAACGCTGATGCCGTTTAGGCCCGGTGACATGCTAAAGACAACCTTACGGTATATTTTACTATTTAACGTTTTAAATTTCCCATCTTTATCTATACCTGTAGGTAATGTCAATTGCCAAATTGACGGGCTGATGGATGCTACTTCTTCACTCAATCCAGAAGATAAAATGGTCAAGACATACTGGAATGGTTTAATAAAGTCTGGTGAGATAGATGGGTTTCCAGTAGGCCTGCAGGTGGTTAGCCCTACGTTCAATGACAGTGAAGTTTGTAAATTTGCATCTTGGCTTTTCAGCAAAATATAGAGAATACCCTCAATGTCGCACAACCAAAGCTCTTAAGTCAAGAAGAGGAAAAAAAAATAATGTAAGCTTTTAATATATAACCTCATTAACGGCCTGTTTACCGACGTTGTATTTGTTTTTTACAACATCGGAAAAAATATTGCTGTTTAAGGGATCATGCTTTCTGACATATTTGTGAAGGTCACGTATCAGTGATTCATCCTCAGCACCACTAACAAATGAGATAGCGGTGCCCTCCTTTGCGGCACGACCTGTTCTACCAATTCTATGAATGTAATCATCTATTTTTTTGGAAATCTGGAAATTGACTACTAATGAAACGTTAGGAATATCTAATCCTCTTGCAGCAACATTAGTTGCGATCATAATTTGGACTTTGTTGGTGCGAAATAACTGCAAGGAATATTCTCTTTGCTCTTGGGATTTCGAACCATGTAAAATGGTCACCTTCATGTTGGTTTCCTTCTGAAATTTTTCCGCTAACCAATCAGCAGTCTGTTTGTAATTAATGAATATTATTATTGGTGGTTCATATTTAATGACAGCTGACTTCAACTTCTTGAATTTATCTTCATCATTGTCAGCATATTCCACAACCTGTCGTATCAAAGGATCAGAGCCTGTATCAACCCCTATGGTTGCATAAACAGGCTTTTTCATGTACCCTGCTGCAATTTTTTCTATTACGGGGGTCATTGTAGCCGTAAACATCAAGGTTTGTCTGTTCACCGCGGGATCAGCATTTACATCAACTTTTGTTAAAATGTTAGTTACTTGGTCTTCAAAACCTAAATCAATCATTTTATCAGCTTCATCTAGCACCAATGTCTCCACCTGTTTCATTACTAGTAAATGATTTTCTAAAGAGTCAATCAAACGCCCTGGCGTAGCCACCAGAATATCACAGCCCTCCGATAGAGAGAATGAGATTTCCTCCAACGAGTGTCCACCTACAATAGAAATTACTCTACAGTCATAATTATTCTCTTTGGACCATAATTTTGTGACCTTTTGTGTTTCTGTTTGAATTTGTTGTACCAGTTCTCTTGTTGGTGCTAGAATTAATGCTTTGGGGCCATCCATGATCTTTAAAGATGGTGGCCTCGGAGGTGATCTACTCATCCTGATTAGAATAGGTATTACAAAGGCTAAAGTCTTACCTGAGCCTGTAGACGCAACACCAAGGAAATCTCTATATTGTTTTGCATCGCAAACGTTTGGGATAGTAATTCTTTGAATAGGTGTCGGTGAAGGAAATTGAAGTTGCTGTGTAATTACACGTAACAAATCCCTTGGTATAATATTAAGTTCTTCCCAATTCCTCAATGGATTTTGTACTGCCCCACCTTTTGTAACAATAGCGTAGTCCTCTTTCAGTATTCTCCAATCTCTCTCATTCATTTCATGCAAAGACTTCTCGGTCCAATGCTTACCCATATAGGAAGATTCTGCAGAATCCTTAGGAGTCTTCCCTTTTTGCAGCAAATCGCTAGCTTTAGTCGAAACAATAGGATCGTAACCAGTGAGAGTATCTTCGCTTTCATTCCAAGAAAATTGAAATTTGGAACCATTTTGCTTTGATGAATTCTTTTTCTTATTATTTGTTTCATTGAGAAAACTGTCGTCTCTGAAGTTCACCTCTTCAACATCTACTGTAGCAATGTTACCCACGGCAGGTTTCAAATCCTCTTCGTTCTCCTCCAGACGCTCCTGCTTGAATCTTTCATTTTTACTCAGAAACTTAGGTTTGCTGACTTTACCTGGCGTACCCCTATCTAGCCCTCTCTTCTTGTTTATACCAGCAATCAGCTGGCTAACATCAATCGGTCTTGCCATATACCCTATATGATGTTTCTTCCGCTTCTTTTGGCCTTCTTGTTGTCAAACATTCAATTTTGGTTAGCCAAATTGTCTTAATTAAAAGTCTTGGATATTCAAGACGGACCATCGCAATTAACTCCGGGTTCCCCCGACAAGCCGGTACCCTCTTACGGTGGAGAATGTATATGAGCAAAATTAAACATAAAAGAGGTTTCTGACTAATGTTGATTTACATAACGGCTTTGGCTCATGATATGCACATATACACACCAATAAACAATATATTCATAACAAATGGACGTAGGAAGTTGTTCGGTGGGAAATAATCCGCTTGCGCAATTGCACAAACATACTCAGCAGAACAAATCGCTTCAATTTAGTCAGCAGAACAATGGGCCTCTTAATGAATCAGCTTTACAGAATAACAACAAGCCAAATGTTAGTGAGGCTTTTAAATCCAATATGAATACCATTTCACAAGAAAGCATGGTAAATATGCATAGATTTATAAACGGAGAACCCCTGGCCGATGATAAAAGAAGAATGGAAATAGGGCGATCCTCAGGCAGGCCTCCATTTTTTTCAGACGTGCGTTCTCTACAAAGCTTATCAAGCTCAAACCAAACCAACGGAACAAACGACATATCTCATTGGTCGCGAGAGTTTCAAGGTAGTAATAGTATTCAAAATAGAAACACGGATGCAGGAAATTCAGAAAAGGCGTGGCAGCGCCCCTCACAAACCGCATCAAGCCGGTTTCAATATCCTAATACCATGATGAATAACTATGCTTACGCTTCAATGAACAGTCTTAGCGGGTCAAGGCTTCAATCGCCAGGGTTTATGAATCAACAACAGCATGAACGCTCTAAAGAAGATGTCAGTCAGCATGGAGAACAGCCTTGGGCGGATCAGTTTGAAAAGTTGGAAAAAGAAGTCTCTGAAAATCTGGGTATAAATGATGAAATAGAAGAGGAGGAAAATGTGACTGAGGTAGAACAAAACAAACCAGAAATTGTTGAGAAGGAGGAAGAGGTATATGGGGATCAGTATCAAACCGATTTCCAAGACGTATGGGATAGCATACACAAAGATGCTGAGGACGTCTTGCCATCTGAGTTAGTTAATGATGACCTCAATCTGGGGGAAGACTACTTGAAATATCTCGGTGGCAGAGTAAATGGGAACATCGAGTATGCTTTTCAATCTAACAACGAATATTTAAATAATCCTAATGCATACAAAATCGGTTGCTTATTGATGGAGAACGGAGCTAAATTGAGCGAGGCAGCGCTGGCATTTGAAGCGGCTGTCAAAGAGAAACCAGACCATGTAGATGCATGGCTAAGGCTGGGCCTAGTACAAACCCAGAATGAAAAGGAGTTGAACGGAATAAGCGCTTTAGAAGAATGTTTAAAATTAGATCCAAAGAGTCTGGAAGCAATGAAAACTCTAGCGATAAGTTATATAAACGAAGGTTATGATATGAGCGCCTTCACAATGCTAGATAAATGGGCAGAAACTAAATATCCGGAAACTTGGTCAATAATCAAACAACAAGATGACAACGCTCAAAAAGAAAAAGGATTCACCCATATTGACATGAATGCGCGTATAACAAAGCAATATTTGCAATTAGCAAACAGTTTAAGCACAGTGGATCCTGAAGTACAACTATGTCTGGGTCTTCTATTTTATACAAAGGATGATTTTGACAAAACCATAGATTGCTTTGAAAGTGCGTTGAAGGTGAATCCTAATGACGAACTCATGTGGAACAGATTAGGAGCTTCATTGGCCAACTCCAATAGATCAGAGGAAGCGATTCAAGCCTATCACAGGGCACTACAACTAAAACCTTCCTTCGTTAGAGCTCGCTATAATCTGGCAGTGTCATCAATGAATATAGGTTGTTTTAAAGAAGCTGCAGGCTACTTATTAAGTGTTTTAAGTATGCATGAGGTGAACACCAACAAGAAGGGAGACGTTGGATCTCTCTTGAATACGTACAATGATGCCGTTATAGACACTTTGAAGAGAGTTTTTATAGCAATGAACAGGGATGATTTATTGCAAGAAGTGAAGCCAGGCATGGATCTAAAAAAATTTAGAGGTGAATTTTCGTTTTGATAAGGTATCTCTCCGCTTTTATGCACCAGCATCGCTGTCCAGTTTGCTTAGCATCAACAACATAAGATGTATATATATATATATATGTATGTATATATGAGGCCATAAGAAAGCTTATAAACCGCATCAGCAATATGTCAACCTTGGAAAGTATTTATTCATGCTTATATGATCGCTACTCCATTTATGCTCGTCTATAATGATCTGAAATAAAGATTTTTTCTTCAATTTTCTAGTTTTTCGCTCTTTGCAATCGTTTGCTACATAACAAAACAAAGCAGAAAAAAATGTTTAAATATAAAGTTTAAAAATTATCTTTGATTTAGTATTTGAATTTTTGAACTGAAGGCCAAAAGAGGTTTATCAGGGGGGAAAAAGATTTTAATATTTTCTTTTATAAGGAAAAATTGTGCATGTGCAACTATACAATATGTCTAGTGTACCTTATAATTCCCAGCTTCCTATATCCAACCATTTAGATTACGATGAAGAGGAAAAGAAGAGCAGAGGCTCAAAATCAGGTTTGAAATATAAGATAATATACTGGAGGAAAACGTTAAGGAATTCTTTAGCGAGATGGAGAAAACCAATACTGCTAATATCTTTAGCTTTATTTTTATTCATATGGATAAGCGATTCCTCCATAAGCGGAGGTCCATCTACTACAAGTTTTCAAGGCCAAAATAGTAACGATAACAAGTTGAGTAACCCTGGTTCTAGCCTCAATTCCAAAAGATATGTACCACCGTACTCAAAGAGATCGAGATGGTCGTTTTGGAACCAAGATCCTAGAATCGTCATTATATTAGCGGCAAACGAAGGTGGTGGTGTATTGAGGTGGAAAAATGAACAAGAGTGGGCTATCGAAGGTATATCAATAGAAAATAAGAAGGCTTATGCGAAGAGACATGGCTACGGGTTAACTATCAAGGATTTGACGACATCCAAAAGATACTCCCACGAATACAGGGAAGGCTGGCAAAAGGTAGATATATTAAGGCAAACCTTTAGGGAGTTTCCCAATGCGGAATGGTTCTGGTGGTTGGATCTGGATACTATGATAATGGAGCCCTCCAAATCACTAGAAGAACATATTTTTGACAGATTGGAAACTTTAGCCGACAGAGAATTGAAAAGTTTTAATCCTTTAAACCTCAAAGACGACATACCCTACGTTAATTATTCGGAGGAAATGGAATTTTTAATAACTCAAGATTGTGGTGGCTTCAACCTGGGCTCATTTTTGATAAAGAATAGCGAGTGGTCTAAACTGCTTTTAGATATGTGGTGGGACCCCGTCCTGTATGAACAAAAACATATGGTCTGGGAACATAGAGAGCAGGATGCATTAGAGGCATTATACGAAAACGAACCATGGATTCGTTCGAGAATAGGATTTTTGACCCTAAGAACGATCAATGCATTCCCACCGGGAGCATGCTCTGAATTCAGTGGTGATTCAAGATATTTTTACAGTGAGAAAGACCACGATTTTGTTGTGAATATGGCTGGATGCAATTTTGGCAGAGATTGCTGGGGCGAGATGCAGTACTATACCACTTTAATGGAAAAACTGAATAGAAAATGGTATACAAGGTTTTTCTTCCCATAGTGCGGAGGCTATTAACATTCGAAGAAAAGCGCATATAAAAACTCTATTCTTTTATTTCAATTACTGGTCCCACTTTAAAATGTTGTATAATTTATGTACATTTGTGCCTATAGAAAATTCTTTTAATGCTATGCTACACATCCATTTTTTTTCTCTAGCGTATGCTCAAGTTCATACTTCTTCGGCAAGAGTTGAATAGTGCGAAGAAAAAGAATGGATGAAACTAAAAAAGGAATTTACCTTTGTATAGTACAAAAGAGTGCAATTTTAAGTTGGCTTGAGACGAAAAACTAGAATGGCCATCGAAACAATACTCGTAATAAACAAATCAGGCGGATTAATCTACCAACGGAATTTTACCAACGATGAACAGAAATTGAATAGCAATGAGTACTTAATTCTTGCTAGTACATTGCACGGTGTATTTGCCATCGCGAGCCAGCTCACTCCAAAGGCATTACAGCTTACTCAACAAACAAACATTGAAAATACCATCCCATATATACCATACGTGGGCATGTCCAGCAATAAAAGCGATACAAGAAGCGGAGGTGGCAATAACAACAGACAGCACGGTAATAATGAAAAACTGGGTAGTTTTAAAGGAGATGATTTTTTCAAAGAACCATTTACGAACTGGAACAAGAGCGGATTGAGGCAACTATGCACAGACCAATTCACAATGTTCATATACCAGACTTTGACCGGCCTTAAGTTTGTCGCTATAAGCTCCAGCGTCATGCCACAGAGACAGCCAAACATAAGTACCACCGACAAGCCTGACCGACCCAAGAGTTCGTCCAATTTGGCTATTCAGATAGCCGACAACTTTTTAAGAAAAGTATACTGTTTGTATAGCGATTACGTCATGAAAGACCCATCGTATTCGATGGAAATGCCTATAAGATCTAACCTCTTTGACGAAAAGGTTAAGAAGATGGTGGAAAACCTGCAATAGACGCAGCACAGCCAAAAGATAAACGCGTTCACTCCAAGAAAAATCAATTTTACATATTTCTAGAAGTAAGAAGAAGCCGCCGTTATCTGCCGCCTCCTTCATAAATAGGGATAACTTTACTACGTACAGAAAAAGACCACACTGCAGAAAATCCTCCGCATCCGAACACTAACAACAAAAAATGCGCCATCTACATCATCATCCTCTTGCTTCCTTTCAGCTTTTATTTCCTTCTCGTTTTAGTAACACTATACAATCCCTCCATATCGTGCTATCGCGTTATTACGCAACGGTTAGCACGTGAGTATGGAAACACCAGGTCCGGCACGGATACGCAATAGGGTAGTCAAAGCTATCCACTTCCCACTGATGACTGATACCAGAGCGTAAACCAAAGGGGTAGTCGATCCTGCTCTTACTAGTTTCGTTAAAGGGACCAAAACGTGGGGAAGGGATACCGCCACCGCCACTACCCCCGCCAATATGGCCTTTCTTGGCCGTCCGCGCTTATGTTACAAAGGTCCGTATCCGCTAATTCGCGCGGCTTGCCACTTAACCCCGTTCAGTTAATATGCCAAGCAGCGGCCGCACGTTCATACGTTTTCGCCGATGTATTTATTATCTATACATGTTGACGTTCATGCCCTTTTTGTTTCTCTGGAGCCTAAATGTACCTTAATTCTCTTCATATACCATATTAATAGTGCCATTGTAATAAGCATTTTTTGTTTCCAAAACCTACTTTGCCTGTCTCTCTCCCTTGCCGTTGCCACCCCAAAACTTTCTATTATCTATTTTTACTTAGAAGTGCTATAAGAAAAGCTTTAATTTGATTAGCTCTCCAAGGCGTTTACATCTGTGTTACTGCTAGTATAATTTTTTTTGTTCAACTTTTTTTGTTGTTGCTGTTGGCGCTGCCATTGTTTTTTGTTTTATGAGTCACGATCCAAAAGTTTTTAACATTTACTGTACGATAATTTACTAAAATACAATATTAAAATAAAATAAAAGAAGAGAAAGGAAAAAAAAGGAAAAAGTAATGATGATGTTCCACAATTGCAGAATCAATAACTATTTAATAACTTCTCAAATTGGAGAAGGCGCGTACGGTCTGGTCTACCATGCCGTAGATATTCGTACCGATAAGGAATACGCTATCAAAGCAGTAGTTCAAAGTTACAGCGTTACGAAGGAAGCCGATATTGGCGATGACAAAATACACAAGAATAGCGCCAAATTGCAAAAGAGACTCGGTAAACTCTTCAAGGAATCGAAAAACATTGTCAGAATACCCTCTATAGATCTTGAATCGATTGAGAATATGTCAGAGGAAGATTTTAAAAAACTGCCTCACTATAAAGAGATTTCGTTACATCTAAGAGTCCATCGTCATAAAAATATTGTCACCATACATGAGGTACTGCAATCGGCAATCTGCACGTTCATTGTCATGGATTATTACCCCACGGATCTATTCACGTCTATTGTAGATAACAGACATTTCGTCACTAATGGTTTGCTAGTGAAAAAGGTCATTCTACAAATTTGCTCCGCTCTTAGTTATTGCCACGACCACGGCATCTATCACTGTGATATCAAGCCTGAAAATTTGCTACTGGATGCGGATGACAACGTTTTCCTTTGCGATTTTGGCCTGTCCACTACTTCTGCATACATAAAGCCAAATGTCTGTATTGGCAGCTCATATTATATGCCCCCTGAAAGAATCTCATTCGATAATGGGAGATTGTCCAGCTCTAAGAGTGGAGGTCGTAAATTGGGAAAAGTTTGTGCCTCATGCAACGGCGATTTGTGGTCATTAGGTATCATCCTTATCAACTTGACATGCATCAGAAACCCCTGGCTGAAGGCCGACAAAGCTGAGGATAACACCTACTATTATTTCACCAAAGACCCCAATATATTAAAGCAAATCCTACCCCTTTCCGATGACTTTTACTCATTAGTAACCAAGATTTTACAAGTGAATCCCAAGAATAGAATAAGCTTGCAAGAAGTGATGAAAGAAGTTAGTTCTATCACAAGCTTCACCAATGAAGGCCCGTTATCAAAAGTACCCCCTCTTTCCAAATCTGTTTATGAAAAGTTCACCAGTCCCGTCGACAACACGAGTAGAAATTCGCCAGAAAATCAATACACGCATGTGCCCAATAGTAAGGTCGGCAAGAATCTATCTTATACGTCTTCAAGTGAGGAGGAGGATGGAGTCAAAGAAGAAGAAAATGACGATGATAATGGCAGTCGCAGTGGCAGTCTCGGAACGCTAGACACAGACACTGGATTGCAATCTTCATTCACGAGCACTTCCTGCGAGTCCGATAACGAATGCTCCAAGATTTCGAGTAAGTTTTCTTTGTTTGAAAAAAAATTCAATGAACTTCGTATGAGTTCCTCTTCTTTAACCAACTAGCCCCCTCCTTTATGAAACAACAGTACACTACACTTCTGTATAAGCCCACAATTGATAGACCTTCTCCTGATGATCATCTGTTTCTCAAAACATTACTTGCCAAGGCAAGTTGTAGTTATATTCACGCTTCCGTTATGACCCCCACTATCCGTTTAATGTTATTTATTTCAAAGATCTTCCCCTTATGTATTTTTTACTTTTTTTTTTTGGTTAATCCATGTACCCCTTTTTTTTTGGGTGAGTTGCTATTATTGTTCATTCGAATTCGTTCTGTCTTTTTTACTTTTCAAGGTTACTGTATTTAATCTCTATATAGCTGTCTCTTACATTTGAATTTACATATACCAAAAAGTTATTTACTCGATCTTCAAAACTTTGCTTTTTACTACCTGTATCACATCTTTTTCTATTTGATAGAATGTTTTGAAATCTAAGGGAACAATATCACAGTCGGTTTCATCATTAACGTCAGGTAATTCCAGGTCCCTGAATTGAGACTCCATCATATCAGCTTTCATAAAATGACCTTTCCTTGTTTTGAGCCTTTTTAGAACTTCTATCTTACTTGCATATAAAAAGATAAAGTGGAACTCCGATTCAGGGCATGTGTGTCTTATCAAGTCCCTGTACTTCTTCTTCAAGCTCGAACAAGCAACAATTGACAAATGCTCCTTAGTGCTTGCTGCAGCTTTCGTGGATTCTACAGCAACTTTTTTCAACCAGTCCCAACGGTCGTCGTCATTTAATGGAATTCCTCTTGTCATCTTTTCTACGTTGGCAGGTGGGTGCAAATCATCGCCTTCAATGAATTTCAAATCCGGGTATACATCCTTAAACTCATGTATTAGTTCGCCCGCAATGGTTGACTTTCCTGTACCTGCGGTACCTGCCAGTACAATAACCTTAAATTTTTCCATAGCCTCGTATTTCCTTGTCATCAATTGCCTTGACCATCCATGCGCTGATTGAGGCACTATGAAAACCTGTTTGGTCTCCGGGAAGCTCTTTAATGCTTGCTACTTGGGGCTCTTTCAATCCCTGTTATTTTTCAACCGGACCTTATATAATTATTGCTTGGGAACTAACGGTGTTATAATTTCGATAAACTATTTAGCGACGTAAGGAAAGCAGAAAAAACGCAAGAAATATGAGTAAGGGAGAATATCAAACGAAACGAAATATAATCTTTACATGGCATATCTTTTGTATATAAAGGTTTTGATAAGCACAAATTGTGCAGGCATGCAAGGGGCAGATTCGTAACTACCTAAGCGATTTAACTATGCAAACATAACACCGTATTGGGGCCTTCCACCGCACTTAACGACTAAGTCTATGAGTTTCAAGTCAGAAACCCGCCTTAACAAGTCCCATATAGTGGTATCAGATAAAACTTCGTTTTCTGCCAATGATGGATTGTAATAATATTTCAGGATAAATTTCTTTATGAGCTGTAATCTTGATCTATTCTGCAAAAAAAACTCGAAATTCAGAGTCTCTAGTGCATCGGCATAAGTGAAATATAATAAAAATATCATAGTCGTAAGAGGTTCAACGGAGCCTAGTTTTCGTGCTGCAGATCCGGAAACGCGTAAAATCAAATCTATTGATTCAAATAGAGATATTATGGTAAACTTAGAGCTCACGGTAGCTTCTTGTATTTCAATACCTTGAAAAAACCATTCTATAAAAGGGGATATCACATCATATGGATTCTTTAAGGTAAAATGATTACCCATGGCTTTCACACATTCTCTATGTGTTAAAAAAATATACATATTGTTGTAAAAGTTTTTGGGGAAGTCTTCCTTCTTGGTATCTTCAGTGTTTATTGAACACAAGTCTAGCTCTTTAGATGTATCAAAATCACCATTTTGCATATCTTGATAGTGTTTTCTAGGAAGAAAGTGAGAAATACTTTTTAAGAGGACAATGTGATGATCTAATAGTAATTTGAAAAAAGTTTCATGTTCGAATAGCGTGGGGATCACGATATTTCCTGCATTAGCTTTTATATTATCTACGTCAAATTCTAGGGGATCGAAAAGATATTTTTCCCACATGATCCTGGACAGCAATGAAAAAGATGGCCTCAAGCAACTATAAAAGAACTTGTTCAAGGCGACCATTGACGGTTCACCCTTTGTAAAAATGAAAATGTGTTGAATAATTTCTATAGGCAAATCTTGCAAAGTTAGCTTCTTGCGATGCCGAGGTTTCTTGGTCTGAAACCTGGTAGGCCTGTCTTCCTCCAATATTGGTCTCTTGGATAAGATCGCGGTATCGAAGAGATGCACATGATGCTGCAAGTTTATTGAAGACAATGCATACTGATGCAAAGGAAGCACATGCTTTTTTCTCTTATCATGCCGGCTAGAATATCCTGTGAAAATATAGCCCATAGCCAGCTATTATAAAAATATACTTTGTTCAACGCGCTAGTTAGTTTAACGATATTACTTCTCTTTTGCATATATCTCTTTACTCATCGCAAACTGATCCATTCCCGATGTTTGATTCCTTACTAGTTGCAAAAAAGGACAAGATGAAACGCGGTGTATGGCTGGAATCTACCTTTTTATCCCAAACTCACACAAAATATATGATACGCAATAAAAAAATGCCAACTCTAGCACAATTTGAAGTTGGAAAGGCGTATCTTGTAATATAAAACAAGGTATAGTGCTTTCGTCCCGTTCACGTACTACTGCTAGTGATCTGCTTTCGTATTCTATGTACAATAACAGCTTGGGTGACTTTTTTCACAATGTCTCTACGCGAAATTGTCGCAGCCCCCTGTTGGCCGTGCTGTGGGCCATTCTCGAGGCCAGAATGAAACAGAAATCTACAAACATGGAAAGGTAGAGTAGAATTGAGTGAATAGTAGAAAAAGAAAGGAAATAGTGGCATACACGATAGCGAAGTTGTTTATATCTAGTATAACCAGGCCACCCATTAAAAACGCTTACACGACAAAATTGGAAAAGAGGCGACTGCCAACATACTTGCCCTTTTTTATCCGCTATTGTTAGTGTCCGTTAAGTACAAGCTATACCTCATTTGAAAAGTTGGTAATCAGCACTAAAGCCTGTCATTTTTGCTCCACATTTTTGCTCTCGGTCATTTCTATTCGGTTTGGAAGTGCTGTGCGTTAGTTTTTCTTTTTGTTTCCTACATTTTGTTCCCGGCATACTTTGCAATAGATATAGTTAATAATGACATCTGCATTAAGAGTTTTGGTGTGCGGAGATCATCCCAATCTCATTCTATACACATCCAGGTTTCAACATGCCAAAAACATAGAGTTCTACCTTGTGAACAATTCAGAAAATGCCAGCTACGAGATTAGTTCATTATTTTATGGGACGGAACGGTTTCAGATTCAAAACCATTTCCAATCACTTCTAGACTTGGTAGACCTCAATAATGAAAATAGCAGCTTGGTATTCGACTTAATAATAATGAGTGCGTCTTCGCTGCAAGAAATCCCGCAGGTATTAAGAAATTTGAAGCATATGATAAATAAAACCACAAAGATACTATTTGAAAGTAGTGGGTTTGTATATTTGGAGCCATTTATCAAGGCTTCAGTTGATCTTTCGCTGTCAAATATTTTCAGCATTTTTACCGATTATGACATAAGACGGTTAGACAGTAGCTCATACAAACAGTGCACGACTGCAAATGCCAAATCCTTTTCTGTTTCGATTGGTCAAACGACTTCCGTCCGCAAAGACAACTATTCAAGTGATATTATTCCTATTTTGAATACATTTCAGAAATTGTTCCAAAAACTATTTCCTAGAGACATTGTGACTCTCTATGATCATTCTCCCTCGGCTTTCTTGACGAAGCAATGGGAACTGGCTTTACCTCAAATATGTTTTGATCCATTGTTGATAATATTAGAAGAAAAGGTTCCATCAAACTTAGATGACCACGTTTTAGCCAAACCTCTTATTTCAGGTTTATTAGGTGAAGTCCTATTGTTAATAAAAAAAATGGGTATAGCCTTGAACAACCCGAATTTTCAAAATGAACAGACTATATTAAAACATTGGAAGAATAAGTGCGAGGAGTTACCTGACGTTCCTGCACTTTTACACAATTTCATCCATAAATCTTCATCCTTAAATATTGACTTACTGTTATTACAGCCGATATTACTAGCAGATGACTTTGGCGTTAGAACCCCATATTTGGAATGCTTGTTTACAATGATGACCCAATATCAATTGTTAAATAAGGGCAATTCTGAATGGTTTATTAGGAAGGAAAGCAACACAGCTTTAACTCGCGTTGATGACTTACAAAATAACATCGCACTCAAAGATGGAAAAATCGTGCAGCTGCAAAATTCGGAAGCAACTCTGAAAAATCAGATGAAAGAACTTCAAGATCAAGTATCAAACCTGAAACAAGAGATCTCCTTAGGTAAAACAAACCATGAACAAGAGTTAGACACTCTAAAGAAGAAAATGCAAATGGGAGACAATCCGTTATTTGACCGCAACTTACCACATATTAATACCACTGGTATACCTCGCTCTGATAATAGTGCCGATGGTGATATGAACTACGAAAAGAATGACCAAGGTAATAACAGTAGTGAGAATGCTAGCAGAAGACAATCTTTTTTCAACTCGACATCTGATACAACATTATCCAGAGATGAAACCTCGTTGAAAGAACGTGAACTAGAAGTGCGAATGAAGGAATTAGAACTTCAAGAGCGTGAATTGGAGTTACAGAGAAAAGCTCTCCAACAACAACAGCAATATCAACAAAGACCGCCTAAGCAAGGGTACGCCGGTCCTCCTGGGACACCAACCAGTAGCAATAACAACATTAACAGTAATAAAAGTTATAATCCAGGTAGAAAATCTTCTTACAGTCAGCCTCAGCATGTGGCGATGATGACCAACAGAGGTCTACATGGTCCTAGCATCGCAAGCTCTAGCCCTGTCATTTCTGCCAACAATTTTGTTGACCCAATTTCTTCCGGCACACCATATAGCGGCAATAGTTCTCGATTCAGCCAACAAATTCCGTCGCAGCAGTACATGCATACTGTTAAACCTACAAGTAGGAAGAACAGAAGTAGCGTCATGCCTAATATAGGTTATGTCCCCGGCCTAACCAATAGCGAGTACAGTAGGAAATTTAACGGTAATGGTGTGAATGGTACGCAAAGTCGTGTGAATTCACTTTCAAACCAAAGTACGTTTAGATCTCAACAGGGCCCACCTATAATACAACAAAAACCGTTCCAAAATAACGGTGGTAGTATGAGGACAAATCGCATATCTTCCGCGAATTACAATATTTCAAATCAAAAACCGGGCTTTGTTAACTCTATTTCAAGTCCGAATTTAAGCAATTTTGAGAATAACAACAAAGGACAGAAGAGTAGAAATGCAGATTCTGCTCCGTGCGTCAATCAACTGAACAATGATTCTCAGTCTCAGTTACAATCTCAGCCTCAAAACAGTACCTCAAAAGTTCCTCAGATCAATATCACGCAACCATCACCAATTCAGACCAACTTTACTACGAGTGATAACCCTGCCCCTGTAATAAAACTTGGGACACCTCCTGAAGGTACAATTTCAACTGCAACTACAAACAATAATATAAGTGCAGTGGCAGACGAGAGCTACAAAGAGGAAGTCAAGGAAAAAAAAAAGAAAAAGTTTAGTTTCTTTGGGAAAAGAAAAAAGTAGTCAATACGCTAGCGTTTATCTTTCCAAGCCGAAATAATCTGTTTTTCTTAATACTATGTTATATTTTATCTACTATACATTTTATTTAAATATTTTCCACTTGGTGGATGACCAGCGAGGAAGTTTGTAGCTTGAACAGAACTTTAGATTTTGTTATAAACGGCATATGTTCCTTGATATTCCACTTCATTTTTTTTTTTCGCTGCGATAGAAACGATTAAGATGCGTCAGAAAGGGTTCCTGATAGAGAAATATGCCTGAATCAAATAACTACTACATAATCGTACGATATTAAATGCCTGTAGACCAAGAGAAATTAGCTAAGCTGCACAAGCTATCAGCGGCAAACAAAGTTGGTGGTACCAGAAGGAAAATAAATAAGAAAGGTAATCTCTCCAATAATAATGACAAGGATGATAGCATATTACAGACTGAACTACATAAACTGCATCCGATGACCATTGAAAACGTTGCTGAAGCAAATTTCTTTAAAAGAAATGGGAAAATTTTACATTTCAACAGTGCAGTCGTTCAGATTGCTCCGCAATGCAATCTCACAATGATTCATGGTCAACCAAAAGAGAATACACTTAATGGATTATACCCGGGTGTAGCCTCCCAATTGGGTAGTCAAGAGCTTGATTATTTGACAGGTTTGGCCCATAATTTAGAAAATGAACAAACAGTGCTCGATCAACTAGGCGACAGATGCAGCAGGACAAAACAGCAAGCGATGAATAGCTGACATGGTTCATCATATTCACGACAGATCGTTATAGGTAGTGGCGAATGTTAAAGCAGAATGTGGTGCCATATTAATGTTGAAGATGAATATATATATTCTATTTGAGAAGATACACACTATTTACCATTTCAGCCATTACTGCTACTATTTTGGTTGTTATCTTGACGATGAACGATGTTGGATTGCTTGACCTTTTTCAGTAATTCATTGATACCTTCACCACCTGCAGTTAGTAATTTAGTCCTGTTTCTTCTACATGTCAATGTATCATAATGTCTTTTTAATGCGTCTTTCCTTGCAAAACCTTTGCCACATTGAGGACAAATGTTGGGCAGTATGGCGAAGTGTGTCTTTTCGTGCCTTCTCAAATCAGATGATCTTGAAAATTCCAACAAACATTTCGCACATTTGAATCTTTTTTCACCAGTGCTATTTCGACGGTCTTGAGATTTGCTTTTGCTGGGCTTCGGCGGTTTTTGTAATTCGTTTTCCTTTTTAACGTTCATGTTACCATTTTGACTATTAATGTTAACTCCATTTTCTGCCTGTATGAGTGACGGTTTTTTATTTTGTGACGTGTTTTGCCTATTTCTTACTCTTTCCAATAACTCTTTTATTATGGGATCTATGTTATCAACATTTAATGATACATCCACTATTGCTTCTGTGGCCTGTTTGATAAATGCTGCATCCTGGTCCTCCATTTGGTACCTTTTGAAATTTTATGACACCACTTGATTTCTTCCACTATTTTATTAACAAATTCTTGGCATATGACATGAAACCTTATTCAATTAGCCAGATGCATACATATATATATCATGAATAGATATGTATATCTACTATATCTATATATATGCCTCGTCAATTCACTAGTGAAAGTTCCGAACGCGGCAAGGAGAACAAGGATAGTTTTATTTATAGTGATAGAGAATTCAAAACTGACTCCCAGTGATTTCAACCTAAAAGTATGGCAAATTCTAACCCACAATTCAAGTTCTTTATTATTGTCAAAAAATATGTAAACTGTGGCGCACTAAGGGACGAAAAATCATTATCAAAATGTCACGTGCATCTTAGTCCAGTCGGGCAATAGATAGTAACTCTAAATTAAAGTTTGTATTAAAATATAAACAAATGGATGAAGATTAGTAGCATAAAAAGCATCTTACGTTAATTTAGGAAGAAAAGGTTCGGTGAGTACCATCCTTGGCGTGTACATTTGGAGAATAGCAAATGTCTAACGGATTAAGGCTTGAGGATAATTATGTGCCAACCTCCGACACATCAGTAGTTTACAAACAATTGATGAGGTTGCCGATAACGGTATTATATGATCTCACGCTGTCATGGTTCGCGAAATTCGGTGGGTCCTTTGATGGTGACATAGACCTATTGACAGAAACATTAGATTTGCTCATTGAGAAAGGCGTGAGGCGCAAAGTTATAGTAAATAGGATATTATACGTGTATTGGCCAGATGGCCTGAATATTTTCCAATTAGCTGAAATAGATTGCCATTTAATGATAAGTAAACCAGAGAAGTATAAATGGCTTCCATCAAAAGCTTTCCAAGGTGATGGGAAACCTTACATAGTAAAGCTTCAACCGGCCAAATTCATAGAAAATTTACAAACAGATCTGGCGAAAATCTATCACTGCCATGTTTACATGTTTAAACATCCCTCATTACCAGTGTTGATCACCAGAATCCAGCTATTTGACAGCAATAATCTCCTTTTGAATACCTCCAATATAGGAAGTATAAATAAAGAATCTCTTTACAACAAGTTGGACAAATTTCAAGGTAAAACACTAATCTCAAGGAGACCATACTACGTTGCATTCCCACTAAACTCTCCAACAATTTTCCATTCAGTCGATAAGGATATTTATGCCAGGCTAGTTTTGCAAAGTATTAGCCGAACCGTATCAGAAAGACAAACGATCATCTTTAAACCAATACAGAAAATACCTATGAAATCCATACATAATATGATTACTTTAGTAGGGCCTTCGAGATTCGCGGAGTCCATGGGGCCATGGGAATGCTACGCTAATGCTAACTTTGAACGGTCACCACTGCACGACTTTAAAAGGCACCAAGGGCTCACTGGTAAAAGGGTACTAGTAAGAGAATTCGATGATTCCTTCTTAAATGATGATGAGAATTTTTACGGAAAAGAAGAACCTGAAATAAGACGACTCAGATTGGAGAAAAACATGATCAAATTCAAAGGTTCAGTGAAGGGTGTAATGGATGAGAAATATAATACTTTGAAGGAATTTAACGAACATGTCCACAATATTAGGAATGGAGAGAAAAAAGCAAATTCTGGTGAGGCAGTATACATTTCTAGATACACTTCCTTAGTTCCTGTTGAAAAAGTTAGTTTTACTTTAAAGAATGAGATAAACAATAGAATAATTACCATAAAATTAAAATTTAGTGGGAATGATATTTTTGGGGGAATACACGAACTATGCGATAAAAATTTGATAAATGTTGATAAAGTTCCTGGATGGCTGGCTGGAGAAAACGGATCCTTCTCAGGAACAATAGTAAATGGAGATTTTCACCGCGAGCAAGTTTCTAGAGGTGGGTTATTGTAAGACACTTCTCTATTTTGTTAGCAAATAAGTAGCTGAGCAATTGCATTAACACCAATGAAACCCTGCGAAAAAAATGTAAACTTTCGTTTAGAGCATAACAAAGCGGACCTTCTTTGTACTGCTCATTGAAGTATTTACCGGGCAGTATGGGCACTTGAAAGTAATTGTTCCGTTCTTCGATAATCTGTCTAACGCCTTTTTAGAAATGATATGATGACATGCCAGTGAATACGGAGGATTTTCTGTAGTAGTTTCCTCCTTTAACACAGGACAAATGAAGATCGGATGGAAATGGGTCAGGAAATCGGGCAATTTAACATCAAATGGCAACTCATCTTTAGTGGTCCAGTCAACATGCGCTAGCTCCCTAATGGTTTTATATTTTATGAAAAATTGGAAAGAAATCAGGCCACTTAATACTATCAAAAACAAGGGAGAGTCAAAGAAAATATGTTTTGCGGCACAATACTCCTTAATAAATAAGGATATGCATTCTTTTAATTCTTTATTCACTTTAGAGTTAATATCTTCAATTGGTTGACCTATTAGCGATTTAGTTAATAATGGTATAACGTTCTGCATTAATTCTTTCTCCCTATGTCTAAAGCAATCCAGGGGTGCGTTCTGCGTTATTTGGTAGTACACCTCCACAGGGTTACCATGCATCACCATCTGCATTGCTGACAAAGTGTATAGATCAAATTTTAGGGACGATAAAGCTGTATGGTTAGATGATAAGCTGTCCATTTCATTGGAGCACCATTTGAGACAGCTTTCGGTGTCGCCTTTTTTCAAATCATGCACAATTCGGCCCATTTCAATAAATTTAGTAGATTCTTTATTAGTAATTCCGTAGACATCTTTTAAATAATGGAAAGCCTCATTTTTATTTTCTAGCGGCATGTTATCTATACTATACCTTAATATATGGTAGCCGATAGCTTCATTAACATTTTCCATTGCGGTCTTGGGTAGTTTGTTGACATATACGCTATCTATATTGAATTCTTTTAATTTGTTCAGCGTACTTTTGTTAAACCGGTTCGATTGCTGAGAAACATGCTTTATTTGTTTCTTTATTGAATGGTCCCATTGCCTTTGTGACTTGCTTAATTTTTCAATAATTAGTTCTCTTTTCCTCTTGAACTTTTGTTTTTCCTTGTCATTCAACCTATTGTAGACTTCTGGTTCTGATTCTTGAATGTGCTTATTCAAGTGCGCTTTCAACTTCTTTAATTGACTCTTGAATTCATGAGTATGATTAAGACATTTTTGAAGGTTGGTCTCTTCCAGATTACTGTCGGCATAAAATTTGGCAAACTCCGTCTCAAAGCTATCTAGTAATTCTGACATCGTGTCTTGATGCCTTACTCAGTGTTGTATCTTTCTCAACGATGTACTTATGGCTCATATTATATGTGTTGAATTTTACCCCTAAAAATAGAGGTTCCTTAGCAATTCCCCGGCCCCGACGAGCGTTTCTATGTACGAAAAAGTAGTTTTCAACCTTTCCAAAATGATAAGAATATGGTATCAATTATTAGTCGTGTAAATAAATAATTCGTAACAAAATACAGATATTGTACTATAATAAATAAATGGATAAAAGATACACACTATAATAAATAATCCTCGCGGGAACAACGCCACCTATTCATTACTTAAGCGTTTCAAAATTTGGAGTTACTCGAAAGTTCAGTAGCATGTTTTGCCTCAGCTACTTTTTTGATTGCCTCAGATAGTCCCTTATCAACACGAGCAAACATATCATAAACGCGCTGCTGTATTTCAGGACAGGCGCCTTCCACATGAATGCCGATGTTATGAGCTAAATTCTTTTGCTGTCCAGGTTGCTTTCCCAAAACGCGGTAGAGATTTCTTGCTTGCACGAAATCAACATCACCTGGGGATGTTGCCCAATGGTAAGGGATAGCTGGCCCATTCCATACTTCTTGGTGTTGCTGAATAGGTCTGTCCTGTTGGATATACGTGTATGATTTATCGTTGGCTAGATACGTAGGTTCTGAGCCGAAGTTGCCGTTAACATTCATCGGCCCATCTCTAATAGCAGGATTGAAAAATTTGGATGCGTAGGGACAGTTTACGGGTATTTGGTGGAAGTTGGGACCTAGCCTGTATCTATGAGCATCCGCATATGAAAATAAACGTGCCTGTAATACTGGATCAGCACTTGCTTCTTGGTAAGGGACGGTGGTACTGGGGGCGAATGCAGCTTGTTCAACCTGTGCAAAGAAGTTCAGTGGATTCTCGTTCAAAACAATTTTCCCTACACGCCGTAAGGGGAATTGGCCCTGAGGCCATACTTTAGTCAAATCAAAGACTGAAAATGGTAAATTTTTGGCATCGCGTTCAGTCATTGTTTGAATATACACTGTCCACGAAGGATAGTTACCACTCTGGATAGCTTCAAATAAATCTTGCTGGCAGTAATCTGGATTGGAGCCCGCAATTTCTGTGGCCTCTTCTATGGTCAAATTCTTTACTCCTTGGTCGGTTTTAATATGAACTTGCACATAGTGCCAATTTCCCTTTTTATTAGACCATTTATAAGTATGACCAGAATAACCATGCATGCTACGATAGTTGGCAGGGGTACCGCGGTCTGAGAAAAGGATCATTACTTGATGAATGGCCACCTGATTTTCTGGAGTAGTGAGGAAATCCCAGAACATGTCAGCATCCCTTAGATTAGTTTGTGGGTTCCTCTTCTGTGTATGGATAAAATGTGGAAACTTGGAAGGGTCTCTGATAAAGAATACAGGCGTATTATTATAGACCCAATCTAAATTGCCTTCTTCAGTATAGAATTTAGTTGCAAACCCCCTTGGGTCACGAACTGTATCGGCACTACCCTTATCACCACCTACAGTCGAAAACCTTGTTAGACATTTTGTTCTCTTACCAATTTTACTAAACATGGCAGACCCACAGATATCGGTAATGTCATCAGTTACTTCAAAATAGCCGAAGGCACCAGAACCATGAGCATGCGGATTCCTTTGAGGAATATTTTCCCTGTTGAAATGAGCCAAAGAATCAATTAAGTTATAATCCTGTAAAAGCAAAGGACCATGTTTCCCGATACGCTGGGTGACGAAGGGTTCATTAATAGGATTACCAGTGGAGTTCGTCACAACTCTATCTTCTCTTACATCAGAGCGATTTACTTCATTCTTTTCTTGTCCCGACATCTTTTAGGGTTCCAAGTTTTTGTCAATATTCTTATATTTATTTAATATACCTTTTTACTAAATTTATAAGATATTCAAACGTATGTTCTGACCTCAAGGTGAATAACACCTCTTACATCTCTTTATATGTATTGCGACGGCAAAACCTTGTTACTCCAATTCAGCCACTGTGGGGATTTCGGAGTTTGTATTTGTTAAAGCCGTCCTTTTTACGGATTAAGGGACCCCGCCAACTTGCGCGGCTAATTCCAGCCAATTTTAGGCATTACTAATTGCGGCTTTAATAGCAATTAGAACAACCACTCACTTCTGTACGCAAGGACGTTTGACAGAGCTTTCTTCCTCTTTTGTCAATTTCCTCTTCAAGATATTAGTTAGCAGCTTTTCATCAGGTATAATTTTGTAATTCTTGTCGATGGATTTCTCACAAGCTCGCAGTGAATCTGCTTCGCTTTTCAAAACTCTCAGAGCCATAATATCTCTCAATTTTTCCTTTGTTAATGAGTTTCCCTCCGATGGTTGTTCAAAAAAAAGGCACTTTTTTAAGGGGTAATCGGCTAGGCGCTTCATAATGCAACGTTTCCATGTTGCACTGCAGTTTACAGTGGTGCGACCACCTTCTATCAATTGCAAACATTTCTTTACAATTCTCTCCACTTGCCTTTCCATTGATTTTATATCTAGTTTACATAAGTCTGGAATTTGGCAAAGAATTGTCAAGATTTGAACTAAACATATTGATTGGGGCAACAACTCACCGTTTGAATAACAATCATATGAATTTAGTACTATCTCTTCACCCTCTAACAATTCTTGGATATTGGCGTTATTGCGTAGGATGTCCATGCAACTTTCCAAAAATTTCTTACTCGTATTAAAAGTCTCTTTCAATACGTCAACTATGTTTTCAAGTAAAACTTCTCCAAAATCGTATTTGGAACCGTCCCATTCAACATACCCATATCTTCTTAATAGTTCGGAATTTGGATGTTCTCCATATATATTATACACCTGTTCATTCATCTCAATATCCCTCACGGCAATCATTTTTAAGGAATCAGAGTCGTACGTTAAATTAGCATTGCATTTGCTAGTGTCTGCATTCAACATATCAGCAAGTGGAATCATCGATTTCAAGTAACGCCCATTTTCAAGTTCTTCTTCACTGGTTTCATCTTCTTCATTTTCATTTGTATCCTGATCTCGTATTTCCAAATCAAAGGAATAACTCAATATAATACTTGCAATATAAGCGAAATTATCAAATCCAAAAGAAGTAGCTATGCATGAAAATTCTCCGCCAATTTGTTTGATGGATTTAATAATCCTTTCATGCATCTCTTTAGCTTCCTTTTTCCCTATTCTTTCAAGGACAAGTGATGGTTTCAAAAGTTGCAATTCCTTCTCATCCCAAAATATTAACGTGTTCATGTCGGTGGGCTTGTTCCAAACTTTAAAGTAAGGCGCCCATTGGCTTTTCTCTTGCAAAACTTCCATCTCATAGAGTATACACATAATTAAACCTTCCCATGATCCGATTTCGTTCAAAAATTTGTGCTTAAGAGAAGGGTGATCTGTTATTAATTGAGACGTTGTTATACTCAAAACTGAACTACGAGGTATTTTAAACAACGTTTCATCCTTCTTAATTTTTTGAGTAGCAACTATTGCACGGCCTTGATTATCGCAACAAAGATCTTTGATTTCAATCTTCGGAGATACTTCAATTTTAGCGATATTATTTAACCAACAGACAAACCTTTCGGTATCTTTAGAAAAATTATCCATATTGACAGAATCTCCCCGTTTGTCTACAGTCATATTGAGGTTATCATATTAAGCTTTTTTACAGAGGTATTGAAATTTTTCATCCTCGATGGAGAAATGACACATGAGAGTATTACCCGCAGAAAATCTCGAAGGTTAGCACTTGTACTAATATCAATGCTCTCACACCAATGGCTTCTTCGTATTGGTAGGTACTGACTTATGTAACATCCATCAGTTTATTTGGTATCAAAAGTCTTTTATTTTAATTCTCTATTTACAAAAAAAATGTATATATTTATGTATTTTCAAAGGAGGGGTTTTATCGAAATTTTATAAGCCGCCTGGTCAGTTACTTTTCAGTTTCCTCTTCAATGACTTCACCCTCCTCATGGTTTGGTAGCACAACAAGCTTACCATCTTTAACTACTACTCTAACGGTTTCACCATTTCTAATTTGGCCCTTTAATAAGAAAGTTGCCATGGAGTTCAAAATCTGCCTATGAATTAACCTATTTAAAGGCCTTGCACCATATAATTGGTCATACCCTTTGTCAGTTAGCCAATCCTTTGCTTCATCGGTTAAATCAATCTTCATTCTCTTTTCGGCCAAACGGTCCTGAATTTCTGCAATCCTAATATCAACAATTGACCTCAAAACCTTCTTTGATAATCTATTAAAGACTAGAATATCGTCAATACGATTGATGAATTCAGGCGGATAAGATCTCTTCATTGCTTCGATAACTTTATTCTTGGTTGCGGTGTCAATCTTACCATCATCGCCCAACTTCGTGTCGTTTAACAAAATGTCCTGTCCAATATTTGAGGTCATCACAATGATCGTGTTACGGAAATCAACATGATGGCCCAGGGAATCGGTCAATTTGCCTTCGTCCAACACTTGCAACAGTAGTTTGGAAACATCAGGATGCGCTTTTTCGAATTCATCAAATAAAACGACAGCATATGGTTTTCTTCTGACAGCCTCAGTCAATTGGCCACCAGACTCGCTTAAGACATAACCTGGAGGTGCACCGATTAAACGAGAGACAGTATGCTTCTCTTGGAATTCTGACATATCAAAACGAATCACATTTGATTCGTCATCAAACAGGAATTCAGCTAAAGCCTTGGTTAGTTCTGTCTTACCAGTACCCGTGGGTCCCAAGAACATAAAGCTGGCAATCGGTCTCTTTTCGCTGGTCAAACCTGCCCTTTGTAGACGTACAGCATCAGAAATGGCAGCAATGGCCTCATCTTGACCAACAACTCTTTCTTTTAAGGAATTTTCCATGTATAATAGGCGATCCTTGTCACCTTTCATCACCGTCTCTGTAGGAATACCGGTCATTTTGGCAACAACCTTAGAAATATCATCAGAGGTAACTGAATCATGCAGTAAGTTTACTTTATCTCCGTCCTTACTCTTTTCGCTTAAAGCTACCTTTTTCTCCAAGTCAGGAATCCTTGAATAGCGCAATTCGGAGGCTTTAGTATAGTCTCCTTCCCTCTGGCATTTTTCTAGCTCAATTCTTGCTTGTTCCAAATTTGCCTTGGCATTTTTAATAGATTCAATTTCCGCTCTCTCAGCGTCCCATATTTTCGTTAATCTGCTTAGTTCATCATTCTTCATCTCTAAATCCTTTTCCAACGCTTCTCTCCTTTCGACAGAAACAGGATCGGTTTCTTTTTTTAATGATTCTAGTTCTATTTGTATTCTCATTATAGCGCGGTCCAATTTCTGTATTTCGTCTGGTTTTGATTCATGTTGTAAACGTAGAACAGCACAAGCTTCATCGACTAGATCAATAGCTTTATCGGGTAAAAATCTGTCCGTTATATAACGATTCGAAAGAACTGCAGCAGAGACTAATGCTGTATCAGTAATCCTTACACCATGGTGAACTTCGTACCTTTCCTTTAGACCTCTTAGTATGGAAATCGTATCGGAGACGCTTGGCTCATTCAATAAGATAGGCTGAAACCTTCTTGATAAAGCCGGATCTTTTTCAATGATTTTGAATTCATCTAGAGTAGTTGCAGAAATGCAACGCAACCCACGAGCCAGTTTGGGCTTTAAGATGTTAGAAGCATCCATACTACCATCAGTCTTACCCAAGCCAAGCAGCATGTGAACTTCATCAATGAAAACAATAACTTTACCATTGGCCTTATCAATTTCTTCTAAAACTTTTTTTAAACGCTCTTCGAATTCCCCTCTATATTTAGCGCCTGCAATCAAAGATCCCAAATCTAAAGCTACTAGTTCTTTATCTTTCAGCGAGTCAGGAACCTCTCCAGCAACAATCCTTTGAGCTAACCCATCAATAAGGGCTGTTTTACCGACACCAGCCCGACCGATCAAGCATGGATTATTCTTTGTCCTTCTCGATAAGATTTGAATAGCTCTTGCGATTTCTTCGTCTCTGCCAATAACAGGATCTAGTTTACCGTCGCGTGCTAATTTTGTCAAGTTTGTACCAAATTGTTCTAAAGCTGGCTTTTCTGGTTGCTGATTCGGGTCCATTCTCATTTGGACGTACGTTCTTCTGAAATTGGACAATTCATTCAAGCTCTTGAAGGCGAAGGTCAAAACAGCGGCCCCATTCAATCCATTCGTCTTTGAATCTATGGGAGATCTAGTAGCTGCTCGAGATCTTGCATTCAAACTATAAATAGTCCTTTTGCATTGTACAAAAGTGTATATTCGGGGCGCATTTCGCCTTATTAGTTGCGTTCTCTGTAAATATTTCTGTATTGGTGCCTGTTTAGCCTGTCTTAACATATTTAACCTTCAAAAAAAGTTCACTCGCTTGATTCAGGGCTCCTGACATAAGTAATAAAAGTTAATACCTTCATGCTTACATATGCATATATATATGACAGTCAGTAACTAGGGGGGTTGATGAGCTTAGATACAATGAATCACAGGGGTTTATCCAAAAAAAAAAAAGTCCGTGCACCCCCTGTTGAAACGCGATGCCATTAGGTGAACAAAGACTTCTAGAACATTCTGGAAAATAACAAATAATAACAAGAATAAATCTCACCTTAGTTTTCTGTTACATTAATTATTAAAATCTTTAAGTGTGGTAAAACTTATATGCACTATAAGGTCAAAACAAAGGTTGATCTTCCAGTCCCAGGGATCAACGTTTGCTCCCTATTTATTGTGTCACGTCGCACTATCTGAGTGACTCCTTACCATTTCTTCTAAAGATCTAATTTTTTTGATTAGTTGCTCTATTTCATCCCGTTGCTCTTGTTCCTTTCTTCTAGTATTTTCAATGTCCTCGATCATTCGTATATATTCCGCGTGAAAGCGTTTATTCTCAAGTTTTAAATTTTCATTTTCGTTTCTTGACATATTGTGTTCATTTTTTATTATGCTGTTCTCACTCTTCAACATATTATTTTCGTTACATAGAACGTCATACTCACTTCTTAACATAGTAATTGCGTTCCTTATAGCTTCATGCTGAGCTATTAAAATGTTGTTGTCATTTCTCAATGAATCGTTTAATGATTTGAAGTAGTTATTTTCTGCTAATAAATCGTCGAATATCTTTGATTTTTGTTCTAGATTTTTAATGTATTTTTCTTTCCTTTGTCTAAATGCTTTTTGGGCCGTTCTATTTTGAGCAGCTCTTCTTGTATTTCTTAAGGTTTTTCCTGAATTACTTACGAGTTGGACGTCTTTTTCTGTGGCAGGTTTGGTTACATTATCACTATCATCAGCTGAATTTTTAGCGCCACTAGCGCTATTTTTGAAAGGAGGGGGAGCGGAAATAACACTGGTATTACGAGATGGGAGGTTCGACAGTTGATCTTCCGCGACATATTCCTTATTCAAAGATATACTTTGGTTCGGAAGTCCGTTTGGCAAAGGAGGATTTACTTGATAAGGTGGGTAAGGTACAGAATAACTCTTGGGGGGGAATACAACGGAAGGTTGCATACTAACATGAGCATTTTGGGGTCTGCTATAAGAATCAGATTGTTTTCTTTCATTTGAATGCGGAGGGATAATGTAAGTTGGATGCATAGGACTTTGATGCATAGGACTTTGATGCATAGGACTTTGATGCATCGATCTATAATCCGACGGACCGGATAAATGTAATAGATTTGGCAAAGGAGGCTGGATAGGATTGTTGTTAACAGTGTTGTCGGTGTCACTATTAGTTGTTGTAGAATTTATTCTATAAGGTAACTTTTGAGACGTGCTGGGCTGAGCGATTTGTGGAGAAGGATGTTCATTTAAATTTTTCTCAGAGGCACTATAAGCAGTCATTGAGCTACTCCCCTGATTATACATATCAGGACGGATCGACGGAGGGTTTTGCATTTGTCCCTTAGCACTCTTCCGTATTCTGTTGTTTATTGAAATTTATAGATAAAAGTATAGGTTATCGGATTCACGATTGGTGGGGCAAAAAAACTCGGTGTTAGAGCTTGAGAAGAGATTGTGTTTAATATTGGTTTTGTAGTATTCTCCACAATCTCGCAGCTTGCATTGCTTCTTAAAGATAGTCTACTCTAGGTACTACAAGGCTTGATTAAGCTGTTTAAACAAAATAAACAAAAAATATAGATTCTCCAAAAATTTAAAAAAGTAGAGAATAAAAAAAGAAATCAAAAGGAAAGGAAGCAGGGCCAAGAAATACTTAATTAGCGTTTCAAATGCAGCAAAAGCATAACAGAATGGAATCAAAGAGTATCAGAAAACATTAAAAAGTAATAATTTACATTTGCCTGCAAACGATTCGAAAAAGTTTTACTCGCTTGCAGTAAAAATAAGTGCAAGACTATGTTTAAAATTACAAAGAAAGCGTAATCTCGAACAAAGTTTCTACCCTTCGGCATAATGCAAAGGGGCATTAGCTAAAAAAAACAAAAATGAGTACGTTTTCTCCTAAATTCGCTATTACAATTCCGCAGATGCAGCAAGCAGCGAATAACTTTAACTTAAATGAAGTACGGAAAATATTTAACATACTATAAATCAGCCCATATAAACACCGCCTATCCCCCGCCGAAAACTAGCCGAATCTAACCAAAGCGCTAAAAAGATTATGCCGGAAACAAACCGAGAAAAAAATGCCTTCCTCAAAAGTAAACAAGGCAATACAACCGTTCTGGGTGTTGTTTTGTTCCGTGGATTTTGCGCCACCATTTTCGCTGTAAAAAATTTCTCACACAATAGTCTAGTCCCAACGGCTGTGCATAGTACCCATACACCACAGTTTTCTGACAAATGATCAGCATATACGTCACGTTCTTCTCATCGTGACTGTGGGAGAGCCAGTTCGTGCCAACCATTATTTCTTGCGTACGCTAATTGTGTGATGCGCCTATCAAATATAGAACCAGTTATCGTTTCTTTTCTTGGCTCATTGGCACTGTCGTTCCTGGAATTAGTTCCCCCGTTTAAAGAATGATCGAATGCATGTCCGGCAAACGTCACTACTCCGTTACTCTCGAGCTCCATACCATTGAACAGATTCCAATCATCTTCGTCATGAAAAGAGTTCCAGTAGCGGTTGCTGTTCTGTTCATTTGTCATTGATGCCTTAGCTTGACCGCTCTCGCGTACACTAGAGTTTCTTTCCCCATCTTGAGCAGCTCTTACCTCCCCCGCGTCGGTGCGGGTATTATCTTCCATAGCCATCGTAACATTTCCCACTTCGTCCGGAAGCGCCAGTATATCCTGATTCCATTCTGCATATAATATGTGATGCGGTGCTGATAAATGGCGGTATTGAAAATATGAATCTCGGTACAAACTTGAACTCATAACTTTGCTTCTTATATTTCGCTCTCCTCGCTTTGATATTATTCTCACTTTTCTCACGATACAGAGAGGCCACGGCACAAATATGATCCAAAGAACTTATTTTTTTGAGCCCATAATCCTGATAATCTGATAATTATCTTTTTCTACGATATCGATAGAGGTATCTTCACGATATTTCGAATCTTGAGCACTTTTTATACGTAGTACTTACATTCTAAGTATTTATAATAGAGTGAAAATTTATACGTAATTGATACAGCCAAACACATCACAGTACTATCTTACACCTCAGAGAGAAGCGCAGAAAGCGGTAATTGTGATAACGAGTGCGCATATGCTCGTTTTCCAAGTCAAACTCATATTGTTGATTGATAATATTTGTGAACTTGTTAGTTTATTAGAAACTGCAGCATTTTTACTCTTCCTAGAAGTCGTAGTAGAGGACAAAAGGGAAGTTGTCGTTCTCGGAAATGCTTGTGTTGACAAAGAGGATGAAAACTCTTCTTCAATGGATCCATCTGCTTTAAAGTACGTATAGTTATCGAAAGGGGAAGGGAAAAGATCGGCTTCTTTCAACTTCAAATAATCCCATTCTATGGCGTCTTCAGTCTTCCAATTCCAAAAAATCCATCCCGTTGTTTTTGACGAATAAGTGGCTAGCTGTGCTTCAATGAACTGTCTTACGCGGTCACGGTAATCTTGTGTCCAATCGGCTAAGCGATTCTGGGAGATGCATGTGCCAACTGGCTTATCGTTTGTAGTAAACAACGTTGTGTTGTAGTATGTTCCATCGTAACGTGCACCCACCCCGACACCATTTAGCCAGGTTGCGCAATCAGTAATGGCACCTGACCATTCTCCGACAACCGCGGGATGATAAGAAAGTTCTTTGTGGATGGAATCCCCATAGTTTATAATGTTTTCAATACGTGAAAATTGAGTTTCAGCCAATTGGTTATTGGTAAAGACTTCATAATGATGGTGGTCCACTAGTACATCTTGAGAGCTGTAATTTGCGCCTGTCAAATTAAAATAGTGATACGACACGTTCTGGTAGTTTGGGTTTAGTTCCAAGTTCCAATGACCTATTCCTTGAAAAGCATCATGAATAACAAATGTGGTGTTATCACTCAAACTCTGATTCTTTTTGAACAAGTCAAATGCTTCGTAGTACATCTCCGTTATGTTTGAGACGTTGATTTTACCACCAAGTGGCTCGTTGACGATTTGGAGACCCACTACAGGACTTTTGTCACCTTTATTTAAAAATGTTTGAAACATATCCTTCCAGACAGCCAATGTTAGCTCTTTAGTATTATTCAACCTTAACCAGCCTAGATCACCATATAGTATTCTTTCACCGGAATTATCGAACCCATTTTGGGATCCGGGAACGCCATGTAGATCTATCCATACGTTCAGCTCGTACTTTTGTGCCCAATCGAGAGCATTATTTAAATATTTCAATTGTAACCCATCACTTACGTATGGATCATTGTAAGTTATGTTATCGATGTACAAGTTTCTATCATTATTTTGTTTCCATGCCCAATATCCAATAGGGATCCTAACTAAATTAAAACCGTTGGTTTTGATTTGTTCAAAATCATCCTCGGTGATCCAAGTTTTAAAGTGTTTATCCAATAAAGCTAGAGAGGTGTTATATCCTAAGGTTTTACAAAGAGTGAATTCGTCGATAATGGATATATTACTGGAAGTGTTTTGTTGTTTTGCCAGCAACGTAGCATTACGATACAACGATGGCGTAATATAAGGTTCTGTTACTAACCAGCCTCCAATTGTAATACCTTTCACGGTGATAGTGTCGTTTGCATAGTAGGACGCGAATTTGTTTTGTAAAAAATTTAGTTCGAAAGGCGATAACGATTTTTCTTTCTCTGTGGTATTAAGGCCTTGGGTGAATTTAGCCAGGCATAAAACTAGAAATGCGGAAAAAAAATACGATTTTAAAGGCATATTAAATAGACGTCCCAAGTAACGAACGGTCTAAAATCGGCTATCCCTAAAGAATATCTTACACATTACAGCGAAGGAAAAGAATTTTTTTTAAATTTATATAGGCGACGTAATCTCGAGAATTTATCATTTTTCCATTGTATTGTTTATTTTCTTCTTTCTTCGCGGGACTTATTTTCTCGAGCTGTGCCCGTAAATAGAAATAAAGGGACTCATTTTGCACCGTCCTTGACCTTGTGATGTTTCAAAATAAACGCATACCTTATTTGAAATGGAAATTCCGCGTAGCCTTGGTAGTTCGAGAATAAAGATATAATGGGGGCGTTGATTATGTACATTTTCAATCAATCAGAGCATCAAAAGTATCTCCATATGACTATATGTACGTGTTTCATTACCGTTAAGTGAAGATTGTAGGAGTTCACATCCTGCTGTGATCATCTTTTGGTACATTTGTAAGCTAAAGTCTTGATAGGCATGTGCCCAAAGATAATACATTTGGAGAAAATGGCCGATTGTTTGCAGTACCAAAAGCTTTAATATTATCCTTTCTAGGACCATATTTAGATACATGCGGTGAACCTTTATGAACTTTTAAAACCTCGAAATACTTAACCTAATAAGGCCCGTAATCCGGTCATGCAAACTTCTGTAGGCAATGTGTATGTTACATCTAAGCGTATTGTATCTATTATCAGTACCAGCACATATATAGTATAAACAGAGCTGACAATCAGTATATCGCTTGACTCTATCTTAAAATATGCAGGATATAGTGTGATGATGGGCAACAGACCTGCTAACAGAAAATTCTGAACACCAGGGCGTATGCAATACGATACACATGCCCGCCCCACAGCAAGTTGGTGTGCTTTAACTGACGCAATATAATCTCTAGTCTCCACTTTTACTATATTTATCATTATTCGACATTTTATTTCGATTTAGTTCGATTTTGACTATAATTACCCAGTTCTATATTTAGTGTATTACCTATTTTATGTTTGTTATTTTACATATTTTTACTCTATTCCAGCTAGATCATACGTTGCAATCTGGTAGGCCATCGAATAGCCCATCCCCAATACTGGCTATATTAACCCTTCATGAAGACTGATCAGATATGCATATGGTGTGACTAGATCTATTGACTCTAAAGGTAACTTTACGGTGAAGGTTGAATGTCGTGGTGACAGTTGATTTGACAGCCGTTGATAGTCAGCCGTGCGTCGGAGCTAATGGCCCGCTATATAGGTAGAACAAGGCGCCACAGCGCACGACTTTCTCTAATACGGACGGCACTGTCAGATGTGCGTAAAGAGGTGTGGCAGCCATGATTTTTGTCAAATAACTATTCAACATGGAGGATTATGACCGTTTTTATTGAAATTGTTCGTACATTAGAAATTGTATTTTTGACGCCATTGGAACCTCTTCGTAAATACGTAATAAGTTATAATGTCTCTACTCCTCGCTGTTAATTATAGCCTGAACTCCAATTTCTGAAACACAATAAGCCGTCACATGATTACTTGGTTTTAAAAATCTCTTTTTAGCTGAGAAATATCGTGTAATTCCAGAGCATATTCTTCCCCATTGATACATGGCGCATCCGCTTATCGAAGTTGTTGAGAGGAATTATGTATGCTGCATGCAGAAACTCGCATTGTCTTGCGCTATAGTGGCGTTCGGGAGTCATGCCAGGGGTAGCCGTAGGAAAAAGAATATCATAGTTCATGGCGTGGACACTATTTGCCGGTTATTCTTCTACTAATTGAAGTTAAAACTGAAGGGTGTATGAGGAAGAATTGGGCTACTAAAAAACGACAACTGCAGGACTCGAACCTGCGCGGGCAAAGCCCAAAAGATTTCTAATCTTTCGCCTTAACCACTCGGCCAAGTTGCCTCAATCTATAATGAAATGTCCTTCATCAAAACGATGTACCGCTTTTGTAGCTAAGTTATAAATATATCAACGCTTAATTAAAAAGTGTTTGTAATTCAACAATGAGTAATACAAAGACTGTTGGAACGAGTGATAATTAATAGTAACATGAGTTGCTATGGTAAGTATCTAAATGCCTACATCGTATACTAATGTACACCTCGTATACGTTTAAGTGTGAATGTCCTATTGCAGAAGGAAATGTTAAACGAGAAAATCAGATAGTACTGAATTTGAGTTAAAGGTCTATCAATTGAACATGATAGGTAGTTGTATATGAGTAATATGAGTCGTCACATAAAATGTATGATAACTACCGGAATTACTATATATTGGTCATAACTAATAATGAACAAATCTGCGTGTGTTTTATACCTCTCTTATATAACTATAAGAATACCATATTTAATCTTCATTAATACTGAGAACTATGTGAATAATTAGATAATTGTTTAGATTCCACATCATTTTGTGGATTCCTATATTCCAGGAGAACTTCTAGTGTATTCTGTATACCTGATATTATAGTCTTTTGGATGACTCCAACATCTCTACCACTATCAATAGTAAGAAAAGATCATTAGAAGATAATGGAACTGAAATTGAGGTATCACGAGACACATGGAATAGTAAGAATATGCGTAGTTTAGAACCTCCAAGGTCAAAGAAACGAATACATCTAATCGCGGCTGTAAAAGCAGTAAAATCAATCAAACCAATACAAACAACCTTAAGATACGATGAGGCAATCACCTATAATAAAGATATTAAAGAAAAGGAAAAATATATCGAAGCATACCACAAAGAAGTCAACCAACTGTTGAAAATGAATACTTGGGACACTGACAAATATTATGACAGAAAAGAAATAGACCCTAAAAGAGTAATAAACTCAATGTTTATCTTCAACAAGAAACGTGACGGAACTCATAAAGCTAGATTTGTTGCAAGAGGTGACATTCAGCATCCTGATACGTACGATACAGGTATGCAATCCAACACTGTACATCATTATGCGTTGATGACATCCCTATCACTTGCATTAGACAATGACTCCTTCATTACACAATTAGACATATCTTCGGCGTACTTGTATGCAGACATCAAAGAAGAATTATACATAAGACCTCCACCACATTTAGGAATGAACAACAAGTTAATACGGTTGAGGAAATCGCTTTATGGCTTGAAACAAAGTGGTGCAAACTGGTATGAAACGATCAAATCATATCTGATTGAACAATGTGATATGGAAGAAGTTCGCGGATGGTCATGCGTATTTAAGAATAGTCAAGTAACAATTTGCTTATTTGTCGATGATATGATATTGTTCAGCAAAGACTTAAATTCAAATAAAAGAATTATAGCAAAACTCAAGATGCAATACGATACCGAGATTATAAATCTAGGTTAAAGCGATGATGAAATTCAATACGACATCCTTGGCTTAGAAATCAAATATCAAAGAGGTAAATACATGAAATTAGGTATGGAAAACTCATTAACTGAGAAAATACCCAAATTAAACGTACCTTTGAATCCAAAAGGAAGAAAACTTGGTGCTCCAGGCCAACCAGGTCTCTATATAAACCAGGAGGAGCTAGAGCTAGAAGAAGACGACTACAACATGAAGGTACATGAAATGCAAAAGTTGATAGGTCTAGCGTCATATGTTGGATATTAATTCAGATTTGACCTATTATACTATATCAACACACTTGCACAACATATACTATTTCCGTCCAAACAAGTGTTAAACATGACATATGAATTGATACAATTCTTATGGGACACTAGAGAAAAACAATTAATATGGTCCAAAAGCAAATCTGCAAAACCAGAAAATAAATTAGTTGTAATAAGCGATGCCTCTTATGGCAACCAACCATATTACAAATCTCAGATTGGTAATATCTATTTTCTAAATGGAAAGGTGATCGGAGGAAAATCAACAAAAGCTTCATTAACATGTACTTCAACCACAGAAGCCGAAATACACGCAATCAGTGAAGCCATTCCATTATTAAATAACTTGAGTCACCTTATACAAGAACTAAATGGGAAATCAATCATTAAAGGCTTACTTACTGACAGCAGATCTACAATCAGTATAGTTATGTCCAAAAATGAAGAGAAATTAAGAAACAGATTTTTCGGTACTAAAGCAATGAGAGTTCGGGACGAAGTATCAAATAATAACCTCTACGTATGCTACATGGATACCGAAAGGAACATTGCTGACGTAATGACAAAACCACTCCCATTAAAAACATTTAAATCATTAACAAACAAGTGGATTCATTAGATCTATTACATTAAGGGCGGTATGTTGGAATGAAATTCTAATATCATCTATTTAATAGTATATTATCACATGCGGTGTAAGAGGATGGCGTAAAGATTGAGAAACAGTCATCCAATCTAATGGAAGCTGAAATGCAAGGATTGATAATGTAATAAGATAATGAATGACAACTAAAAAAAAGGAAAGAATATAAGGTAATAACACTATGTAGAACTATCAATTCCCTTATGTGGATTCCTATATCCTCGAGTAGAACCTCTAATATATCAGACAACGCGGAGACAGAGGTAGAGGTAGTATCTAAAGATCAGATACTAGAGAACCTAACAAATTTAAGCGCAAGTGGTTTAGTGGTAAAATCCAACGTTGCCATCGTTGGGCCCCCGGTTCGATTCCGGGCTTGCGCACATTTTTTAAACAAATGTTAGGGGGATTAGTACTTAAGAGCCTTAAGAAAGGTGTCCCTTTCAACTGCTTCGTCTACTCAGCATCCGTTCAGTCGATATTTCATATAACTTCTCTTCCTATACCGTTAATAGCGATTAATCAGACTCTACGTTATATAATTCGGTCATCGGGCTAGCTAATCTACAAAAACAAGTAGATACCTATCCCTTCTTGTTTTATGATTATTCTTCAAAGTAAGAACTTACAGAGCCGTCATAATGTTTCACCTGCCGGTTAGTATACTGATTTATTTTTCTTTGATATGGGCAATGGAACCCAGTTTTGTAAGAGGCAAGAATGTTGTCAGCTTAATTACTTTCAAAGACTCAAACGGCAAATTGCACAAACGGATAGCACCAGAAGAAATACCTCCCCGGGAACATGGTTCTCAAGCAAACCCTAATGCGTTAGGGTATATGGGAGTGCGCGACTTTTCAAGGCCAGCAGTGAATTTAGACAATATTTTAGAGACACAACAAAGAAAGCAGCAAAAGTTTTCAGCTGAATTATCTCCTTTATCCTTAGAATCAAAGTTGTCATTAGTGAAGGAAGTCCAAATTTTTGCAGGCTATGTGAGAAATGATGTGGAAACCTACAACAAAATAAGTGACCCCAATGAAGATTTGATTGTTATTGCGCCAACAAACGGGGCTATCTCTCAGCTTACTTCGAAACCATGGCAGTTTCCGAACAACATTGATAAGCTTGAAAGTGAAGGTGCCACCGAGAAGGAGCTCGATATGGCAATTCAAGAGAATATTTCCAAGTTCGTGAGATCTCACATCGTGGTGTACAATGAAGATAAAAATTCCTACAAGAGAGTCGGTCCGGGATGTACGCTATTGCAGAGTATCGACTTCACAGAAGGCAAAAGAAGCGATTCAGAACTTGATGGAGATATTTTACTCAAAAAAGAAGGAGAGGTATATTATGTGGCTTCTACTAAGGACAAGAAGTTTCATGCCGTCGAGAGCATCGAAAGTGGAAGCAATGGTATTATTTTAACGGTCGACTTCCCTCTGGTCTGGCCTTAGTTATTTTCCCTATGGTTCTTGATTTCTTGACCTACGCGAATGGCATTCTTTTTTTTTTGGTTATAATTTATTAATATTGCGAGTAGGATAAGTCTGCTTTATGGAGTTTACAATATAATATACACATTGGTATCGATTTGTTTCATAATTTATATTTTCTTTAGTGTTGAACAATAATTTGTTTTATGAATCCATATTTTTATGTTTAGCTCTTCCTAAGAGAGGTAGAATAAGAGTACAATTATGGAAGTACTATAACAAAACTCTGGAACATACATATGCGCCATTTACACAACTGATTGCACGGTGCTTGAGATTGTCGCTGGCGAGCCCATATAAACAGGGGATGTGCTTTTATTATCAACTGAATTCTCTCTCTTTAACATAGTGTGCTGCGTATCTACTGGTAGTTGCTTCGCTTTCTTATTGAGTGAGTTAGATTCACCAACTAATAAATCCACTTTGAATAGCTTTCTTGCTCTTAAATTTTTTTCTCTATTAATAAGTTCAGAAGCCATATCCACTGGGTGCAATTCTCCTTTTGCTATCATTTCATGAACTTTGTGATCAATATTTTTTGTATTAATGACACCTTTTCGTATTCTTGATCCCTTTTCGACAACGGAACCAATGCATCTCATGATTTTGACTATCTCAGCATGGGAATTTATGATTGGTTTAGGAATATTATTCAGCGTTGTTATTTGGTTTGATACAGGACAAAATACTCTTTGGTATTGGAACGCATAATTAGCGAATTCTACTTCTTGCTTGAACGCCTCACTGAAACAAAAATTTTCAGCCCGTTCCATTTGTGTGAGTATATCTTTCATTTCAGAGTACCGTTTCACTATCTTCATAGCAGTGACTACACCTACCTTCCAAAGTCCGCTGGTGTAATCACAGCCTGCTAAACAAACTAGATTACGAAATTGTTGCTCAGTTAGTTCTCCTAGGGGGAAGTTCTCAGGTAAAGCCGAAAAATCGTCTTTTGAGATTTCTAAAGCTTCTCCTCGATCATTTAACTTTGTTATGAGTGTTTTACAACCAAAAACTAACAAATCTGAATCTTCTGATATGATACCCTGTATAAGGCCCATTTTTTCCAAGTAAACCATTTGCGGATCTGCTTCAAATGGTGCCACAATGTAGGGAATTGAATTTCGTTTGCAATAGTCAATAATACATTTGGCCATTTCTGGTGTGACGTCAACACTTTTTTGAAAATATTCCATTGCATTATCCCTGTCGCCGACTGACCATAATTTCTTTGCAACCATTTTGCTTTCCAACCTTTTCTTCTTTCTTCTAGTTTCTGTACGATTTTTCACAGAAAGGGAATCACCATCAAAAACTATATATGGCTTGATATTAAGTCGTCTTAGTAGTTGTAGCCTTTTAATGAAAAATTGCAAATATTTGTTTGTTGGCTTGTTCATTACAAGTTCTAAAGCACACGCACAAGAAGCTCTATGTAGCCACGCATAACCATCAATAGCTAGCGTTTGATACATATATTTTTTTAGGGTTACCTGCTTTTGAATCCCCTTCAATTGAGGCAGTAAGCCAGGTATTCCCATTTCTATCAAATAATTTTCCTGTTCTTAATTTTAGTGGTCGTTTTCTCTTGCTCGCTATAGCAATAATACTTTCCATGTTGAGCCCATAAATATGATAATTCTTCTCAAATTGTCAAGAACGGCGTAGAGTGTCGCATGTTCCTTTTGTGGAGCTATTATCCTTCAACGTGTCACGGAACGCGGAAAAATGGAAATATGTAAACAAAAGAAAGTGAAATCAAAACAAAACTAAGACAGCTTCCAGTAATTTCCCAAACAGATATATATATGTACCAAAAGAAATTTTAAAAACAGTGCTATTTTTCCTTTTGTTAACTATTTATTTATTATTCATAAGCTTTCTGATAGTCCTTGATTCAGCCAATTATTTATAAGCACTGCAATTCGGGACATAAGCTTTGCTACCCGCAAATTTGTATAACAGAAGGCTGAAATATACTGTTCTTATTGATGAAAACACCAAGAATTATACCATATCATTTCCTTGTTCAACATCCTTATTTGGCAATTTGTAAAGCTTAAAATAGTCGACTTCTATCCCGTTAAGCAAAGCTTTAGAACCTGAAGGAGAATACAAAATTCGTCTCCACAAAGGCGCATTAACATCGCTTGTAAGCCAAAAGTCTTTAATATTTCTTTTCCAACCGTAATTTGTTGGTATTTTGGATGTAATCGAATACACGTTATGTCCAGTACTATCCTTGATCCCAATGGTCTCTTTTATAACCGCTAACCACTGATCCATACCAGTCACCGCGTAACAAACACCAAAACAAGTCCGTGGTTTTCTTATTGTCGAGCCTGGGACTGGCGCTAATACAGTGTCATTACTCTCTTCACCCGGATCAACCGGATCAATTGAGGGCGCAAATCCTTCTGGTGTAGTATTAAAGTTTTCATTGAAAGATAACCCTTCGGGGCCAATGGCCTTACTTTCTTTCATCAAAACATTGAATTCCGTGTTGGTCAATCCTTTACATATTTGAAAAGCTTGAACAAAGATCAAACTTGCAACCCAAACAGATTGTAACAAAGCCCATAATAAGATCAAAAACACAAATTTATCATACATCAATCCCGAACAGAGATCTGAACCGCCTAGAATGAAGCATTTGCCATTTTTCTGTGTTTTATCTTCATGCGCATCTTCAAGCTCGTCAAAATATTCCAGGCAAAGAGCAAAAAAGGTGAAAATACCACTTTCCATTAACGTAATAAAAAATATGAATCCTTTGTGGTTTTTCAGTCCAACGTCATTAAAGATCCAAGGGCAATAATGATCAAATCTTGCAACCACAGCGTTATTTAAGGGCGAAAATTTGCTTCTTAGAGGTTTCCTAATCCAAGTTTCAATACAAAAGTTTTTCGTATCAAATTTCCCGATTTCGAGCAAGTCTGAGATTGTTTGTCGCACGTTTTCATGGTCAGTTTCTTCTGGAAGACAGCCTGGGTCCAAGGTAACAAGCTGGCAAAAAAGATAAAATACAGACACAAGTATTACCAGCATTACGATGTTAGCATATTGCTCATCAGAAAATGTCCGAGGCATGACTTTAAGAAACCAAACAATGGTTACCCAAAGTAACGTGCCAAAAAAAACACCGGATAACAAAGGTGACCTTAATAAGGTAACGTTGTGAATACCCATTCGCCCATATGACGGCAGAACGAATTTGTTCAAGCCTTTGTTAGTGGCAATGGCTAATAAAAAAAGCACGATGATTGCAAATAAAGGGTTAATATGAGAGAAAAGAGCAAATGTGATTCCTAGAAATAGAAATGGTGTTATGAATGTAACTAGCTTGGCATGTTGACTTTTTTTGAACCATTTTCTAATGGGATAACCGTGGTAGTCAAACCCGGAATGGGTTAGAGCTTCTCTAAGTGAATATACAGTGTTCATTTCTTGAGCAATAGCGAAACAGTCTTTTCCAGTATCCGTTTTTTGGAAAAAATCAGCACCATCTTGTATCAAGTACTTTAGTACATGTGGTTGACCCTTAACAGTGCCCCAGTGCAGTGGGGTGAATCCTTCCGTATCCGCAATTTTTATACTGGCGCCAAACTTCAACAATACAGCTACAGTTAAGGAATCTCCCTGGTAAGCAGCCCATAGTAGAGAAGTTCTGCCTTTTGGGTCTTGGCAATCTACATCTAAAAAACCCTTGCTAACGACATTGAACAAAACGTATAGAACTAACATTATATTTGAGCTGTTCACAGATAAGTGCAGTAGATTGAAACCTTGGTCATCAGTCATGGTGGGATCAGCTCCGTGCTTGAGCAAAAAATCGATGATGTACACATACCCATATCTTGCAGCCCAATGTAATGGTGTGGCATGCAAAGCACCTGCCCTTGCATTGACATCAGCGCCCTGTGAGACGAGAAAATCTACTACGGAAAGTCTGTTATTAATACTTGCCCAATGCAAACCAGTGATATGTTCGACAGGGTCGCCATCGTTATTAACCTCAAGCAACTTGCCATGTATCATTTCTTTGACGGTTGCCAGATCACCTCGTTGGCAAGCCGTATGGTACCGGGTTAACAAGGGATCCTCTTCCGCCTCATCATTACGGTTCATTTGCTCGTTTCCGCTTGCGTCTTCATTTCCCGATCGAATGGCCTTCAATGAGGCTAACGAAGTAACATCGTTAGAATCACCTAGACTGATATCTTCCTGTGAATCGCTGTTGCTAGGATCAACCATTTGCTCTTCATCCGTTAAGGTCGACGCCGGTGGCATATTTTCTAATTCGTTCACCATCAACTAGCTACTGTGAGCAAAGAAGTTTTTTCTATGCAGAACGAAACGGAAATGATATATTCTATTGAATGGTTTATAACTCAATAATCGACAGTATGCAATTCTCGCTTGACCCTGGTGTGTGAATATTACTTCGTTTTATGGATCGTCCAATATGAGGGCGTAATGAGAAAGTACGAAACAATAGTCTAGTCTTATCACCCGGAGTGTGGGGTACGGATGCTGAAATTCGTTCAAGGAACAAGCAGCAAAGCATGAATTGATCATATTATAGACACCAAAGACCCAATAATTAGACAATATATCAATCTCTGTTTGATATATCAATGTGGGAATCTTCTTGTAACTAAGCTGCCAATTTTGCCACCAATATTTTTCCATTGCGATCATCTAAGAGGGCGAAGTACGTATTAGCCGTTTACATGAAAAAATAAGGTTATACTAAAGCGCATTGCACATTGAAGAAAAGGAATAGACAGTACCGAATAGGTGGGAGTTAAACAATAGAAAACCAAAATGAAGAATGACAATAAGTTGCAAAAGGAATCACTTAAACGACTATCACGGCTGAGATACCCGTTTGCCGATGCCCCAAGTATAGTACAAGCGCATCAAAAAGATGAACAAATCCAGACCCTTTTGATTCTAAAAGTGACTGAACTATGCAAATTGATAAAGAACCAACTATTTGTTAACTCTTACCCTAGAGAACTGTCCATATTTGCCAAGCTATTATATTTGCTCTTTACTACAGGAAGACGTGGTAGAACATTAGGCGAGGAATATGTTGACTTGATATACACCAATAAGAAGGGTACTCAACTGGTAGGACGGCTTAAAATGGTTTCATTCGTTTTCGCCTATTCTTTATGTCCATATTTCATCACCAAATTATACAAGAAAATAATGAAGAGCAAAAAGGAAAGCGAAACTGAAAGTGTCACCGGGTTTTGTAAGAGCCTTCTAGATTTCATTTTAGACTTGTACATGACCCTGTTTTATTTTAAAGGAACTTTTTACAGTATTTTTAAAAGGATATTTGGTATGAGATATGTTTTTAAGCATATAATGTCAAAAAATGAGACCAAGTTTAGAAAAGAGGGCTCAAAAAAGTACAAGGTTTTAGGTTATATTCTATTGGCTCAAAACACTATGAAATGGTATCCCGTTTTAACCTCTACACTCGGGTCCTGGATTAATGAGAAGAAAAGTAACAATAATTCAATTATTAGGTCGTCACTTGATTTACGGGAGCGTTCAGATCGTTACTCTATAGAAGGCATACCGAGCGAATCGCAGCTGGCTCATATAAATCTGTCAGATAAATATCAACTGCCGTATATTCCAGAATCCTCGAGAAAATGCATTTTATGTCTGATGGACATGACTGATCCTAGCTGTGCGCCATGTGGACATCTATTCTGTTGGAATTGCCTCATGAGTTGGTGTAAAGAGAGGCCAGAGTGTCCCTTGTGCAGACAGCACTGTCAATCACAGGAAATTTTAGCCCTGCGGCAATAGAGGAACTAATTAATGCTTCCGCTACTCTTTAGCATTGTTCGTAGGCTTTTTTCAGTAATGATGCCAACGTCTTAGCAGGAGAAGTAAACGCGAAAGAAAAAAAAAAGCTTTTTTATTTTGTAGCCTTGTAATTACATTAATTAATTAGATAAGTGTTCTTTATCAAAATTTTATTTAAGACTTTCTTTTCCTTAATGCTTTTATCGGTTGCAAGTTAGAGTACATTTCTCACTATACGCCAATGTGGAATAACAGCTGCTTTTGCTTTCCTTTCTTTTTATTTCCTCCACTACTTATGTTCAATTCTCTCAAATCATCGTGCACGCTAGCATTTTCTGTGCTTGACTTTTTACCCCATTGCTTAGGATCTGCAATCTGAGGTCTATTCAAACCTGGAATTTGCACTTTTGGCCTTGGTGGAGGTAATTGAGGTAAGTTGAGACTCTTCAATTTATCCTTGCCATTATTTAGAGAAGTAGCAGAAGAGGAATTTTTTTTACTTTCCAAATAGGTTGGGGAGAAGGCGACTGTATTAGTGGAATTTTGGTAACTAACTGATTGGGGCGTCGTCCTTTTGATGTTTTTGACATTTTTCAAAGTGTTTTTTTTTATGGTCGTTGCGAAGGGATCATATGATGCTGCAGGACTTTTCAGGGTTGGCAGATTTTTAATATTTCTAACGCCCAATGCTGCACCTCCGCTGCCTCCATCGTTTGTTCCACCCCAATGGCCCCTGGCTATTGACATTGAAAGAGAAGAATCACTGGATAAGGAAGGCAATGAAGTTTGTCGTGCAAGGGTCTGCTCTCTCTGTTCATATATGGCATTCAGATTATTATATTTGGAGGAGTTTTTGGGAAAGCTTTCAGCTAAGTTATGAATCAACAAATATACATCCGCATTTGGTCTTGTAAATAACAATTTATACGATTCCAGTAATTTTTCCGCACTTAAGCGACCTTTAGCATAATCATCGTTATAAGACGAAAACTTATCGAAGCCTTCTTTAGAATTTTCCAAATAATACTTTGCTCTTTCCACTAATCTTAGTCTACTTTCCTCAGGAGAACTGGCAGATCTCACATCGGTTCTAGAACCGGATGACGAACCTGGCAAGGAAGAAATAGATGGAAGGTCGTAATCATCTCTCTCCCTAATCACTCTAGATGGTGCCGAAATAAAAGTCGAAAGTTCTGACTGGAAAAACTTTGGTTTCCCCTTCAGGATATTACCATGTTCCTGCAAAATGTGGGCTTGTAATTCTAATTCGTCCTTAAATACGACAAACTTGTTATCTAAACAAGTCTGAACGGTGCAAACGTAATGCGAATGTCTAAAGTGATCAAAAAGCTGATTATAATCCTTAAAGTATTGAGGAGAAGCGGGGTTTATCTTATCGCAAATATGGCACTTTTCATGCTGATTTCTCATGTGAATGTATAATTCGTCGTCTGAATAAAATCGTTTTCCAGAACAGAAGGCACACATAGGATGGCCTTTAAATCCCTCTGAATTACCCTTAGTCTGATGGTTACGTAATTGGTTTTGCGTGAATATTTCAAGTTCGCTAGGGAATGCATGCTTGTGGGTTGCACATATTAAACAGATCATCCTGTTGTGTTCAGATTTCAAGTGTTCATTATATTTCTTGAAACTACCAAAATCACAGACCTGTTCATCCTTTGATAATGGACAAAAGAATTTTAAAAGATTCAGTGTTTCAGTAGCAACCTCTTCGCTAGTGAAACTTATTCCATATTTTTCATTTTTTTCGCAGAAGTTATATTTATCTGAAATCTCTCCATCTATATGGTCAGTGAACGTAACTTCTTCATTCTCTGTTCTGCAAATTAAACAGCTTTTCTTGTCGTATAAAGCCCGTTGTCTGAAAGCACAGATATGACATGTCTTATGATGGCATGGTGTTAAAGATACATATACTAACTTCCTTGCACAAATTATACATAATTCATTTTCTTCATCAGTATCATCTGCGCTGGAAGTATTCAGGCCGGATCCAGCAGAAAGATTATTTTTTTTTTGCTTTCTTCTAGAATTTTTCCTATCGTTGTGAGGTTTCGTATTATTATGAGGTCCTTGCGTACGACGAAAGTTACCTTTCGGAGTAACGTTTTCCTTGAGGGATTCACTCATCCTAATTATTGAGAAGAAGTATAGTCACTATTTTACGACGAAAGAGACTCTATGAAAATACAGTTTATGGATCCTTTTTTGCTAAGTACTCCCTCGACAATTTGTTGTGTATGGCTGAATCGGCAGTTGTCTCAACGTACTTTTTCCAGTATTTGAGGGCGAAATCAGAAAATATAGCTATAATTAAAAGCGATCGTGAGTATGAATCTACCACCGTAATATTTTTCTTTTTTTGAGACACTATTTAATTACAATACTTACAACATCTAACTTTTTTTTTTTTCATTTTTAAATTTTAGATTTTTACCGCATGCTTTTAATGCAGGGATATGTGTATAACGAGAGACCTCCGTCACAGATGACAGAATTGCGTTGTAGTAATACAGAGGTTTATGTAAATTAGGTAGAGAAATTGCCATTAAGAAGATTATTATCAGCATTCAGCTGGAATCATTACGCTGATATAATTTCCCCGGATTGTGTTCTTGCCTCTATCTTTACGCTAACTTTTCCAAAGACCAGAAATTCACGATCCCGTCGTCACCACCTGTTGCCAGTATGGTCTTACCATTCAAATCCAACCATTTCACAACGTTGATTTCAAAAACTCCATGACATAATGCACGTTTAGCAAAAACTTTCCATTCTCCGTCCACTTCTTCATACACTGCTAGTATTCCATCTGCACCTACACTAGCAATTAGGCCATTAAAGCCCCATGCAACATTGTATACCTGTCTCTTGTGCACATCCGGGAGAATAGCCTCACAAACCCATTCTTGTTGATCATCCTCATCGTCACCCATGTATTTCCATACCCGGACAGTGGAATCGTCACTTCCACTGCATAGTCTAAACACGCCCTCAGTCTTGTCAAAATCAGATGACCAAACGGTACCTTCGTGGCCATTCAAGACAGCAACACATTCCCAGTCATCGTCGTAATCTTTCCATATCCTAACAGTGTCGTCATAAGAACTTGAAGCTAGTAGCGCTTCAGATGGATGCCATATAACATGTTTAACGTCTTGAGAATGTTCTTGCAAAACACTAATACACTCGTACTCCTCACCGCTCTCATCAGTTTCCCATATCCACACACTTTTATCTCTGGAACAAGTTGCTAGGTAATATCCATCGTTCGACCACGCCACACCTTTTACTTCATTTTCGTGACCTTCAATGATAGCTAGCAGGTCCATCTCGAAAGTTCTGTCAGCAGATTCTTCCCTAGCCCAGATGGACACAGTAGAATCAAAGGAGCCCGCTGCTAACAGCGAAGTGTGAGGTCTCCACGCCACAGAACGGATTGCCTTTTTATGAGCAGTCTCATCCAGCACATCAATCAACGTAAAATCATCATCTTTCACATTTATTAGCTTAATTTTTCGATCAGTTGAACCTGTTGCTAATATACCTTGAGAAAAGTCAAAAGACCATATCTTATCCTTGTAAAGTTTCAAAGACTTGATCAAATTAATAGACGCCATCACCAAAGAAAAGAGCCAATTAAATTAATTCAATGCCGTAATATAGCCCAATTTTGGTTTGTGGTATCAACAAATCTACTATTTCTTCTTAATTAATGAAGCAAAGACGATATAATAATACTCGATGTGAGATTTTTCAAAACACGGCCCGCCTAGAGTAGAAAGTGTAGATGACTTCTTTGAAGGCAATGGAGATGGTATTTTTCAAGAGAATAGGTAGCAATGATACTGCAATACACGTCAGAGCCTGATTGATTTGATGCAATCGTCTCTGCAATTGTTGGGAAATTTTCTTGGGGATATTCCTCCTTATAAGGGCAATACAGAACAAGATAGAAGTGCAAAGATATTTTGTTTTTCACGTGATAAAATCGCCTTTCGAGAAAGCAAAAAGGGTATTATGCATCTAATAAAGGCTGTCTTTATCCATCTCAAAGGCTTGACGTCACTAAAGAGTAAATCAGGCTTTTTTTAAGTATCCATCCTTTCTATTACAAAGTAAGATGTTGAATAGGCAGGCGGTTCTGAAGTTAGCCAGCAAGAGATTGACAAGTACGGTGCAACGTGCGGATTATAAGTTGAATTCCGAAGCGCTTCACAGTAATGCTACGGTATTTAGTATGATCCAGCCAACTGGCTGTTTCCATCTCGGTAACTATCTAGGAGCTACACGTGTTTGGACAGACTTATGTGAGTTAAAGCAACCTAGCCAAGAATTGATATTTGGTGTTGCTGATTTACATGCTATCACTGTTCCAAAGCCAGATGGGGAAACATTTAGACAATTCCGCCATGAGGCAGTAGCAAGTATATTGGCTGTTGGTGTAGATCCAGAAAAGGCTTCGGTTATCTACCAATCTGCTATCCCTCAACACAGCGAATTACATTGGTTGCTTTCTACTCTTGCTTCAATGGGATTCCTTAACCGCATGACGCAATGGAAATCAAAATCGAACATCAAACAATCAATAAATGGGGAATATCAGGTTAATGATTCCGATGTGGGAAAAGTTAGACTGGGTTTATTTTCGTACCCTGTTTTACAAGCAGCGGATATCCTGCTTTATAAATCTACACACGTTCCTGTTGGCGATGATCAATCGCAGCATTTGGAACTAGCAAGACACCTTGCTGAAAAGTTCAACAAAACGTACAAGATAAAATTTTTTCCTAAACCTGTAACGATGTTAGCACAAACGAAAAAGGTTTTGAGTTTAAGCTCTCCGGAAAAGAAGATGTCCAAGAGTGATCCAAATCACGACTCCGTGATCTTCCTGAATGACGAGCCCAAGACGATCCAGAAGAAGATAAGAAGAGCTTTAACAGATTCCATTTCTGATAGGTTCTACTATGACCCCGTAGAAAGACCAGGTGTGTCGAATTTAATCAACATTGTCAGTGGCATCCAAAGAAAATCGATTGGAGATGTCGTAGAAGATGTATCTCGTTTCAATAACTATAAGGATTTCAAAGATTATGTTTCTGAAGTTATAATTGAAGAATTGAAAGGCCCAAGAACAGAATTCGAAAAATTTATAAATGAGCCAAACTATTTACACAGTGTCGTTGAATCTGGCATGCGCAAAGCTAGAGAAAAAGCAGCAAAAAACTTGGATGATATTCATAAAATAATGGGGTTCTGATTGCCCTTGGCTTTAGGCTGCTGCAAACGCAATGTAAATAATAAAACAGTTTAACTTGTACATATCTTTGTTATTTTACAATATGCAAGATTCCTCATCTGACACGTCCTATCGATAGACGTGAGTGGTCTTGAAAAAAATATGTAGATGTTAGCACAGTCTCTTTCAGAGGGCCAGCACCAGCAAAATGTTGTGTTGCCTACTGTCTGGCTTGAAAAGAGACAATCTGTATAAGTATTGCCGTCCTGGGTGCAGTTATTTGTTTTACCGATTCTCACGGGCAGCGGAAAAGAACGGGTGCAGTGCGGCGATGAGTGCAATTAGCTGCCGAAGGGTTTGCACCGGTGATTCCGAGACCTTTTGCACACACTTGTATATATTTAGGGAAGTCGCAGTAATTAATGGATTTCTTCTGTAATGTGAGACATATGGATAGACCTGAATATCTGGCCGGTACTAAACTACTTTGTAAAGGTTTCTGGGTTATTCTGTAAATTTTTTGCGGCCAAGGAGTTGAGGTATTTAATACTTAGAACGAGATGAGAGAAGTAATACTGGCTGTCCATGGAATGACATGCAGCGCCTGTGTTAATACAATTACTACACAGTTGCGAGCTTTGGAAGGTGTCACAAAATGTGATATTAGTTTAGTGACTAATGAGTGCCAGGTAAAATACGATAATGAGGTTACCGCTGATTCAATCAAGGAAATTATAGAGGACTGTGGATTCGATTGTGAGGTACTAAGAGATTCTGATATTACAGTTACGAGTACAAGAGAGGGATTACTGAGCATACGAGGTATGACCTGCGGGTCATGTGTTTCTACAGTCACCAAACAAGTGGAAGGCATCGAGGGCGTGGAATCGGTAGTAGTTTCTTTAGTAACAGAAGAGTGTCATGTCATTTATGATCCGTCCAAGACAACACTAGAAACCGTCAGAGAAATGATTGAAGATTGCGGATTTGATTCAAGTATTATTATAGATGGCAATGGAAGCGCCGACATGGCAGAAAAAACCGTGATTTTGAAAGTAACTAGAGCTTTTGAGGACGAATCTCCACTCATACTTTCTTCAATAAGTGAAAGGTTTCAATTTTTATTGGATCTAGGTGTAAAATCGATAGAAATTTCCGATGATATGCATACACTTACCATTAAATATAGTTCTACCGAACTCGGCATTAGAGACTTATTGACGCACCTTGAAAGCACCGGATATAAATTCACCATATTTTCTAATATAGATAATACTACCCAATTAAGATTACTCTCTAAAGAGGATGAGATAAGATTCTGGAAGAAAAACTGCATAAAATCCACCCTTTTGGCTATAACATGTATGCTATTGTATATGCTTGTGCCTATGATGGCACCAAAAGTTATTCAAAACCACATCTTCCCTTACAAAGAAACATCTTTCATCAAGGGTCTGTTTTATAGAGATATTTTTGGCGTAGTATTGGCAAGCTATATTCAGTTCGGCGTTGGTTTCTACTTTTACAAAGCCGCTTGGGCATCGTTAAAACATGGTTCAGGAACTATGGATACACTAGTTTGTGTTTCCACTACTTGTGCATACACATTTTCTGTATTTTCTTTAGTTCACAATATGATCCATCCCTCAGATGTTAGCAAACTTCCAAGGATCGTTTTTGACACATCAATCATGATCATTTCATATATTTCTATTGGGAAATACTTGGAAACTTTAGCTAAGTCACAAACATCAACCGCACTTTCTAAATTGATTCAGCTTACCCCCTCTGTGTGTTCAATTGTATCTGATACGGACCGCAATGAAACCAGGGAAATCCCTATAGAATTATTGCAAGTGAACGATATAGTGGAGATCAAGCCAGGGATGAAAATTCCTGCTGATGGAATCATAACAAGAGGTGAATCTGAAATTGACGAATCGTTGATGACCGGCGAATCCATCCTGGTGCCCAAGAAGAAAGGTTTCTCGGTTATCGCAGGATCCGTTAATGGGCCTGGTCATTTTTACTTCAGGACTACTACGGTTGGGGAGGAAACTAAATTAGCAAATATTATCAAGGTAATGAAACAAGCACAATTGAGTAAAGCTCCCATTCAAGGGTACGCAGATTATTTGGCTTCCATTTTTGTCCCGGGGATTCTAATCTTAGCACTACTAACTTTCTTCATTTGGTGTTTTATTCTGGGCACATCAGCTAATCCCCCCATCGCTTTCACCACAAATACTAAAGCTGATAATTTTTTTATTTGCCTACAAACTGCTACCTCTGTTGTTATCGTCGCATGTCCATGCGCATTGGGACTTGCCACGCCGACTGCTATAATGGTGGGCACAGGGGTTGGAGCTCAAAATGGTGTCTTAATAAAGGGTGGGGAAGTGTTGGAAAAATTTAACAGCATTACCACTTTTGTTTTTGATAAAACAGGCACCTTAACTACAGGTTTCATGGTGGTGAAAAAATTTCTCAAAGATTTAAGTGGAATTACAAAATTGGATGAAGATGAAGTACTCGCCTGTATAAAAGCAACAGAATCCATTAGTGACCATCCAGTTTCAAAGGCAATTGTTCGCTATTGCGATAGTTTGGGTCGTAATAACGCTTTGAATGCCGTGGTTTTAGAAAGCGAGTACGTGCTGGGAAAGGGAATTATCTCAAAGTGTAAAGCTAATGGAAATACTTATGATATTCTTATTGGTAACGAAGCATTGGTTTCGGAAGAAGTGTTGAAAAAATCCGGAATTATTAACAATAACGTCGACCAAGGAAACACTGTATCATATGTAGTAGTAAATGGACACGTATTCGGCTTGTTTGAGATTAGTGATGAAGTTAAACATGATTCTTACACAACAGTTCAGTATCTACAAAGAAATGGATATGAAACGTATATGATCACTGGTGATAATAACTCAGCTGCAAAAAGAGTCGCTAGAGAAGTAGGTATAAGCCTCGAAAATGTTTACAGCAATGTTTCGCCCACAGGCAAATGCGACCTTGTGGAAAAAATTCAAGAGAAAGAAGGCAAAAATAAGGTTGCTGTTGTTGGTGATGGGATTAACGACGCTCCCGCTTTGGCACTGAGTGATCTTGGTATTGCAATTTCAACCGGTACCGAGATTGCCATTGAAGCAGCTGACATAGTTATATTGTGTGGTAATGATCCGAATACTAATAGTTTGAGAGGACTGGCCAACGCCATTGATATTTCGCTAAAAACGTTCAAAAGAATAAAGCTTAATCTATTCTGGGCACTTTGCTATAATATCTTTATGATTCCAATAGCCATGGGTGTGCTTATTCCCTGGGGTATAACGCTTCCCCCAATGCTCGCCGGTTTAGCGATGGCATTCAGCTCAGTCAGTGTCGTTCTTAGTTCGTTGATGCTGAAGAGGTGGTCTCCACCGGATATTGAATCTCATGGGACTTCAGATTTCAAGTCCAAATTTTCAATTGCGGATCTCTGGTCAAGGCTTTTTTCTACTCGGACTATTATTGGTGAGCAAGACATAGAATCACAGGCCGGGCTAATGTCAAATGAAGAAGCCTTGTAAATAATGGATAAGTCTGACTTATTTGAAAAAAGTTTACGGGCACATAGGTATATAACGACAATAATAATTAATATTCATCGATCTTTAATAACTTCATATCTTTTGCCCCTACTGTATATATATTCTAAGTGGGCCTCTTTGTTGCATTACCCGTCAGTTTTTAGGGGATATTATTAGAGAATATAGTATTTTTTCACTGATTTAAAGATTTACTATAGCCCTCTTGAAAGAATTGTACTATTTCTCTGACCAAATCTTTACCGTACGAGTGTCAAAAGAAGGCTACAAGAACACACAAAACACAAGAAAAGAGGAAGGCAAAATGCATGTTAAATCGATCAAAATGAGATGGGAGTCTGGCGGTGTTAATTACTGCTATCTATTGTCTGACAGCGAAAATAAGAAATCGTGGCTTATCGATCCGGCAGAGCCTCCTGAGGTTCTGCCTGAGTTGACTGCAGGTGAGAAGATAAGTATTGAAGCAATTGTTAATACGCATCACCATTATGACCATGCAGATGGGAACGCTGATATCTTAAAGTATATAAAAGAAAAAAACCCAACTTCAAAAGTTGAGGTTATAGGAGGGTCAAAGAACTGTCCGAAGGTTACAAATATTCCCGAGAATCTGAAAAAGTTACATTTAGGTAACTTAGAAATTACTTGTATTAGGACACCCTGCCATACTAGAGACTCTATCTGTTATTATGTGAAGGATCCAAAAACAGATGAGCGATGTATCTTCACAGGTGATACACTATTTACCGCTGGTTGCGGTAGGTTTTTTGAAGGTACGGGCGAAGAAATGGACATAGCTTTAAACGAATCTATCTTAGAAACTGTGGGCAAAGAGAACTGGGGTAAAACTAGAGTTTATCCAGGGCATGAATATACGAGTGATAATGTAAAGTTTGTTCGTAAGATTTACCCACATGTTGGTGAAAACAAAGCATTGGATAAGTTGGAGAAATTCTGTTCCAAACATGAAGTCACTGCAGGGCATTTCACTTTGAGGGATGAGGTAGAATTCAATCCATTCATGAGATTAGAGGATCCAACAGTCCAAAAAGCTGTCGGAGATACGAATAATTCATGGGACAGAGCCAAAATTATGGATAAATTGAGAGCTATGAAAAACTGTATGTAGGAAAACTGACAGAGTAAAATATGAGTTTAAATACACCCCTTTAATGTAAACATTTATTTCAATGCATAAAAGTTCTTGAAATGCTGATTTATAATTACCATCTCCATCCGCTCGCTAATACGTTTGTAGGTGTGCGGGCATAAAAAAATTAGTCTTCGCGTGGCTGAAAAGATAAGTTCCAACAATATGGGCGGTTCGAATAGAGTAATCACTGCTGACACAAAATGATCTTCGCGAAGAAAAGAAACTAGGGATATTTGACCTCCAGATCATAATAACTTTCCTTTCATAGTTTGTTATCTACTTGACCCTGGATGGTACTTAAATACGAACAAGAGAGGCATCAAACATGGGAAAGAGAAATAGAAAGGGAAAAGAAAATAATGTTACTAAGAACGGTTTTCTGAAAGTGGGCAAGATCAAAAACTCCAATCCTGAATTGGAGCTTCCATCACAAGAGTACACAAGCATTGAAGAAAAGGGAAGTTGCTCACCAATCGACATTCCATTGATTACAAAGAAACCTGAAACTACGAAAGCTGACAGCACTGTTTTTGATTATCCAACAATAGGCGATTTAGTTTCCTCTGTAGAGGAACTATGTATCTTAAAAGAATTGGAGATAGCATTTCCAGAGGTAGGAAACACGTTGATTAAAGCCATCCTGATTGCCTCTCAAGGAACTTTAGAGCCGGCTTTTAACTCTTTACTCTATTACTCAAATCCGGAGGAAAACACCGACTTTGCATTACCAATGAAACCAATAAACGTGGAAGACCTTAGTAAAGTAGACGTGCGGGAGATTTTACAGTGCGGAATATTGGATTATATTGAAAACGAAGTTTCTGGTCAAGAAATAGATGGCTCCATGATGATCTCGAAAATTGGGTCAGAACGAAGTTCTTTGGGGGACCTTACTGACAACATTAACATTCCCAGGTCAAACAGAGAAATCGCCGAATCGACTAGGAACATGGCTGTTGCAGAGGAGCACAGTGTAAATTTATCAAGGGAAGCTAGTGCACACAAGGGAGAAGAAAAGGGAGTTAGTAGCTTAAAAGGTGCCGCTGTGAAAGTTGCAACGAAGTCACTGAAGAGAAACCGCATTCCCGTTACTGTGAAGAAGAACGGACCTTCGAACAATTTATTCGACGTTTTAAACTGCGATGAAAGTGAGGAAGAAGAAGAGCAAAATATTGAAACTGATGCATCGGATCAGGGAAAGAAGAGCCAAGGCGGAAATACTGAAGTCCCGAAGACATCAAAGACGGGTGACAACGCTCAGCGTGATAGTACAAATAAGTTACCTACCAACGACGACAGTGGATACAAATCTGCCTTTGGCACTGATAGTTGTGGCCTATTTGCAGCTGATGGAAAAGATGAAAAGCAGGTACATCCACCCAGGAAGCAAGAATTGAGTTTTACGTAGTGTGTAGAAATGTAACGTAAATGTTAGGTATTAGCTTCTTCGGCCAAGTACGCTCGGAATCGCAATGAATCGGCATTAACGTCGCTTCTTTCGCTATCATTTGCCTTCTGTTGCACTTAATAGTCTTCGAGATGGAGTCATTGCATCAGCCAATGTGTGGGCGGAAATGGCATTCTTCTAACAATAGCATACTTACTGCCTTTACTCAACAATTCAACTTAATGGAAAGCCAGGAAGGGTAGTGCCGGGAAAGGTGGGGCAATATAAAAACAGGACAAAAGGAAAAAGATTTTGGGCCTTTTCGAGGAACGCTGACAGTGTATAGTTTTGTACGATCTTACGATCCGCAAAAAATCCAGTAGTACAGAGGTGTGAGAATAATCGCGAATGGTCGTACGTAAACTGTGATCCATCGAGATTGTTAACCACAAAACCAGTGGGAACCCGGCTGGCCCAAAAGAATAGGGTCGAATTTGAAGAGAGGAATGTCCTGTTGCACGGCATAAAAAACCTTCGCAGGACCCGGGGCAAATGCAAGTCAAATTCTTTGATTCCCGAATGCTCGGGCTTGCGTTTGGCCGTGGCTGCATGGAAGGTCATCGTACTGGTACGGGCATCCTGGCTGAGTGGTGCCGCCAAAGTGCAACAGCTGTCAGTAGGGCGTGTGGAAAGTAATAGGCAAGAAAACACGTACGAGAGGAGAGGAGAGAAGGGGAGAAAAAGGAAGATAATAGGAACGGTGTAGATGAGCTAAAGGAGAATCAACATAAGATAAACGAATGTGAAGGGAGTGTCATATCTACCAACATAAAAATGAAGATCTTTTTTTTTCCTTATTTTTTTTTTTTCGATTTTTTTTTTTGCTTTTCTTGATATTAGTTTTTGGAAGTCCTTTGACGGGGTAGCCGGAGAATATACACCAACGGCCTTCTATTGTCTTTTTTTCTTCATTTCCTTGTTAGGCATCTCTATCCGTTATTACCTTGGGCTACATCATGTTTTTTTTTCCAAAACTTAGGAAACTTATAGGTTCAACTTTAATCGAACAAGACACAAGAAATTCATCAGGAAAAGAAGAGATCATGTCGAATAGCCGATTAGCACTTGTTATTATCAACCATGCCTTTGATAAAGTAATATCTTTAACATGGCATTGTGGAATTTTATCAGAAATAAGATCAGGCCTGATGTTAATGTTCAACATTTTTCAGTTAATGTGTTCTTTGGGTGTGATCATATTGCTGTTGCCCATTATCATACTGGACGCGATCGACTTGTTCCTTTATATATGCCGATTGCTTGATTACGGTTGCAAGTTATTCCACTATAATAGATCGTCATTACCAGTAGGAGATGGAAAAGAAGAGACCAGTGGGCCCACGAGCACAAAGGAAGAAATAATCATTGATGAGGAAATAATAAATATGCTAAATGAGTCTTCAGAATCATTGATTGATCATATTACAGCTGGTTTGGAATATGATACTCGTTCAGAAAGTGCTAACAAAAGCAGACGTATGAATTTATCTAGTACAGTTACGTTTGTAAGGCAGAATAAAAATAGTAATGAAAGGAAGGAAGACGCTTACTATGAGGAAGAGGACGATGATTTTCTATCAAATCCGAATTATGATAAGATATCATTGATCGAAAGATCATTTACGAGTCGTTTTGAAGTGGCTTGTGAGCAGAAAGCTGCTTAAGTTACTAATCAAGGTCAAGATGACGCGCTGCTAATAACATTTATTGCTACAGAAAGAAAACTAATAATAACCATAAGGCTAGAAAAACACAAGAATAAAAAAAGAGAAGGAATGTGGGTAGGGATTTGCTACCCCTCTGATAAAAGGCTGTTCTATCTTTTGAAACTCTACTACACAAATAAACAGATGATATTGGCTATATTTATATAGATAAACGAACTTGCAGGACAGATAGTTAAGTGTCTATATCATGTGTAATTTAAGCGAAGAAAAAAGTACAAAAACGGTAAGGTAAAAAAAAGATGAGAATTTTTTTTGTGATAAAATTAATTATTAAAAAATACACACGTAGTTAAAATTAACAGCGGAGGAGGAAACCTTAAGAGAAAAAAAATAAGAAAGGAAACACAGAGAAATGAGGGTGACCCGAATATATTAAAACTTTCTCCTAACATTGCTTCTCTCATTTCATTTGATAGTTACTTTCGTTTATTGGATGAGCTTAATCTTGTAGAACAATGTACAAAGCATATAGCATACCTGGGAACCAAGCTAAAATCGTTAAAATGATATCCACTATACAGTCAGTACCCCACCCACGGGCTAGAAAAACGGCGACTGGTGGTAAGAAAAGTGATAATATAATGTTGATGATCTTGGCGGAATCCATTGTTGTGTTGTGTTGTGTTGCTTAGTTCAAAAATGTAGTATCAATTGTATAATATCGGCGAAAAACAACAAACGATATCAAAGTTTCCTTCTTTTTCTCCTTTCTCTCCTCCAAACAAAAACAGACAAATCCTCTTTTGTATTTATAGAGGCGCCCATCGCAAAATAAACTGGACCCCCTTTTGAGGACGTGATTAAAGGGCACTCTGCACCACCCAGAGCCCACACATATCATAACACCCGCCTTTAGGGGCCTGCGGAAGTGAGGGGAGCAGTAAATAGTGATCTTTCTGTGATGGTCTTCAAAATCCCTCTCGCTGTCTCGGGTTTTTCGATTTCAGAGAGCACTTTCTCCTCATATGTGTTCCGAAATCGGTCTTGGAGGCAGGAAAGCGGGAGCAAAGACATTTACCGCTTGCGCGCTCCTTCTTCCATATGCGGTGCTCGACTGCCGATAGCAGGATTACACGCACGGATACGCTGGACGTCTGCGATTCGGTGATGCTTAGGACTCAAGTATTTCGTCATCGCATACTTTAGTCCTCGCTATCTTCGGCCCTTTACTGTGATAATGGTACCACGTTCCCATAAAATTCTTATTACTAAATCTCTATAAAGCTGCAACAGCTAGTTTGTATATATAAATTATTAGCTCTTCCTCCTCAGTCGCTTGGGAAATTGGAGCTCCTCTATTAAAAATGATGTCCCTGGAATAGTATTGATACAATCGAAGAGTCTCCAAAAAACCATCGGGGAGGCTTTTTTTAGTACCCTTCAGGATACTGAATCCGGCTGCCAATCTAACCCTAATCTTTGGTAAACTTGTGCCTGACATTGCGACCATATCGTAGCCTTTTCTTCTTTAGATAAGCTGACTTTGTTTTTCCCCTGTTGATTTGGTGCGGCGCTTGATCTCATCATCAATTCATCGAGGTTATTATTGGGATTTTTCAACTGGATGTTCTTCAATAAGGCCTTTTTCAAAAGCGATTTTGTTTCTGTACTGTTCTTCCGCGGTATTATGCTCGGTGGTGGCATGTCTGGTCTTTTTAAGTTGGACTGTTGTAGCTTCCATTTCTTATATTCTGAGCATCTTTGCTTGAAATCGAATCTACATTGTGCCTCTACTGCTATATTTAAAAGGTAATTTTCGATGATATTCCTCCATTCCGGTTTGGACAAGTTCATCACGACTTCATTTCTGCCAGTTATGTGTTCGTGCCTTTTCCTGGCAGTGGCTACTGTATATTTGGCGCTAGTCAGTTTGAACTCATAATCCAAGTTAGCTTCCATGTACAGATCCGAATGGACCAAAGTTGCGATTATGGTCTCATCACTAGAATATAGTGGTAATAATTGTAACCTAAACTGGGGCATATTGTCACCCACTGTTACTACCTCTGGTAATTGATTACCCCATTCGGGCCTTAACTTCTCAACTATTAATAACGATCTTATATCGTTTAAATCCCAATCCAATAACTCCCTCTTGGTAAACTTGGGACGCCCGTTACAGAGGATATTGGATGGATCTGCTAATAGGATATCCGGCGAGTACATGTCATAAAACGTTTTGGGTAGGGCTTCATCTAAACTCACCCTCGTTATTAATTTGTGGTTAGGAAATTCGGAGAGCGAGGAATCATTAGTTAGTTGGGTGTGCACAGTAGAAGGAGCAGAAAATATACTTGATTGGTAAGATGAGGCATTATCCGAAAGTAAGCTCCCGCTTTCAGCCACGCTTGACCTTCTGCTTACTGAATGCATACTACTCGAGTGGTGTGACCTTCTGCTAGGTGAAGAGGCTAATAACCTTTTCTTAATTTCATCTCTAGCTCTATCAGTATATTCTGGAGGGGCATTTACAAAGTTTTCCCTTCTTGACGAAGTCATGGATTGGGAGCTACTCATCGACAGTGGCAAGCTTTGAAAGGAAGCATTATCACTGCCACTTACTGTGTTTTCCGGGATGGCTTGTAGTGAGCTTGCAAACCCATGACTATTGTTAGTCGATTCTATTGGACGTCGTTGTAACACTTGGTTTTTTGAAGTTGCTGGTGGTGGTGAAACAAACATTTCTTTGAGTGTGTGTACCCTATGTGTTCAAAAAAAAATAATTTTTGTACTGTTGTTGGCTGTAGTTTCGGTATTGATAACTTTCAATATACGTCAGAAAATACTTATAGCGAAATAAACAAATTCTATTGAATGTTTCTTTATGATATTGAAAAACTCCATATAGTTTTTTAATAAAAAAGAGTAGCGATAGGCATGTCAAAGAGATTGAGAAGAAAGGAAAAATGTCATTTGGTTATATAAATTTTTTTCTTTATGGAGATTGAGGCAGCAATAAAATGTGGGATGAAAAAAAAAAAAAAGGCACTGGAATAAGGGGTAGCATGGCAGATATTCCATGTCTACGGCAGTTTTCTGGAAAAAATGGACTCGAATTTTCTCTCACAATTAATTTTTCCACAAAGTTATAGGATGAAGTAATGTGTGGGGCAGTCATCCTAATAAAGCTCGCACGGACTCCATTTCCCCGGACCTTTTTCCCGCTTGTTCTTGGGAATAATCTCGGAATAATTTTAGGGACTTTTCAGTATGACTGGGTTTCAAGGACGGAAAAACTGCTCAGTACCGCGTTATTCTGCCATTTGCTGACCGTTTTTTAGTGTGGAGCAGCGGAGGAGGGGGCGGGGTGATAATTTTTTTTCCGCTTTACAATAGAGAAAAGTCCAAGTAAGTCCCGGTGCTCGAATGGGCCTTGGTTTTATTGGCGCCGGCGCCGCCCAGAATAGGTTAATAGCATACGTGCATATTAGTACGTATATTTTAATTCAATATTGGTTGGTAAAAATACCATGGTAATATGTATAGAACTATAGAACTACACCTGCTGAGTTTGAGATAATGAAAAAAATTAAGCAGAGTGGATAAGGAAGGATGTCATCTTCCTGTCTACCCAAAGTTCTTCAATTATAATTTTGCTCCATATTCAGTTAAACGAACTATCGGATGGTCGGTAAACGTTGATAGCAAATCTTCTTCACGAAGTACCCCTAAGTTGAAGGGATCGTTCTGGTCTTCCTTGATTTGCTCCCTATAATCATTGTCTTATCCGTAATGTCTAACCTATCCACTTGCAAATACTAATGATGGTGGTGCATAATGTTCTTGGAGGTGAAAGATGGTTTCCGCCTTCCATGTGGTATGTTTAGTTCATAACATTAATTATAACTTTTTCCTCCAAAACATAAACAATACAGGCAGTAGTAATGCAAGGAAGAAAGAACAAAAGTAACATTCTTATTTATGGGTCGGTTAATAAAACTTAAGTATTTTCTAGATTTATTTATGAAAATTTGTGCATAATTTTATGTTCTAAACATTGAAATACTATGTGAAACTTTTTCACTCTAACTTATGTACACCGGCGTATATGATGGGGGAAATACTGAACTGTTATTCCCGATATCGGTAGCAGCATTGGAATAGCAATCAAAAAAAAGATAGAGAATAATGATAACTAGTAGCATTACAGTAAAACAGTAAAACTGTAACAGTGAATGGCTCAAGGCTCGCACTGCTTCCGCTAGCTAAAAAGAAACTCCGAAGCGGGGAGTCGAACCCCGGTCTCCACGGTGAGAACGTGATGTGATAGCCGTTACACTACATCGGATTGTACTTTGTTATCACTTTGACATTAAAACATCTATATTATCAGGTAAATAAATCTAATTACGTCCTCAATAATTTGGAGCAAGAATAGACTACTATTAGAACAAGTGGTTTCTCTTGAGCTCTTAATAAATTTACTGAAAACTATAGAGGTTATATTTGAGAATTATGTGAACAATTGGATAAATGCTGGGATTCCATTATTGATAAAAACTATAATATTAGGTATACGGAATATACTAGAAGTTCTCCTCGAGAATATTGGAATCCACAAGAGGGAATCGATAATTCTACAGAATAATAATAATATTTCTTCTTTCGTTTTATATGGTGTAGTTCATTATCTTATTACATTATCAATCCTTGCATTTCAGCTTCCATTAGATTGGATGACTGTTTCTCAATCTATATGCCATCCTCTTACACCGCGTGTGATAATATACTACTAAATAGATGATATTAGAATTTTATTCCAACAGAAGAGTTCATCAATTGAACTTTGAGTTGGAATTTATATATAAAATTTGGGTCGCTCCATTGAACTTGTAGTAAATTCCTCAACTTGCTAGCGTATTAGACCTATCCAATACTTCCAGTTGGGATGTGCTTTATATCCCGCTTACTTATAGTATAAAGAAGTTTTCAAGTTTTTTCTTTTTAATTAATAGAATACGAAAGAATAAAGAAAAGCTCGTACGAATTTATAATATGTAAGGATTCACATTCTTTTGTCAGTTCCCAAATTCACTAGGGAAACTTATGCTACAATTTTTTTTCGTGGCATCATTATCTTTAACCAAAATGGAATTCCAAAAATTGTCACGATATTGTACTAATCAGCAAGGTGGACATATACATATAAAAAAGAAGCCAAAGACTAAAAAATGAGGCAAATTTCAACTCACTGTCTTTTAAAGGTTCTTAGTAGCGGATAGCTAGTTACATTATGAAATCTTTCCTAAGATGCGTTTATTGATTTAACGCGTTTTTTTTTAAGGCACTGTATCTTCTCAATTTCGTCAAGTGGACAAGCGCGATGAGAATAAAAGTGAGATCTGGTAGAAGATTCTGATACAAAAGTTAAGAATAATCAATTATAAAATTCATCTTATTCTTTCATATTAATTAAATTTCTTTTCAATCCTCTCAAACAAAAAGTATGACCATCTCCGACATTGGAAGCGAAGGAAGAGTAATAATATTACCGGATGGTTATGAGGCTTCGAAAAATATTAACACGTTTACGCTGCCGCCACCTTCCAATATTACGTCCAAACATCGTATCGAACTCTTTGAAGACATCAGTGGAAAACTTTACGAAATAAGGTCTTTCCAATTCGGTAAAGGGCCCTCGTATTCACATGAGGAAGACTTGGCAAATGATAAATATCATTATACAAAGGAAAATCACCCGATCAAATCGACTTTCATTGTAAATACTTCTAACCCCTCCGAAGGTTATGTTTTTAAATCAAGCAAAATTTACTTTTGTTCTTTACATGACATTACTTTCAGTTTGATTGGTTTTTACTATAAGAACAGCGTTACAGCAGATGAACAAGATTACGCCAATTCAAGCGACACTAATGATAACCAAATCAGTAGCAGCAAAAATCACGAGAGATTTCTTACGGTGCGTGATTACCATGATTTATTAACGGATACCCACGACAAGAATTGGGACAGCATTTCTTTAAGCTGCCTCAAAAGTGGGCTAACAAAAGTTAGCGAAACAATTGAGGAATGTGGCGACGTATATTACAAGATCACGCCTGCAATGATAACAAAATATTTGGTAGGCAAGGTATCAAAAATCGTGAAGAACTTTCCTCCGAGTATCCCTACACTTAAAAATGTACCAACGGAAATAGAACAGAGCTACAAGGTAGTTACGGCTACTAGCCTTTTGATCTCTCTGATTCCGAGGGCAGCCTACCATAATTTAGTTACCTTTTCACCCACAATGGCTAGCAGTTGCACAAACCTAGATATAAAAGCTAGTTTCATAGACCTCGAGAACTATGAAATTACAAAAGAATCACAAAATGCTGAGAAAGAACTACTGATGAAAAGCGCCGTGAATGTAGGCTTAAGTTCGAATGGCAGCGTTTCGTTGTCAGTGAAAAAAGTTACAAAAAAAGTAATTCAAAGTAAAAGACCAAAAGTAGCGATAGGAAAAGGGGCCATCGATGGGTTTTTTAAACGTAAGTAACTAGTACGATAATTAGACAACATATTAAATGCTAAAACTAGTGGTAGTAATTTCAATGCGAGACAATAATATAATATTGTCACTATCAACGAACAGGCTACCTTTTTCTTTCTCGAATTCAAGAAAAAATTAACAACTTTTCCCTCGATGATGTGAATAAATGCCTGAAAAATAAGAAATAGGAAAAGGTTACTACATTACACTTGCCTTATCAAAAATCTCTGTTTTTCTTTCCGTCTTACTAAGTTTCAGGCGTCATACATCATAGAACGGGAGTATAGTCATTGCAAGATTGATCAGAATATATATTAAATAAAAAGGCAAATGGCAAAAGACATTGAAATATCCGCATCAGAGTCAAAATTCATCTTAGAAGCCTTGAGACAAAATTATAGACTGGATGGCCGCTCCTTTGACCAATTTCGTGACGTGAAAATAACGTTTGGTAAAGAATTTGGCGATGTCAGCGTGAAAATGGGTAATACCAAAGTTCACTGCAGGATTAGTTGCCAAATAGCACAGCCATACGAGGATAGGCCATTTGAAGGGTTATTTGTAATATCAACTGAAATATCTCCTATGGCTGGTTCTCAATTTGAAAATGGAAACATTACAGGTGAAGATGAAATCCTATGTTCAAGAATAATTGAAAAATCTGTTAGGCGGTCCGGTGCACTGGACGTGGAAGGGCTATGCATCGTTGCTGGCAGTAAATGCTGGGCCGTGAGAGCAGATGTGCATTTTCTGGATTGTGACGGTGGATTTATTGACGCTTCGTGTATTGCTGTCATGACAGGATTGATGCACTTTAAGAAGCCAGATATAACTGTCCATGGCGAACAAATCATTGTTCATCCTGTTAATGAAAGAGAGCCAGTTCCACTAGGTATACTGCATATTCCAATATGTGTAACTTTTTCTTTCTTCAACCCTCAAGACACCGAGGAAAACATAAAGGGTGAAACCAACTCAGAAATTTCGATTATTGATGCAACATTGAAAGAAGAATTACTGCGAGATGGTGTCCTGACTGTTACGTTGAACAAAAACCGTGAAGTGGTACAAGTTTCCAAAGCGGGCGGTTTACCAATGGATGCTTTGACATTAATGAAATGTTGCCACGAAGCTTATACCATCATCGAAAAAATAACTGACCAAATACTGCAGCTTTTAAAAGAGGACTCGGAAAATAGAAACAAGTATGCTGCTATGCTTACATCTGAAAATGCGCGTGAAAGCTAACGAAAAAACTGAAATAAAAGCAACGCTATATGCATATACATGCATGCATAAACATATGTATATATAGGTACGTATAGATTGTAAATATTACACTTTGTACTAAGGGTAGCATAAAAGATGCCCGCAACTTTTTTTATTCCTTTGCAGTTTTTTTCTATTCTTTTCTTAACTGCGGAGCCCAAAGACATAAAAACATAAAAAATCATCAAATTACTATAAAACAAACGCACATTGCGAAGAAAAAAAGGCCCGGATACGAATACATATAATAATATTTCCTTTTACCTCCCTGCATAATTTCTGAAAGCATGCACTATCAAAAAGAAAAATCTTGAAAAGAACAATGAATCCTATTATTCTCACTATTAGAACAAAAACTTCGTCATTGTCATCACATAGAAAAGACCGACCATTGTTAAACTGTACAACAGCAACACAATAATTATGACAATAATGAGCTCCTCAATAAAACCCAAAAAGGCATCATAATATTGTTTGAAGGTATTACTTTTCCCACTACTTTCGTGGCGCGGAAGGCCTGCTTCCAAATCTATAATGTAATCAATACACTTGACCTCCTCCCTCTCCCCTTGAGCTTCAGCATACTCTGCCTGCCTTGTTTCTTCCTCCTGTTGTCTCATTTTCAGTACATCATCGGAGCGTCTCAAGGTTTGTTCCATCTTGGTGCCAGGTTAAAGAACAATTGCTGTCGTTTCTCTTAGTTCAAAAAGTTTGGTGGTGTGGCAGCTAACGAAACTTCTATTTACATCACAGTAAGTCAGGATATACAAACGTCTGGTGAAATCATTCAACTTTTATACCGAATGGAAAAACAACAGATAAGCTTCTGCGCATCGTAAGTAATAAATTACTAGCGCGCCATACAAGAGATGAGTCTATTTTTTCCCAGGCGACACAAAAATGAACCCGTGCTAATATTATATCCCACCTCCCACGTGTCAGCGAAGTTCGGAAACTGCGTAACATTATAGGGCAGAACGCCCACATGGAAAAAGCAAAAACCTCGTCTGCGATGCCAGTCGCTATTCTCCGTCGCTCAGGTAGGTTTGAGACGGGCTGAAATATACAGGTGTAATAAAAATGACGCCACGTTATCAGGGTTTTCATGACAGTGGTAGTTAGTTTTATGTCATATTGTTACTAAGCGGCTTTATTTATTTACTCAGATATTTTTTATTGCACTTTCCGAATACATCATCACGTACTAATGCACGTTCCGATAAATAAAGATTGTTCATCGCAAGCGATTCGGGAATGTGCAATCTAAATTTTATCACGAAAATTGCTTATAAAGGCAGAGCGCATCACTTGCCTGTTTAAAAATTTGATGAGTCCTAAGAGCCAAATCATGTGCGCGGTTTTATATAAAACCCTTTTTCTGATAAAAAGAAGAGACAGTGATGTTCGACTGAGAGTATTGGCGTCACCGAGAAGACTTCTTTCCTATATCGTTGCGTATATATATATACAAGAGTAACCCTTATTTACAAAGAAAATCCTTTTAGTTAGTACTCATCTAAATCATCATTCGCAGTTTCTGTGCAGTAAGAAGAATATTTCTGGTAGAAATGATAAATTTCAAAGCACAACTCAAAAGCAATCAGGTATATAATTATCCATTCCAAGAATGTGCTATTTCTCTCGTTCAAGAGAGAGATGAGGGCTCGACACTCGTCTGTAGAGTAGTCCAGCTTGCTATTGAGAATATTTATTCTTGGACCTATATCCAAATATCTCGAAACATTTTTGAAAATCTCTTCCAACTGGGGTTCACTCCAATAAAGATCAGGAGTCTCAATTAGCTCCGAATAGAGATTCAACTTCCCTCTAATTAAAAAAAGCCGGCCTATTGACTTCAATGCGTCGCTTGATCTTAAGTTTAGCTTTGTTCCTTTAGAAATGTTTTCTGTTATTGTTCTGGCCTTTGATATATGTTTTTCCATTGCTTTTTCTAAGACTGCCAAGTTAGTGCTTCTCGATACGCCACTTGAGAATGCTGCCTTATCTAGCATTCCTTGATCAGAATCCAACGAGTTGATTATTATCAAATCCCCGGAAAGAAAGCTTTCTCCTGCGATTTTTGGTGTTATCTTATTGTTCGAACTAAAAATCTTATCAAGATCTTGTTTCTTTTTTAATTCCACGTAGTCCATGTCCTCAGTCTCAAACTCTTCTCCATTAAGCGGATTTATGCTTGCCGTTTCAACCAAAGGCACTACCCTGTTTCTAACAGTAGCTTCATTGAAGCCCCAGCTTACAATAGATCCATTTTGACCTAAAATCATTATTTCACCCTTATCGCCATTATCCTGATAACCAAATATAACGATTTCATCAGGCACCAAATTTGTCGGTTGTAACCCTTGGCTATTAAGCAATCTCATACATTGTTTGAGATCATAGCCCTCTCCGGTGGTAATTGTGATACAGTTCTTCACCTTCAAGTACTTTTTACTAAGAACATCCTCCAGATTATCACGTCCTTTTTCCTCAACTCCGTGGTTTGGCACAAAACTTCGTCTCAGAAAGCGAGTAGGATTCTTGGAATTTTTAAGCGTCTTCATGGTCTTGATCTTCGTATCCACTGGCTTGTTTCTCTTATTGGTCTCCTTCTCTGCAGCCAGTTCATCTCTCCAACGGTCATCTCGCACTTTGGAATTCTGTATTAATAAACTGGTTCCCAACCGTCTGATTTGGGACCTTGGTACGGAACCGAATGAGCTCGTCAGAACTCTGAATGAAAGCATCATATTATGGTTATTTATTAGGTCCTCCATAAGAGGTAGAAGGGCCTCATTCAATACTCGCACGCACTCATATTCACCGAAAAATTAAATAAAATGCGAAGTTTGGAAGAGGAGAGAAGAAATAAACCATCACAATAAATCCACAACTGCCTTTACTACCTGGAACATATATAACCTACTTCATCTTACAACGGTGAACTAGATGAATCAACTATTATAAACATGGTATATAGGACGTTGTATATACTTACCTTTAACGGCTGCGTTATAGCGCCGCACAGACCCTTAAAGGCTTATCTTTGCAAGTCAATAACAGATGATTTTCCGGTTTTGTGGCAATATAATATTGCCCATCTATTCCCTTTATGAGCCTCTTTGGAAAGGTTATTATAAATGCTCGTGGCAAAGCTTCTAGGAGTTGAGTTATTACCTGACCCAAATACTTTTCTCAGCCATTCTTCCTTCTGAGCCAAGGAAGTAATTGAGATTATTTCCAAAGTCTCATCTCTCAAGGCATCAACAGTAATAATTGGCGCATTGGATAAACTGTGTATTATCATACTCGAAGAATTTCTGGCTGCATCCTCGTAAACCCATTTTTCTCTTTTATTAGCTTTCTTAGATCTTGTAGCCATGTTTGGAACATAAATTACCTTTTGATTATTAGTCGAACCAGCAACAACATCATCTATATCACCTTCTTGACTACTACCGGCACTGCTGCTTTCATCCCATCTTTTAAATTCGTCACCCTTATCGCCCAGAGTCAGGCTATCGGTAATTAAAGTTTTATTACCAGTTTCTTGTTGGTACAAAGTTAAAAACTCATCGAGATCTAAATCTACATCAACATTTGTGCTCAATTTTTTTATTTTTAGTGGCTTATACTTCCTCTTATGATTGGTTAGGGGATATGCTTGTTGCTTAATCAGCAAAATCCAGTCTATACCGTCCTGTTGAGCGCCACTAACGACATCATCCACCGAAGAGCAATCCCTCAACATATCCGCTTTAATATTTTGCTTCCACAATGTATTCAATATCGTGACCCCGATTGTGTCTAGTAAAGAATTCGAAAAACTCGATATCAATACATCACACCTGCTTGGCTTCCAATCAACCGCTGTATCTTTCAAAAACCTGTTTCTCTTCTTTATCCTATTTCCCGAAGCAAGTTTGAAATAGTTTTGAGCTATACCGAAGATTGTTTCCCATGCTAAGTTGAAACCTACGGCCTTACGAGTATTGCTGCTCTTTCTTCCTGATGGTCTGGCAAAAAAGGATATCAAAGTATCATACCTCCCTCCAGCAGCTATCATATTACGTGAGGATCCATCGTCATAAACCGCATGAAACATGATACCTCCCTTGTAAAAAGCGCTATTGTAGTTACTCAAGGGAGATATCACAACGTTTCTCGCCACCTCTAAGGGTTTTAAGTAACTGAGAACCTTTGATATATGCGACAACGAGTCCTCAATTTTTTTTAGATGTGGACTATCAATCATCAATTTATGCAGGCGCTTTTTGGCTGCTTCGAAGTCCAGTCTGAAATCAAATAATTCCAAATCATTCAATGCTGTAGAAGATATATTCAATTGTGCCTTTAATTCATTCTTAACTTCCTTGAATGACCTTGCAAAGCCAACTTGCGACAACATCCGTGAAACCAGGGGCCTTTGTGCTTTATCAATATTCGTAAAATTGAAGACACTCTCCAAAATATCAGCATGATTTAATATGAAAAAAGTATTCGTTTTTTCGAACACAGGAAATACGGTTAATATTTCATCGATAATTTTCAAGCTTTCTGCATCATAAAAACCTGACTCCGAAGAAGATTTTGAAATTATATCGAAGTCGATCTCACCAAACTTTCTAGGTTCCAAACTTGACCTTGAATGATCAGGAGGTCTGTAAACGTGCTGCATCCTATATTGCTTAGAAATCAAACTTGGATTTTTAGACAAATACCTAGCCATAGGATAGGTTAAATCATATTGTAACTGTAAGACGGTGCCGCCCTTGTCAAGCACTTCATATACATTCTGCGTACCGTATATGGGCGCCTTTGGAAAAATCCTTGGGGGAGCATTGTTTTCAATGCCTCCATGTTTCCTAAAAATTTTAACTACCTCTTCTGTCATTTGAGACCTCAGAATGTTTGCAAAAGGAGTGGATGTCGGTACTGAGTTGTCAAATAGAATATCATTTGTTAGACTGTAAGATTGGTTAAATAAACTTTCTCTGACCTGCTGTTGCCAAGGGGATGAAGGATTCGACAAACTCTTTAAGGCCTCTTTGATTACTTCATCCTGGTGTTTTACAGGAAGCCAACCACTGTTTAGTAATGCCCTAGCACCAGGCCTTTTATTAGGATCATGGTCTACGAGTAACCTTATAATTTTCTTTTCCACTTTCATCTTATTATCGTCAAAATCAGGAGGAAATTCTATCGACACTGATCTTAACTTTTTCAAAATGTTAACTCTCTCCATACCCGTAGTGAATGGATAGATCATTTCAAAAAATATGATTCCAAGTGAGTACATATCGATCTTTTCATTATAATGACCTGTGCCATCCAAAACTTCAGTAGCAACATACATTGCTGTACCGATGGCAGATGTCAAATTGTCTGAACTGCCTGGCAAATTCTGTGAATCTAGCTTGAGTATATCCAGGGATCTATGAACATTCTTAGCCAATCCAAAATCGCCGATTTTAACATTTCTCGATTCATCGATAAAAATATTCATTGGCTTCAGGTCTCTATGAATGATACCTTGAGAATGTATATAACTCAATGCTTCCAGTATTTGTCGAAATAATCTCCAATATTCATCGCGTTGTTGATTTAAATTTTCGGAATGGATCAAATCATATAGCGTTCTATTTTCACAGTACTCCATTTGAATAAAAAGCGTACTTCTCTTCTTAACAGCAGTCATAGGTTTTACACCACTCCTCCTTTTTGGAACGTTCTGGATACTCTTTGATTCTTTATCAGTATCGTCTTGACTTTCACTTGAAGAGGTTGAAGAGGTATCATGGCCTAAATCTTCATTTTCATTATCTCGAGAACTATTTTCAAAAACGATATCAGGATATCCTGATCCCGATATAAAATCCCAGTTACTGTTATCCAAATCATGATTTGTTCTATTTTTGAAGATACTACTTTGATCTAATAAATCATTTTCTTCAAAATCAGAGGAAGATTCGCTTAAGTCGCTTTGTTCGTCAGTCGATTCAAAAACGTTTTCATCCATACCGTCTTCTTCTAACCACGCAGCATAATAACGCACAACATATTGATGATTCAAGCTTGCTAGCAACATTACTTCACTTAATATAGTAGATAGCTTTTCTTCCGTGTGCCTAATCTTCTTGATTGCATAGTACCTGCTGTCGAGAGCATTACGTGCCTTGACGACTTGACCAAATGCGCCCTGGCCTAAAACTGCAATCTCTTCAAAGTCAGAAGCATATCGCGATCGCGTTGCAGGATTTATAGAAGAGAATCTGGAGCCAACATTAAATGACCTTCTTCGTATACTAGATTGTGAAAGTGTTCTACCTCCATTGCCCCGAAAATCTGTGGTATCCCCAGGAACTAACTCCAATGAATTAGAATTGGCGCTCTCAGAAACTAAGTTAAATCGATTGATCGTGGAGTCAATATTGGTCCTTAAGAATTTCATAGGCAATAGCTCTAATGTTCCTAATCTTTTCTTCGGATCAGTACTAAGCATTTTCGAAAGAAGGTCATATAAAGTTTCATCCATACTTGTTGAATCTAGGAATTCTTGAGGCGTTTCAAAATTCATTACTATATCAGATCCACTAATTATCTGAATGAACAAAACGCCAAGTTGCCAAATATCAGTCAATCTCTGAGGTTTGGCGTTTCTGAATTTCACCAACTCAGGAGCTATCCACGTGCTTGGAGATAACTCAACTGAAGAGCCATTTTTGTTTGGATATCTCGATAGCATACTCAATACAGTGAAGCCATAAGTAGAGTGGACTAGCTTGGGAATAGTGCTTCCAAAATCTGCATCCTTTACCAGAATCACGGTTTCTAAGTTGATACATTTATGAATAATACCTAATTTGTGTATGGCTTCCAATCCTTCAAGCAATCTGATCATCCAAATACGTGCTGTTGCTAAGTTAACAAACCCAACGGATTGTATCAAATCTCCCACTGGGTAGTAGTTAGAGTACTCTGTTAGAAGTCTTATTTTCCAAACAAATGTGGCATTATTCCTCCCCATACGCTCTACTGTATAACCGAACAATCGATTTACATTGTCATGCTTAACTTTCAACACTGTCTCTAGCTCTTTCTCCAAGTTAGCTATTTCTTTTTTTCCATTACTTGTGTTGAAATAGCTATTATCCAACTCAATTTCAGACAGTAAATAATAGAAATTTTCCATCATTTCGGAAGACATTAAAAAATTTGCCAGCGGAGATTCTGGTGGAATATATGGCTTTACAAGAAATTGCTTAGAAAAACTGAATATATCTGATGTCAGTTTTATTGGCTTAGGATTCACAACTGCTTTAAACTTGAACATTGAGTTATTGGGCAATTTTGCCTTTATAGTTTTTGAAAAGACAATAGCTTCCCCTGATGCAATCCATTCTGAAGGTGGATGTAAATCCAACTGGGTCGTTCTATTGAATAATAATTCATCATCATCATCATCCTGCCTTTTCTCCAACTCTCTTTGAACAATTTCATCTATCATTCGCTGTTCATCTGATCTTTTTTTTATCGTTTCTCGTTGTTTCTCTCTTTCTTCTTTTTCTAACTTTTCTTTAGTTTCTTTGATTCTTTGCAATCGGTCATCTTCCAAGGATTGTGTATTAACCACATTTTGAAATTCATCCAGTTTTTCTCGAGTAAAGGATGTAATTTCAAATATAATCTCCTGCCCTCGGGAGGTGTTGTGGATTTTCTTAAACTCACTTTTCAACATTTGCAATTGACTATCCATTACATTTTGTACATTCCTGAATTCTATTTCGGGAGCGGTATAAGGATACATTGGTGTCATCGCGAAATGTAACGTTATAGAAGACTCTACTGGCTCGTTATCAACGGATCGAAGGGTAATTTCAAATATGATCTGTGGCTGCTTATCCCAGCTCGACTTTCTTTTAGTCAAGTCAATAAAATCATCCATATAAATGGAACGTATCGCTTCAAGTTCGTTGCACTGTATCTCATAATATTGATCTAAAGTGAGGTGACTTAATGACATTTATACATAGTATGCGTTAAAGGGAATGGTATTTATTGAAAAAAAATTCAATGCTTATAAAAACTTAGAAGACAATGAGGGCTTTCCAACAATATAAAAATTGAAAATGTAATGTGATGAATGTCTTTCTGTAATGAAGCCAACTCCCTGCGGATGAAAAGATAAAGATGAATGTAAAAGTAAATTTGCGCAGAAATAATTTAGAGCGTTAAAAAGTTGATTACGCGCTGGGCTTATTATCTCAAAAATCAGTTATTCACCTGTTCGCTAAGAAGCTACCTATTTTATTAAAGTCCAACTTAAAACAAATAATAGATTTAACACTTTCGTGTAATGTGATGTTGAAATTGTTCAGGATATAACGAACAGGTCGTTGCACGTCAGGATTAATTAAAGAAAGATATAACGTGCCATCCTTATGGTACTGCGGTCATCCTATACAGAACGATAAATACATGTTGACTTTATGTGTCATATGGACTATATAATTATATTTTATTCTCAGACGCCTTCGTCGGACAAAGGATGTAGTTCCTCATCCGGGATCCTCTGACGGCTGACTGCTTCCTCCAGAGTGACATCTGAGTCATCCATCAATGGTTTGAACGGAAGAGGGTCATCAATGGCTGGAAAAGTTCTTCTATAGAAAAAGTGTGCCATTATATAACCCAATATAGACCCTAGAATTACATCGACGAAATGATGTCTGTAATCTTGAGTTCTAGAGAGAGCAATTAGTGCGGCTCCTAACAATGGCAGAAAGGCCACCATTTTCCTCCATAAGGGCATCAGTGGTGATTCAGTCAAAAGTTGGCCACATAGCCAAAAATATAAATAACCCAGTCCTGCGAAACTTTCACTTGAATGGCCTGACGGAGTTGTTCTAAATCCATCCAACAAACGTTCGTGGTTCTTGGTGGTACACACCTCCTTTGCAGTATACAAAGTGTCCGATGACAGGCCTTCAAGAGGTTGGCAACGATCTAGAAAATCTGGTCTTAGTCTTCCAATCCAATTCTTGATGAAGTTTGTGAAGAAACTTGTACTAAACCAAGCGAGTGATAAACCAAGGAGAGATGTGTACAAAATAAAAAGCAAATGTCTTCTATCGGCCAAGATGGAACCAATTATCAATATAGTCAACGATGGCACAATAAAACTGTAAACGAACAACATGGTGTTATTGACACGTTCAGTTGTCGCATAAGGATGTGATATAGTGAGATCATTAAGGTAAAATTGACGTTCGAATGGCTGCTGATAATATACCGGATAATTAAGTAATACCATTATGATGAGCAGAAAAGTATCTTCTAACCTCCATTTCGCTGCTATGTTGAAAGGCGTTTTAATAAATGAAAGTCTATTCATGTTGATCGTTCGCTATGATCTAATTTTGATTCTCTTCCTACACTAATTGGCAGTAATTACTTTATTGAATTGCGAACTGCTTGACAAAATTAATAAAGTCCAGTTTGCAAGAGGTGACCTTTGAGTAAAGATTAGTTACTTCGTGGAGCGCAGGTATGTTAAGGGACTCTAGATAATAGTTTATTCCCGAAGGTTTCCAATTAATAGATGATAACAAAGTACAACTGATTGGAATGTAAAAAATAAGCCGTTGGATTCTCCGATGTTAGGTTTCTATCTCATATAAAATAACCACCAAGCAATTGAGAATCAACACCGATAACACGATGTCCAATTATAGCAGTATATGTCAGACGTGCTGCATGATTTATTCATTTCTCCTGTCATTGTTGACGATTTACATCTTTTCAAGGGATCGCACTACTGCCACCTGAAAGGTACTGACTAAAAAGGTGCTGACGGAAACAGAACCTCAATAGTAATAACGCATAGCAAGTAAGATTGTCTTTAAAGAAGAAAATAAACTAGATTGCTTTGAGTTCGACAATTCTAACGTCTCATTATTTTCATTACCAACACAATATAAAAAAAAGGTTGGGAATAAGACCCTCACTTAAAAATTGCTGTTTCTACCGGGCAGTCTGCAAAGTGCATGATACGCAAGGTGCATAATCTCAAGACAGAATTCAATTATGCATACTGGACATTAATGCTATATTTCGCTGCGCCAGAAATCGACTGCTAGTTTTTAAGACTTTCTCATAAACGGTCAAATTTTTCGTGAAAAATGCTATTAGCTGCGCTGTTTAGCTTTTTGAAGGAGCAACTTCATCATCTGTAAAGGGCAAACACATAAAGAAAACAATCTGCTACCTCTGCCGGTAAAATAGACCACCTTGAAGGGGATCGCAAACTTTTGTAAAATTTAGCTGAATATTTCCATCTGCTTCAGGATTAATAGTGAGCAATTTTTTCTTCTGAAAATCGGAAATAAGAAATAAAATACCTTCGGCGGCTAAAGTTCCAGAAAATGTCGAACTTTTTTAGAGATAGTTCAATGGGATTCAAGCCTCGACCAAATATCTTCGCCAAGCTGAGAGTTAGAGATGCAGATTCAGAATCCTCCGCTAATACTGTTGTCGAAAATTCATCCAATTGCCTCGAGGTGGGTACTTCCATAGAGAGAGATGATGCGTTTAAAAAACCCCACATAACTTCTACCGAACGAGAAGTGGTTACGAACATGGGCCCTAACCAGAGAAATCATAACTATTCTAATGATGGGATGGATATAAATTCACGAAAGAGCTCAATATCAACAGACCAGTACAACAGAGCTTTAAACAACCATGATTCAACAATTGAAAATGATACTGATGAAGATTTTGAAATTACAGAAGTAAGAGAAGTGAGCGAAGGTGTGGCAAAAGAAATGAAAGAAGGTCATGAGGACCCTAACGATTCTGAGACAACGCTTAAAGACAGTAAATTGCACGAATACACTATGACAAATAGCAAGCCTCTTTTTCACACAACCGTTGATACTTCCAGTACATCTTCAAATGATGTGCTATTAGAAGCCTTCACGAACACTCAAAGGATATGTTCAAATTTGAAGCAAGAGCTACAAAAGCAGCAACAGGATAATGCAAAGTTGAAAATTCGGCTTCAATCGTATGCTTCTGATTCTGGTAAGATCAATGAAAAAGTCGGAAAATATAAATCCTGCTTAGAAACTCTTCAAGAAAGGATTGCTGCCTTGACTAGTCATAAGAATAATCAAGACACGAAATTGAAGGATCTAAGACAGAACCACCAACTATATCAGAGAAGGATAAGCGGATTTAAGACAAATATTGAAAACTTGAACAGGACAATAACCGATCTAGGAAAGCACAAGAAGGAGACGGATGCAGAGTTAATGAAAAAAGGCAAAGAAATTGAATATCTGAAAAGGGAACTAGATGACTGTTCAGGCCAATTGAGCGAAGAAAAAATTAAGAACAGTTCGCTAATACAGGAAATGGGAAAGAATAGGGAACAGATGATTAAAGCAATTGAGAATTTTTTTTCAGAAGACAAAGCTCACCATTTACTGCAATTTAACAAATTTGAAGAAAAGGTTCATGATTTGTTTGAGGAGAAATTACAAAAGCACTTCGATATTGCAAAAGATACCCTTAATATAGAACTGAAGGGCACCACTATAGAGTTGAGTAGTAATACAGAGACTCTACTAAAACAGCAATATGAAAGTTTTAAGGAAAATCTTAAAGAAAAAATGTCATCAAGTAAGGATGAAATAACAAAAACACTAAATGAGCTGGGCATAAAGCAAGAGGAACTTGTGATAGGAGTACACAAAGAACTTTTAACATCATCAGGAGATATCAAAACAGCTTTTATTACCGAAATGAACAGCACAAAACAAGACCTGCTTGATGATACGGCCCAGTCAGCTAAGAATTATTTGAGTCTGGAAAACTTGCTAAAGGCGTATAAGGCAGAAATAGTTCAGTCCAACGAGTACGAAGAAAGAATAAAGCATTTGGAGAGTGAAAGATCAACCTTATCTTCACAAAAAAATCAGATTATTAGCTCTCTTGGTACTAAAGAGGCACAATATGAAGATTTGGTCAAAAAATTAGAGGCGAAGAACATCGAAATTTCACAAATTTCTGGCAAAGAACAAAGTTTAACTGAAAAAAATGAGGGCCTATCCAATGAACTGAAAAAGATTCAAGACCAGCTAGACAAACTGGACAATTTGAACACCACAACAAAATCAAATTATGAAAATAAAATATCTTCTCAAAATGAAATTGTGAAGGCATTAGCTTCCGAAAACGATACTTTGAAGCAAAGGATTCAACAACTGGTAGAAATCAAGGAAAATGAACAAAAGGATCATTCAACAAAATTGGAGGCTTTCCAAAAGAACAATGAGCAGTTACAAAAGCTAAACGTCGAAGTTGTGCAGTTGAAGGCCCATGAATTAGAGCTTGAAGAGCAAAATAGACACTTAAAAAACTGTTTAGAAAAGAAGGAAATTGGTGTTGAAGAATCACTAAGCGATGTGAAAACCTTAAAGCAACAAGTGATCGTTTTGAAATCGGAAAAGCAAGATATAACAGCCGAAAAGTTAGAATTGCAAGATGGTCTCGAAAATCTGGAAGAGGTCACTAAAAATTTGCAGCAAAAGGTGCAATTGCAAAAGAAGGAATTAGAACACAAAGTTAAAGAGTTAGAAGAGATTAAAAGCTACAAAGGAAAAGAACCTAATAAAAAAAGTGCACAAAGTTTTACAAAACCATCGGATTCGCCTAAGAAAAGTGCTACAACGTCCCACTTATTACCTAATAGCTCTACAAGCATTCATTCCCCGATGGCAAGGTATCCTAAGGTGGATCATATAAGTAAATCAAGAGCTAGTTCATCCAAAGAAACATCCAAATTTAACGATGAGTTCGATCTTTCTTCGTCCTCAAATGACGATTTGGAGTTAACCAACCCTTCTCCTATTCAAATTAAACCAGTGAGAGGAAAAATTAAGAAGGGTTCAAATGGCATGAAACCTCCAATTTCTTCAAGAAAAAAATTACTGCTAGTAGAAGACGAAGATCAATCGTTAAAAATAAGTAAGAAAAGAAGAAGGAAATAAAGGATGATGGAAAATTTCAAATTGTCTTGTGCGAATACATTTCATTTTGTTCTCTGCGCCTGAAGGATGTATAGCAAAATTAGCGTAGATGTAGTTTTCGAGGTATATACTTATTCATAGCTTATAAATATTTACAGTGTTGTAACTCTAGTAAAAAAAGAGGTCATCTGGATTGCATTCTCCTTATTTTTTCACTAATATCGTCCTCTTCAAGAAAGTGCAAGATCTTGGTGCATGATTCAGGATCACCAACTTTTTCAATATGAAGCACTGGTATGTCAAAGCAGTATTCCTTCCACCATTTTGCGTTTCTTCGGTCAGTTATGTTGACTATATCTAGTGAAACTCCCTTATTATGAAATTCCTTTCTTTCAAACACATCGTCTATCACTTCCTTCGCTTGATCGCATAACCCACAATTAGGCTTTGAGAAAAAGGTTAATTTCACTCCCGCATCATGCAGCAATATCCTCGAAGTATGTATAAAGCAGAGTAACCTTCTCGACATAGTGGTTGTTTCTATGTTTTACTTCTAATTAGATAATTATCAAAGTTTTGTTTTGAATTACACCAAACTTTGCATTGTGTCAACTCCGAATTCTCTGCGGAGAGGTAGCCTGCGCATCTCATAGAACCATAAAATGAAAATGGGCAAGCCAATCACTATAGTCATATTCACATTCCAAAGTAAGTACAGCCCGTAGAATGGACTGCCGTAGACTCCTACTGAGCGATCTCATATTATCCCTCTCAAAATGGTGATTTTCAATAAAGGACGACAGTGTTCCGAATGATGATCCGTGAAGCACTTTCTTGCATATAAAATCGTAGAGAGGAAAATTGTGGCAACGATAGAAGCAATAAGTAAAGTTTGAGTTCAGCAAGCCCAAGAAAGGCATATTCAGGTTGAAGCGATGGTATTAACGACGCAAGAACTGAAGGAAGTGGAAAACACATTTATTCAGTTACTCAGAAGTGAAATAGGACCCCTTTTAAAATCCTACGCAGGAACAAACTTTTATTCATATGATGATAAATCAAACGGCGTAGATTTGGTTACTGCTTTAGATAAACAAATTGAATCCATAATAAAGGTAGCTTTAACGGCCAAGTACCCCAGTTTCAAATTTATCGGAGAAGAAACTTATGTAAAAGGGGTCACTAAAATAACGAACGACCCTACATTTATAGTCGATCCCATTGATGGTACTACTAATTTTATTCACGGTTATCCCTATAGCTGTACATCTCTAGGTTTAGCTGAAATGGGGAAGCCGGTCGTTGGTGTAGTTTTCAATCCTCACCTAAACCAACTATTTCATGCCTCTAAAGGCAATGGAGCTTTCTTAAATGATCAGGAGATAAGGGTTTCAAAAAGGCCACTGATTTTGCAGAAATCCTTAATCGCTTTAGAAGGAGGTTCGGAAAGAACAGAAGGTTCGCAAGGAAACTTTGATAAGAAAATGAGTACTTACAAAAATTTACTTAGTGAGTCTGGCGCCTTTGTTCACGGCTTCAGAAGCGCAGGTAGTGCTGCCATGAATATATGCTACGTGGCAAGCGGCATGCTTGATGCTTATTGGGAAGGAGGCTGCTGGGCTTGGGATGTTTGTGCCGGTTGGTGTATTCTCGAGGAGGCAGGGGGAATAATGGCTGGCGGAGTCCGTGGTGAATGGGATATTCCATTAGACAGAAGATGTTACCTGGCTATTAGAGGTGGCTGTGAGCCGATAGAACAGAAGGAATTTGCAGAATCGTTCTGGAACCATGTTGCGGGTGAATTAGAATACTGAACGCAGCCCTTAGGTGTCGTTAAATAAGCATATATAAGAAGAATTTATATATTAATTCCCCCAATCCTACTGGCCTTTTTTTCAGTACAGAGCGATATCATGATCCAGTAGTATGATTTCAGATCGCCTAATATGAACTTTTACTCAAGCACGGCACTATTAAATAAGCGCGGCCCTCTCACAGTAACGCGATATACATGAAGAAAAATTTCAATTACTGTGATGATATCCCTATTATCAGTTTGCATTAAAAGAATTCCGTTTCAATACGCTACAAGAAAAGACTCTTCGACAAGCATACGTCTTTAATATCATACGTTTCTGATTAGCATGAGTTCTACAGATAATGACAGCGATGTGGATTTAACAGAGGATTTAGCCGTGGCCAAGATCATCAGAGAGAATCCTGTTGCTAGAAAAGTGGTTAGGTATATTTTATCAAGAGGAGAGTCTCAAAACTCGATTATAACAAGAAACAAGTTGCAATCTGTTATACATGACGCTGCTCACGAGGAGAACGTAGCAAAACTTTCCTTCAGTAAAATGTTTTTGGACATAAATGCTATACTATGGAACGTATATGGGTTTCAGTTACAAGGGTTGCAATCAAAAAATAATATGAACATTGGCAATAATAGCGGCAATAATAATAATAATACAAATAAATCAATGACCGAGCCAATGGGACATAGAGCCCAGAAATTTATTTTGCTAAACAATGTCCCATACTCAAAAGTTTTTGAAGATTTCAAGCTTTTACGAAGCGCTCGCACTTATGAGGAGCTAGTAGTCAACGGAGAGTATATCGGTGATGACATAGGTTTGGAAAGTTCCAATACACTAGAAAGCAAGTTGAGTACAGATCAAGATCTTGTTTACAAGGGTGTTTTGAGCGTTATTTTATGCATTATTTTCTTCTCTAAGAATAATATATTACATCAGGAGTTGATCAAATTCTTAGAGGCATTTGGCATTCCAAGCGATGGTTCGAAGATCAGTATACTGAACATTACTATTGAAGATCTGATAAAAACTTTTGAAAGGCGCGAATATATAGTCAAATTAGAAGAGAAATCTGATACTGTCGGGGAAGTGATATCGTACAGGATAGGCAGAAGGACTCAAGCGGAATTTGGACTAGGATCTCTTGAAATATTAGTGCAAGAAATCATGGGGCTTGAAAAGGACCAGAGCAAAAGCCTGTACGATGATATAATAAAAAGCATCGGCGATTCGTATTCTATATAGCATTGTATAGGTGTCCATGAAGCTCAGACACAGATCTTCCTTGCGGGAGGAATAATGAAAATTTATACGGGATAACTGGGAAAATAATTATGATAATAAAGTCTGCAGTTAAACGGATTACTATATATTTGTACAAGTTATCTCCTAGTCTTCTTGCTTGCTTAGCTAGCATATTAATTCGCAAGTTTACTTAACAAGTCTTGTATACTAGAAGAAACCCCCCCGGAATTCTCAACACCTTCGTCAGTTTGTGCGCCAACATGGCCTTCCATATCTAACTCATAGTGGCCATCCTCACTGTTGGAAGTACCATCTTCACTTGTCTTCGAATCAAGATGAACCTTTTTCTCCGGTATGTAATTAGCGTCATCATGGGCTATCATATCATGTGGTCGTTTTATGCCAAATTGGATGTCACCAGAATTTTCTGTAGAGTTTTTGTGTTCGCTATTCGTTTCGTCTATAACTTCATTCTTCTGCTCTATTGTGTTAATATTACCAACTCCAAAACTGTTATCATTGGATCCATTGTCGTAATTTTTGTCATGGTCATCATCATCATCATCATCGTCGTTATTGTTGCCATTATCTTCTTCATCGTCGTCATCGTCGTCTCCATCACCCACTTCATATGTGGGAATAATATTGTCTTCATCAACGTTATTATTTAGCCTGGATGGGTCTTTAGCAGATAAAACAAATTCTATTTCACTTAGCATATTCTGTTCCTCATCTAGATGCCTTTTTTCATCATCCAGCGTGCTTTGCAGTTTTTGAATACCGCTTTCTCTTTTGAGAATTGATTCATTTATTATATCTTTGGCCATATTCCCGATCTTACTTATCGTCTTAAAATTTTCCTCGTAAACTGAGCTGGATGGATCCAATTCATCTGATGATTTGTCAAATCTGATTTTCATAGCGCAAACGTTATGATGCATTTTCGCTAATTTTTCATAGTCCTTAGCAAAATCTTTCAGTTTCTGGGGTAACACTAATGCTTCGACTGGTGAGCTCTCGGTTTTAAGGCCTCTTTCTATATCATTGACTACCTGCTTGGAAAAAATGTTTCTTTCTTTTAGGATATTCACAACTCTTGATAGCTTTTTTTTCAGATCCCTCGGAAACTCTTGATTAATCCTTCCCAACACTTCTGCTGCCACCCTTCCAAAGGAATCTTGGAATTGAATAATTTTTTGGCCTTTAGCCTGTTGAACAACATGGTTCATTAAATAAAGGCCCAACAACTTCCTTCTTGTGTTTACGCTAGGACGTAACATATATTCTTTCCATGTTTCTGCCACTTTGGGAGCATCTCTATACTGTAGAAGCAACCACTTTGAAGCACTGGAAATAGATTCTTGGGAATCTTCCAACGTATTTAACTTAGTAGTGAATTGCTCAGAGGAAAAAGGCATACCGTCTATACTGGCCTTAGATTATCGCTTTTTCTTCAAGTTTTCTACTTTTTTGTTAAATACCTTCTTCGCTTCTACTTTACCATTATTCTGGCTTTTCAAGTTTATATATTTTTAAAGGAAAAATAACTTTTCCTTTTTCGTTATAAAATAGAGCCGTTATACATAAGAGACACTTTAAGGTCGTAGAAAAGAAATGTTCATTTGAGAGAGAAAAATGCAGGAAGGACCTTTCAAGAAGAAGCTGAAGCCAGCAGATGAAGAGGGTAGAAACATCCATGCTTTTAAAAATTTTGAACAATTTTTTTTCCGCCTTAATACCCTTTACACCTTTTTGATTTGCAGAAAGCATGTTGTACCTACCTTTAAAACACTTTGCGGACCCATAGAAACTGCTTTGAAAAGAACTGTTACGAAAGAGGATCTAGCCAGAGTTATGGCACTGATGCCAAGAGAATGTATTTTTAAGTATATTGATGAGAACCAAATTTATACTGAGACTAAAATTTTTGACTTCAATAATGGCGGTTTTCAACAGAAGGAAAATGACATATTTGAACTGAAGAACATCGACGATCAAAATCAGGCCCAAAATTCTACCCAGTTACTTATATTTGAATTTATAGACGGCACAATGCAACGTTCATGGTCTGCAAGTGATAAATTTTCTCAAATAAAGATACCCACTTACACAACAGAAGAAATGAAAAAAATGATTTCTAAGAGAGAAGTTCTCTTTAAATCCAGACTACGGGAATTTATCCTCGAAAAGGAAAACGCTGGTCTTGACGCATTTTTTGAGTTAACAAAAGTAGCGCAGAATTATATTCCAAAGGAGAGAGATTATGAGGATCCAATTGAGGCCATGATGAAGGCCAAGCAAGAGAGTAATGAGATGAGTGTTCCCGATGACGCCGATAGTTCAGTGATAGCAACAGTCCCTGAAATGATTGACAAGTTGAAAAGTACTGAATTCTACGCTTCTCAGATAAAGCATTGTTTTACTATACCATCAAGAACCGCGAAGTACAAAGATCTCTGTTTTGAACTTGCGCCAGAAGTATACCAGGGTATAGAACACAATCGTTTCTACAGTCATCAGGCAGATGCGATAAATGCTCTTCACCAGGGCAAAGATGTCATTATTACAACATCGACTTCTTCAGGTAAATCTCTTATTTACCAACTAGCAGCTATCGATCTTCTCTTGAAGGATTCCGAATCAACATTTATGTATATCTTTCCAACAAAGGCCCTGGCTCAAGATCAAAAAAGAGCATTCAAGGTAATACTTTCAAAAATCCCCGAGCTAAAGAACGCTGTGGTCGATACGTACGATGGGGATACACAGCCAGAGGAAAGGTCTTATATTCGAAAAAATGCTAGAGTTATTTTTACCAATCCTGACATGATACATACTAGTATTTTGCCTAATCATGCGAATTGGAGACACTTTTTGTATCATCTCAAATTAGTGGTAGTCGATGAATTACATATATATAAGGGTTTGTTTGGGTCGCATGTCGCATTAGTAATGAGACGTTTACTGAGGCTGTGCCATTGTTTTTACGAAAATAGTAGTTTACAATTTATTTCATGTTCAGCTACTTTAAAGTCTCCCGTACAGCATATGAAGGATATGTTTGGTATCGATGAGGTTACTTTGATACATGAGGATGGTTCACCTACAGGTGCTAAGCATTTGGTGGTGTGGAATCCTCCAACTTTATCTCAACACGAACGTAAACGAGAGAATTTTATTAGAGAAAGTGCGAAGATATTGGTACAATTCATACTAAACAACGTGAGAACCATAGCATTTTGTTACGTTCGTCGTGTTTGTGAATTACTAATGAAAGAAGTGCGCAATATTTTCATTGAAACTGGCCGTGAGGACCTCGTTACAGAAGTCATGTCTTACAGGGGTGGTTACTCTGCTTCCGATAGACGTAAAATAGAACGTGAGATGTTCCACGGGAATTTGAAGGCTGTCATATCTACCAACGCTCTAGAACTTGGTATTGATATTGGTGGGCTAGACGCAGTCCTAATGTGTGGTTTCCCACTATCTATGGCCAATTTTCATCAACAAAGCGGTAGAGCAGGTAGAAGAAATAATGATTCGTTGACCCTTGTAGTTGCAAGTGACTCGCCCGTTGATCAACATTACGTTGCTCACCCAGAATCTTTACTAGAAGTTAATAATTTCGAATCTTATCAAGATTTGGTTCTAGATTTCGATAACATCTTGATATTGGAAGGGCATATACAATGCGCTGCTTTCGAACTACCCATAAATTTTGAGCGTGATAAGCAATATTTTGCTGAATCTCATCTTCGCAGAATCTGTGTTGAACGCTTACACCACAATCAGGATGGGTACCATGCCAGTAATAGATTTTTGCCATGGCCGTCCAAATGCGTATCTTTGAGAGGTGGTGAAGAGGACCAATTTGCTGTAGTGGATATAACAAATGGACGAAATATAATAATTGAAGAAATAGAAGCATCCAGAACTAGTTTTACCCTATATGATGGCGGTATATTCATCCATCAAGGTTATCCATACCTTGTGAAAGAGTTTAATCCTGATGAAAGATATGCTAAAGTGCAAAGAGTAGATGTTGACTGGGTGACCAACCAAAGAGATTTTACGGACGTGGATCCACAAGAAATTGAACTTATACGCTCTTTAAGGAGAAGTGATGTTCCTGTGTATTTTGGTAAGATCAAGACTACAATTATTGTATTTGGCTTTTTTAAAATAGACAAGTACAAGAGAATTATCGATGCCATTGAAACTCATAACCCTCCTGTAATAATTAATTCTAAAGGATTTTGGATAGATATGCCAAAATGTGCCTTAGAAATTTGCCAAAAAAAGCAATTAAATGTGGCAGGTGCTATTCATGGGGCGCAGCATGCAGTTATGGGTATGCTACCGCGATTTATAGTGGCAGGTGTGGATGAAATACAAACCGAATGCAAAGCTCCGGAAAAGGAATTTGCTGAACGTCAAACTAAGCGGAAGCGACCTGCTAGATTAATATTCTATGATTCGAAGGGTGGTAAGTACGGGTCAGGCTTGTGTGTTAAAGCGTTCGAGCATATTGATGATATAATAGAGTCTAGTTTAAGAAGAATAGAAGAATGCCCATGTAGCGATGGATGTCCTGACTGTGTGGCGGCTTCTTTTTGTAAGGAGAACAGCCTGGTCTTATCAAAGCCTGGCGCCCAAGTTGTTTTGCACTGTATCATAGGTCACTCTGAAGACACTTTTATAGATTCCATCAAAGATGGTCCGGAGCCAAATATGCCAGAGATAAAAGTAGAGACTGTCATTCCCGTGTCAGAGCATGTCAACTTTTCAGAGGACTTTAAGATTATCGACGTTAGAAGAGCTACGAAAGATATTTCTCATGCCAATGGTATCATTAAAAAAGAGGAATGAGGATGCTACTACAGTTTCCAAACCGAATAAAATTATCGTATAACTTCTAGATTCCTTTGATACTTTTCACTGAATCTTTTTGATAGAGAAATCGCGACAATATAAGCTGTCGCATCAACATTCTCCCACCTTATCGACCGAAAGGAAAAAGACATTTTTATATTGTTAAATAACATTGTCTGTAGATATATACACTATGATATTACAGTTTCTAAGACATTAACGTATTAACGGCCCATTTTACACTTAATGTCCTTAAGTCGGTATAAGTTTGTCCCACACCAACAAATAAGATAGGAATCCCTGTTGCATAAACCATATTTACCATAGTACCCAGCATTTCACCAACTGTGTCGCACTTGGAAATAATAAAAAAATCAAGGTTTCTTCCCTTCCCAAAGGCATCGTTAAAGTTTTTGGCTTGCTGGACAGAATCTGTACCAACCAAAGCCTCCCCAACCATAATGATTTTATCTGGCTTGGCCTGGTCAGCGAACGATTTCAATGGCGACATTAAAGTAGGATCATTGTGCCTTCTCCCCGCAGTATCCATTAACACTATATCAAAGTTTTGATCACGAGAATATTTGATGGCCTGCTTGGCAATCTTGGTCACCAGGTCAGAGCCACCATAACCAGCTTCAAATAATTCAACGTAGTCATTACCAGTTTTACCCCTTTTGTTCTTGGAGCCACGAACATGTGAATCATCCATCAGTTGTGCCAAATTTTCAACATGAACCCTTAGTTGCTCAACTGCACCAGACCTAAACGTATCACAAGCAACAATCAAGACCCTAAAATTATTTTGCAATAACCAGAACGCTAGTTTCGAAAGATTTGTTGACTTACCAACACCGTTAACACCAACTATTGAGAATACATATGGATCACTTTTACCTTCTTCATCCTTTTTGCTCCTTTTACTTTGAATTTCACGTAATAGGTCAACAGATACTCCAGGCGTTAATATTTGAGTCAATGCTTTTGTTAAAGATTCACGCGCAGTATTTTCAACACTAGTCCAATTTGCAGTTTTCGAGCCTACAAGATCATGAGAGACTTGCTGGGTTAAATAATCGGCTGCCTCTGGTGCCACATTCTTGGTTATCAGTTGTTGTGTTAACTTTTCTAATACAGATTTCAAATCATTCTCACTGATAGTTTTGTTACCTAGAACGTGTTTTTGAAGAAATCCGAAAGCTGTACTGACATACCCAGAATTTTTAGATTCATTTCCACTTATAGCCTCATCTTTATGAGAAGACAAAAGATCATCAATTTCTTTAATTAAGAAATCACCTCCTTCTGTTCTATCTCCAAAAGAATCTTTATTTATAGTAGCTTCTAGAACTACTTGGCTACCATTGTGGCTGCTGGATGATGAGAAATCTAATTTGGATGCGTCTTCATGATTCATTTCATCTAGCATACCACCATCACGACCCCACTTTCGTCCACTACCAATATTTCCTGTAGATGGCTTCTTGGTTTTTGTGTCCTTCAATTTTTTCTTGATACTTTTATTATACGATTGAGATACTAATTCATTTCTGGCAGGATTATCTGAATTGATCTGGCCTTGTTTTATTGACTCCTCATATTTTATTTTAAAATATTGCTCAAATTTTTTCAAGTCGTCCTCAATCCCTTGAAATATATCGACGTAGTTATGCTTGTTCTTTTCGTTTTGGCCTTGAAGATTTTTCCGAATGGATTCACTCAAATGCAATGAGTTCCAAAGCTTTAATACTAGTGTAAGTGTCTGTTGGGATTCTTGGTTTAGTTCTAAAGTCTGCTCGGCAAAAGTCACCACAAAATATAACTCTGGTTGCTTATTCAAATAAAATAGTGCATTGAATAAAGGAGAATTTTTGTGTTCACTGTTGATTGTCAGAAGATTGAAATCAAATCCGCCTGTATTAGCATTTGCAACACTTTCTTTTCTAGTTACTGGCGAAGTAATCAGCTGGGATATAAAACCATTAATTTGTATTTCAGAAAACTTTTTTCCCAGGCAGTTATACTGGTAAAGTACCTGACCTTGAGGGGTAAAGACTGCTAATTGGTCGAACATAATCAATGCACTTGTTGAATCGTGATTTTCTAATTGGAAAATTACCACTTCGTTCAAGAGCAGCTGGATACTATTCAAACTTTAAAATGCTATCAATGTCTGGTCTTAAGGTTAAACGCTGACTAAAAAATGTTCTGCCTTTTTCTACCTATCCAGTGTACGATCTCAGAAGTTTAGGCAATCTTCTCTGAAAAATGAACAAAATGGCCCGATGAGATTCCACTATTATATACGGTAAAAATTACCCAGCGCATAAAAAGTGAGCCAGTAAGAACTGTTTAATATGCTTGCTTTGACAACAGCAGTATAGCAAAAAGATGTTTAGTAACGGAAAAGATTTAATATATAAGAGTATAAATAACAAAAGACAATATAAATTGAAAATATTGTAAATGTTCGAAAGAAAGCTGCATTATTGTTTTATGTATTTTTGAAAAAAAATTATATGATTTAACAAGGCCGAATAGAAAAAGTTGGATCATACTATACCTTACCGAAACGTTTGTTGACAGAAAAGAAGTACAAAGTCCTGCAGTTGTTAATGTTCGTAGAAAATAAAGACGAAGGGAAGGAATACTGAGGAATGAAACACAATTGCAAAGAACAAAGGTGGAACAACAAGAAAAACAGCAATGACGATATTGGTAGGAAAAAGATTATACTCTCCTCATGAATGGATTTAATGCACGGACAGTTAAACATGGCAAAGCCATTCCCACTTCAGCTCTCAATAAAATAGGAATCTTTTGCAGTTCATGTATTTCTTGTATATAGTTATCATTTTCGACTCTGGTTTCAGTAGTAGAAATAAACTTTTCTAGAGCACTTTGCTTGTCGTCGCTCGCAGATGGAAGTCTTAGATTTGGTACTGATAAATGCAAATCGCTGAGTTCTTTACTCAATGGATCGCTAATCAATGGTTCTGCTTCAGCTTCTTTATCGAGTTCAATGTTAGCGATTTCAGCAGCTGTAGATCTGAATTTGTTCTTAATGGAATTTCTATAGGATTTCGGATTTTTCTCATCTGGTGGTATGAAAGTTGCGCTATCTACGCCAGGTTGCCAGTGCAACTCCAAAACACGATTGGTACCGTCAAACTCAGCTTTGATCAAAGGTAGTTGATCCCCGTGAACTCTCTTTTCAATACCAAATTCTGGAATAAAGACATCAAAGGAAGACTCGTAAACTTGCAAAACAGTAGCCATTGTTAATAATTGTCCGGTGGTATTACCCATGTCGTTGATTGTTTTGCACAACAGTAGGTGAACTGCTTGTTCTTGTGCTTGGTAGGCACAGTCCTTTTTAAAATTACAATATTCCGAGGTAATCTTCAAAGCTTCCATATCTTCGGTGTATGGATCATCGTGAATAACGGCTTTTAGCTGTCTATGAACGACATGATCAGCATATCTTCTCATTGGAGCTGTGAAATGTGTGTAAATAGGCAGGTTCAAAGCATAATGACCATATTGATCTGGGTCCACTTTACCTGCAATAAAGTATCTAGCCCTTGGCATGGTTTTGAACAGCAAAATTTCGATTCCGACTCTAACATCTTCGTCTTTGATTTTTAGCACTGCTTTGATTAATTCATCCGCTGTATTGACATCAAAATTGTAACCGAAATTTTGAATCTTCTTCCTAAATGACGCCATCTTGGTTGCAATCGGTTGCATCTGCCTTCTCAAAAGAGCTAGGTCGCCAAGTTTGGTGTAAATCTTCTCTGCTACGGTTGAGTTGACTTTTCTTTTAATTTCATTAATTACAACAAAGCCTAAAGTCCTCTCCAAGATGTTCAAGTCAACCTTAACTTTTTCGTCATCCAAGCTTTCCAACAAGGATAATGTGGGAAGCAACTTAGCTTCTGGATCATTTATTCTTCTAGCATAAAATGATCTAGCGATTTCTTGTACAGTAGAAAGGTAGCTACCAGGGCTCTCAGTTGATAATTTTTCGTCCAACTGTTCCAATGATAGAATATTTGATGGGGAAATTTTAGATTCGCCCACCCAAGTAGATTTAATCCTTAGAGTAGAAGAATCTAGAGTGTAAACGACCGATATTGTGGCCGATTCCTTACCAGGAGTCAATGAAAGTTCGTCATTGAAAGATTGTGGCAACAAATTGACAAGTTTTTGTGGCATAAATACGGCGGAGGACCTCTTTCTCGCACGCCTATCAACAGAGGAGCCTTCTTCAATATGACTGGTTACGTCAACAACATGACAACCCAGCTCTAAAGTACCATTTCCGTAATTTCTGACATGCAAAGCAAATTCCGAGACCCATCCAAGCTCGGAAATCGCAAAGATATTGTATTCATTAGCATCAGTAAAATCCCTTCTAAATTCTAAACTTTCAGGGGTTATTGGTAGTGGCTGGAAACTTGGTTTTTCTTTTTGCGGATTTTTTTGATCCAAGTATTCATTTGAAAGAAAATTGTTATCCCTTAAAATAGAATCAATTTCAGTATTAGAATCGTGAATATCCCCAAGTTCGGAAACCAGAATACCAAATGGATGCAGAGATGTGATTGGCCAACGTTTGATAGAGGCAACGAATAACTTCTCGGAGTATTTATCGGCATTCTCAACAAAGTCTTTTGGAGCTAATTCCGTAGGAATTGCAATTAATGGGACCTTCTTATCAGTAGGCTTGAACCAAGCAATCTTTGGGCTTTGTGGTGGTTTGTTATTGTCGCTATTGGCTTGTTGGGAAGGTCTCAATAAACCCAATGTACCACTAAATAACTGACCAGGGATACGATCCAAAACGGCAACAACATGACCTGCGTAAAGTGGCTTGTATTTATCATTGATCTCTTCTTCTTCAACTAATAGCAACGACTGGCCCTCAACTTCAACATCATCATTTTTCTTTTGAGTAGGACGTTGTTTCAATGAACTTCTTCTTTTCACACCTGTTTTGGTAGGAGATGATAAAGAATCACTATCATTATTAATAGTGGATGATCTCTTTCTTCTGACGGATGAATCATCTCTGTTTAGTGAATCAGATGAAGAGGGTGAGGATAGAAAATTGTTGCTTGTTGCAGCAGTGACAGATGCATCGTTGTGGTAATCGTCATTACTGTTCAAGGGAATTAGGTCGTGCTGCATAGAGGCATCCTTTCTCCTCTTCTTTTCTTCCTTTTCTTTCTTGGATTCCCAAACGTCGTCAACAACTAATAATTCCACTGCAACTAAATCACCTTCGAGAGCTCTATTACGATCTTTGGAGCCGCAAATGTAAATATCAGCATCAAGAGCGCCATCTGTAGAAACCCAAGCATCTGATCTGTTCTTTTTATTAACTCTTAAAATACCAGCTACTAGTCTTCCTTCTTGGATTAACTCAGGGATATTGGCTTGAGGGAGATAGGGTGCGAAGAGGGATTTACGCCCACCTCCGTTGTTATTACCCTGTGAACTAAAACTATGAACAGATGAATTAGAAGCACGATGCTTGTGCCCCTGTTGAAATATTGCAGGAGGTTCTAAAGTATTAAAAGAATTATAATCCCTTGAATTAGAGCCTCTGTGACGGAATGGAGAGAGTTGCTGTTGGGGCTGCTGTGATTGGTTTCTCCAGTTGGAATTAATGCCAGGAGAATACTCGTTATTCCTTGTCTTTGAACGGCGGTGCGTTGAAGAGGTTGCTATGAATTCATCGTCATTATCGCCGTGAGAGTTCGGAGGAAATTTGAAAGAGGGAGGTGATAGGTTTGAAGTTGCGCGGCGGTGCCCCTGATGAGTATTTGGCGGTGGTGGGAATTTGAAGTCAGATTGCTCCGTAGCAGAATTTGAGCTACTATCTGTTTGAACAGCATCTATCTTCACAGTCACGCCCGCTTCACCCCCAGATATTCTCTTGGCCTGTTCTTCAGCAGCAGCCTTTTTAGCTTCATTTAGACCTAAAGAATGCCTTCTAGAATGGCCGTATATGCTGGATTGCGAACTCGTCTTTCTATGTGAGTTAGACCCAGGATTATTATTATTGTTGTTGTTATTATTGTTGTTGTTATTGTTATCATAAGAATTATGATAATATCCAGAGTTGTTTCTGGAATGAGTTCTACTTCTACTGCCACCTGCACTCATACCGGGCGAATTACCATTTGAGTTGTAATGAGGGTGAGGGGGTTGGGGCGTAAAATGATTGTTTGAACCGGAATTTCCTGATAAGTATTGACCGGTCTGTTGCGCCAATTGTTGTTGCTGCGCCATTAACTGTTGTTGCTGTGCTTGAACTTGCTCCAATTGCTTCTGCAAAGTGAATTGTTCAATCATCAGATTCGTTAACTCACTTTGGGAACGCCTGTGTGCAACATGAATTTGCTTTGGAGCGTTCTTACCGCCTCCTGTCGTTTGCACAAACATGTTATTCGGTTCTTGGGACCTATTGTTATTCATGTTGCTATTTTTAGACATAGTGTATATAGACAGAATAGTTGTGCCAAATTTTTGCTGAAAAGTTTTTTTTGCCTTCCTTTGCTATATTAATGTGATAAAATAAATGGATGGAATGGAGCAGATATTATACGTTTATGAACCCTTGTCTTCTTCTTCGTGCAGGCAACTTAGATTTCCCTTTGAGAAAAAGTCGTTTCTTTTAGAATAGTGGCTATGAAAAAATGCGCCTAATGCGGAAAAACGAGGCACCAGCTGTTCTAAAATAAGACCAAAATGTTTAGGATACCAGAAAAATGGTATGACGAAGATAAGCCTGACAAGAAGACTATGCAGATATCTTTGACTATTCCGGTTTTTAGGTTACCAAAGACAGAAAACAGGATTGGTCTCAAAAAAAAAAGGAAATAGCTTATAAGCGAAGTTGTAGAAAGTGGGTACGCTTCAGTAACAGAAAATGTTGAAACGTAGCAAATATTTTAAAGAGAATGACAGGAAAATTCTTACCTCTCTAAATTATAATGTATCTCTTATTTCTCAGCTAGGCTCAGAATTATGAGTCTGAAGATATTGTTTGTACGGTAGAACTTGGTTTCTCTGGTGTTAGAAAATCGGCAGCGTTGGACTCTTCGTCTGTTAATTTCTTGACAAGAGCTGTTAAAGAGAACTGACGAGAAAAAAACCGGGGAAGGAGGAAAGAAGAGAAAAATACTCGTGATCTAGGCTATCTCAGGTTAACTTTCGTTGGAGGCAGTAGTCTTAAGGCAAATCGTGAAAGAAAGGACTTACTTGTAGAAGGATTGTTTATTTAATCCTTGAACTAAACAAATGACAGACTCAGGTTTTTAACGCTCCTTTTTGCGACCTTAAATGATTTGATGGCGGTGGTCGAATGACACACCTGCGTTATATAAGTTTAGTTTTCCCTTCTTTCCCTTTCTCATCCCCTCGTGAAGCGACTCGGCCCCTTTGGTCAGAAAATTTAAGGTGATACAAATCGTCATGCGTGACATAAGATCCAGTACTACAACCATCACATTGCACAATCGTTCTTTAAAATTATGTATAAGAATTGCTTCTATGTAGCTACTTGGTGACGGTTTCTTCTCCTGGACCCAACTTATATAATGCATCTAGGAATCCCACAATCAATTTGTCTGCAACACCAGCAGTTTTAACGCTCCCGGCGACACCATATAGAGCGCTTGTTCCGTCCGGGGATGGCTTAGAGTTTGATTCACTTTTTAACTCTTGTACGGTAGTACGTAGAATGTCGCAGATCTCGTCCACAACATTAGCGCTCAACCTTGTGAAGGCCATGTGTAGTGCGATCGGTTTTTGTAAGGCATTGAAATGCCAGCCTTTCTTGGCTAGTCTGTCCGATAGTTCGTGTATGTTCAAGGTCTTAGAGGAAAAAGAAATGACTGAATATCTAGGGTCACCCATAATATTCAAGTCCGGAATGCTTTCCTGAATGAATTCCTTGAATTTCATTGCTGCACCGACTATTTCTCGGCACGATTCAATGTACCCATTTTCACCCATGTTGACCATAGTTGCCCAACAACCTACGACAATAGCACCTGGCCTCGACCCTGCTAATGTGGGAGAGCCATACAACCCACCAGTCCAAGCTGGATTTACGTAATATTGATGCATTCGTAAGTCACTGTTTCTATACATTATAACCGACGAACCTTTTGGTGCAAATCCATACTTATGAGTGTCACATGATATTGAGGTGACGCCCGGGACTCTAAAATCGAGTAATGGTAGGTTCTTGTAACCAGCCTTTTCCATGAATGAAACAATAAAGGAACCTAGGCAACTGTCGACGTGCAAAGGAAGTTTATATTTCTGCGCTATTTTACCCAAACCTTCAATGTCATCGGCAATGCCATGAGGGAAGTTTGGAGCGGAACCAACCAGTAAAACCGTGTTCTTATTAATGAATTTTTTTACTTTTTTCAAGTCCGCTTGGTACGTTGTTGGATCCAACTCCACATGGCGTAGCTTCATGCCAAAGTAATAGGCAGCTTTGTCAAACCCAGCATGTGCAGTTACGGGAGCAATAATTTCAGGTTCAGTAATGCCACGATGATGAAGAGCGTACATTTTAGCGCTTAGGCATGCTAAAAGCAAAGACTCCGTACCACCTGAAGTCGTGGTACCACAACCTGTATCAGAAGGGGCATTAAACATTCTCAAAACCATCGAAACAACTTCGGATTCCATTTTACGTACGGCAGGAAAGACATCAGGATGTAATTGATTGGCAACGCAGTATTTTTCATATGCGATTGTTTGTAAATGGATTAAATCGTCGCCACCATGGTAAACGGCACCAGAGACCTTGCCTTCTTTCCATTGAGTATGTGGTATTAAGTCATTCAATTTGTTAAGCTCTTCAATAACATCATCCTGAGGTATCCCATTGGATGGTAACCGCGGGAAATTCATTAGCTGTGAGTCTGATCTAATTAGTTCGTCTTCGATTGATTGTTTCACCTTCGAGACTTCCTTTTCTACGGTACCCTTCAAAAACGGTGAATCTAACAACCAACGGAATAATTTTCTAGAAGTATGCTCGTATGTCCTCACCGCTAACCTCACCGGCCCATAAACCTTCAATAAGTAAAGAAAGTTACTTAGAAGCCTGTAGCAAAAGACGACAAACAAATAATCTTTCACCATGTTGTACCATGGGGTATTTATGAAGTAATCATGTACGTCTCTTTTGGATTCGTTGATGGTTAGAATCATAAACTGGGTAAAGTCGCAGTCTTCCCTTAGTAAATGGATCGGCATGCCATACCAACTACCGGTTGATAATGTTTTATTTGATACTCCACTCATTGTATTAGATGGTAAAATCCCTTTGCGGAAGCTAATCTACTTGCACAGTAAGTAGGATCTGATCGTTCTATAAAGGTTGGGGCAGTAAATTGAGGGTTTTATTTATATGTGCACTGAAAATATACCAATTTTTCAATCGAAAAAAAGCCCGATGCGGCCGGCCGGTATTTATGGTAACTAACATGAAATAACACACAAATGTAGTTAATGAAATGTCTCTGAAGAATAAAGTGATAACAGAATAAGCAACTGTGCAGGTTCGAAACTTCGACTAATTCCTATGTAATTTCCTTTATTCCAGCGTCATACATATTAAATCAGCCTCATGCATGAAGAAAGTATATAAAATCTCTCTATATTATACAGTTTGCTTCTCATAAGAACGTCACTTTCATGTGTAGTTGGGGGTATTCGATCTTGTTGACCTGAAGCGTGTACCAGTTCCGGCAGCTTTTTCCACCTGTATGTTATTTTTGTTTTTCAAGTCGTACTGTCGGTTCATTAAGTTTATGTAATTTTTCAAGAATTTGTTTCTTGCTTTAAGCGACTGAAAATCATTTTGTAAAAATTCCATTTCCTTCTTCAAACTTTCCGTGGAAAATTTGGTTAATGGGCCATTAACTTCGTTTTGTAAAGACTTCATTGACTCTTCCAAATTTTTCACGGTTTGGGCTGATTCCGCAGCTTTTGAAGATTCTACTTGATATTTGGAACGCAATTCGTCATTGAGCTTCGATTTTTCCGCATTTGTTTGTTCCAGTTCTTTTAACTTATTAGAAAGGGTTGCATTTCTATCTACGTATTCATCCAACTTGGCTGTTAAGGCAGATTTTTTTTCCAATTGATTTTCTGATGAAATAGTATTGTAGGATAATTTCGTGAAAATTTCTAGTTCTTGCTTATTTTTGAGTAAGACATTTATTTTATTTTCTAGCTTGGTAGATTCTGTCATCGCATGCTTAAACCTTTTTTCAGAATCATTGATAGACTTTTCCAGTTCTTGTTTTTTCTTAAATGTAAGACCAACAGAATTCTTTATTTCGTCCAATTTGTTCTGCCGTTGATTTTCCTTTAATCGATTTTCGTACAGAGGAGAATTTCCTTTTGTATACTCATCCTGTATATCTCGTAATCTTATGACCGCCCTATGCATTAATTCCGTTTGATAGGTCTTGATATCTAACGGGCTGTCCCAAAGAGGCAATTCTGTGGAGGAGTATTGTAATTTGGTTAATTGAGGTCGCCAAAACTCGGAATCACTCGAATCTTTGGAAGCCTCATCCAACGTGATCAGATCCAAAGGCGGTAAGAAGTTATTACAATCCTTTCCCTCTAGACAACATTTTACCAGCTTAATAAAATCAATGTCACAGTTATCTACCTGAGCATTTCTTGCTTGCAAAAAATATAATAAAGAGCATTTGATTTCTTCATATTCTTGGCCATTATCGATATGATCGTTATTGTTCAAATAGGACAAATTAGTGTTTGAATTCTTGATTTCAGAATCTAACAGGTAGTGATCTGGAGAGTTCTGCACTAATAGCTTTATTATTGGAATATCCTTATTGGCATTATTCTTCAACACTTGCAAAGCGGGCAATTCGATTTCCAACATTGGGTCAAAACTAATTATCATATCTATCTCGTAGTTGGCTAGCAGGTATTGATCATGTTTGAGATGTTTCGTAGTTGCTAAAAACAGCCAATCATCGGTATTTACTTTTCTTTTCTTCAAGTTTCTCTTCACTGAGTAGTCGTAGTCGTCTTTAGAATAACCCGTATAGGAAGTCGAATTGGAATTGGAGCTTGTGCTACTTAAAGAATTTGGTGTTCCATCTTTATTTATTGTGGAATCCACCGTAGCTAAATTAGGAAATTTGTGTTTCTCATTATAAAGAGATGTACCCGAAAGCCTCTTGATTCTGAACTTTTTGCCTAATACCAACCCTTCTAACAGATCTAATTCCTTTATGCTATGTGCGACGATGGCACATTTTATCACTTCATTTGGCGAGCCCTCTCTATCTCTGAAGCATATCGAATCAATTAGCTGATTGAGAACTTGAAACTTGTGGCTTCCAGCAATCGAGCTTTCCGTGGGTTCCATTCTCAAAAGCTGTCGAGGCATATAATGGTCCACTAGGAGGGAAGGATGGTTGGCAACCGCTCTTATGTTTGAATCAAAAATATAGGTTAATTGCCTTTGTGATAGTTTTGGATATGAATGTGTTTCAGGGTCAGCAGGCGAACCACAAGGTTTGCTCAGGGCATTTGCCTGTGATTCGCCTGCTAGGCTAGCTCTGAATGATTTGGCATGCAGGGATATCAAAATTTCTGATAAGTCCTTTTGAAATTGGGTTAGTGTTACAGGTAAGTAATAGACTTTTAATTTCTTAGAACTTTTCCTACTCATAATGATAGTTTTGTTTCAATTGTTTTTTTTATTTTCACACACAATAATGAAACCAAATGCTTTACTACTTTACTTGAACGCCTTCAATCGTTCTTATTTTTTATTTTTTTTTCTAAATTTTTTTTGTTAATTCTCCTTTCTCGATGTTCTTCTACCAGTGGTGGTTACTTTTCTCTACAGCTATTATATTTTATTTTGGTAGGACTTTATTTTTTTTTCTTTTGTTGTCACTTTTCTTATATATCTATATAACTATTTATTTGAACTGTAGAGCACTTTCTCGGGAAATGCAACTGGGATACATTCGTGTATAACGCAATGAACCATGTACGCCACGGTTAAATTTCAGACGTGCATAAAGTTGATGATTCCTGTCAAGTTAGCAAATATAACTCATTTTGTACGGTCAAAAGGAAAATTACATTTTATAGCATGTTCTCTTTTCAGATACTAGAGGAAAAAATGAAATCAAGGCTATGATGGACGTAGAGGAAAGACAGGAAGAGGGGGTCCTGCGAGAAGAAGACAGGTGAAATAGCTGAAATAGAATTAATATTCCAAAACTATGAAGATGAACCATTCAATTTCAAGATTTCGCCCCGCCTCGTGGTTCGAAAAGACGAAGATAATTCCGCCTCAGGTATACATTTTTAGGAACTTAGAATATGGACAAGTGCTATATTCTCAATTTCCTAACTTTTCGCAAAAGCAGGTGGACAAACTATTTATGAGACCAAACTGGAGCAACAGAAAACCATCATTGAGAAGGGACATTTGGAAATGTATGTGTGTAGTGAACTTGCAAAATTACGAGCAGAGTGTACATCTGTACCAGAACCTTTGCCGGTTGAGATATCTACGTGATGTGGCACAACGCAAAAAGAGCGACAAGCTAAGAAAAAAGGACTCTAACGGACATGTTTGGTACAGTGGACAGTACAGACCTACATATTGTCAAGAAGCGGTGGCAGACTTACGAGAATCGTTGTTAAAGGTGTTTGAAAGTTCTGCACAACCGGAAAAGCAGACACCATCCGTCAAAAAACCCTCGATATACTGGGAGGATCCGTGGAGGATGGGCGACAAGGACAAACATTGGAATTACAACGTGTTCAATGCTTTGGGGCTGGAACACAAGCTTATTGAGCGTGTAGGGAACATCGCGAGGGAAGAAAGCGTAATTCTGAAAGAACTAGCTAAGCTCGAATCACATCCTACGGAGCAGACAGAAGTGTCTTCACAGTAAAGCGCCCCGCCATTATCTATACAATATAGGTAGAAAAAAAGACTTATATACGCTCATGTAAATAGTACAATGCAAAAAGTCGGCTAAATCTTGTTCCACGGAAACACGTGCTGTGCGGGTATCCGTAATAAGATAATAGGACCAAACAGGAATACGCAGGGCTACCATTTGTTGCTGCTGCCCTTGCTGCTTCTGCTGTTGTTGTGTGACTTGTAACGCGTTTTATCCTCCTCACCTTATCGTCATTTCTCTATCTTTTGCTCACACAGCTTAATAAGCTTTTTTGACCTCCTGTTTTCCTATTGTCTTATTCCCTCACCCCGCGTCTTTCTTCGGGCAGTCGCGCTTTCCTCCGGTTTCTGCGGCGGTTTCTTGGCCTTTCCGCACCAATTTTCACAGAAAAATTTCTTTTTGGGTTACTAAAAATTTCTTGCTTACTATTGTCTTCTTTTTTTCTCTCTTTCTTCGTCCTCCTGCGCTGTTGTTGCCGCATTTTTCGTTTCGTGTCTTGGGATTATAAAAGAAGTAACGATTTACATATCCTCTATTCCCTTGCATCTACTCCGAGTCTCCGTCTTTACCCTTTGGTCTAGGTACTTTCTAACATTCTAGTTTGAAAACGGTGTATACGACAAGAAAATATACGATGAACGTAACATCGAATGCAACAGCAGGCGCTTCCTTTCCACTAGCATTTGGTCTGAAGACCTCATTTGGGTTCATGCACTATGCCAAGGCTCCCGCCGTTAATTTACGCGTCAAGGAATCCTTGCTTCCGGAAATGAGTGATGGTGTGTTGGCCCTAATTGCACCCGTCGTTGCCTACTGGGCATTGTCCGGTATATTCCATGTAATAGACACTTTTCATTTGGCTGAGAAGTACAGAATTCATCCGAGCGAAGAGGTCGCTAAGAGAAATAAGGCCTCCAGAATGCATGTCTTCCTTGAAGTGATTCTGCAACATATCATACAGACCATTGTTGGTCTCGTCTTTTTGCACTTCGAGCCCACCTACATGACTGGGTTTGAAGAAAATGCCATGTGGAAGCTTCGCGCTGATCTCCCCCGGATCATTCCAGATGCCGCCATTTATTACGGCTACATGTACGGAGTGTCAGCTTTGAAGATCTTTGCTGGCTTTTTATTTGTTGACACATGGCAATACTTCTTGCATAGATTGATGCATATGAATAAGACCCTGTACAAATGGTTCCACTCCGTTCATCATGAACTATATGTTCCATATGCTTACGGTGCGCTTTTCAACAACCCTGTTGAGGGTTTCCTGTTGGATACTTTAGGAACCGGTATTGCCATGACGTTGACTCATTTGACTCACAGGGAACAAATCATCCTTTTTACTTTTGCCACCATGAAGACTGTCGATGACCACTGTGGGTATGCCTTGCCACTTGACCCATTCCAATGGCTCTTCCCCAATAATGCTGTCTATCATGATATTCATCATCAGCAGTTTGGTATTAAGACGAACTTCGCCCAACCATTTTTCACTTTCTGGGACAATCTGTTCCAAACTAACTTTAAAGGGTTTGAGGAATACCAAAAGAAGCAAAGACGTGTCACCATCGACAAGTATAAGGAGTTTTTGCAAAAAAGAGAATTAGAAAAGAAGGAGAAACTCAAGAACTTCAAAGCTATGAACGCTGCTGGAAATGAAGTAAAGAAAGAAAAATAATCATTTTGCATACTGCCCTTTTAACTACTGGGTAAAGGCAATGTCTCCCGCTTCCCACGTTTGTATTTATTATCTATATGTATCAAGACATTTTATCAAGTGTATAGGTGTGACTTTAACTATATATTTGATTTGTAACGAAAGAATAAATCAAAAATTCAATTATCAAATGATTGTCATTGTGATTGTAAGCCCAGAACTGTCCAAAAGGGCGTGTACACTATGCTTCAAATTTTCCAGAATATTTGAAAACTAACGAAACACAGTTCTTTATTTTTTTTATATTTATTCCATAAAAACACCTATTTTTTTACTTTTTTACAATTACTATGAATTTGCCCTGGGTACAAAAACCTAGGAGTTAAAATACTGTATCGAACAAAAAAATTTACTTTTTAGCAGGATTTCTTATTTATTCGTTTATGTACGTAATTTTGATGTTTAGGAAGAATTCACGGAGAAGAATATATATTTGAATAGAATCAAAAATTAGAAGAGAGAAACATAGAAAGCAACATCAAACGAGTGGAGCATATCCAACTATACTATTAACGTTAAATGCTGTCCTCTAAGACCTTATTTAATTTTTGAATCTTCGTAGAGATGCTTAAGTCAACAGTCTTGTCGCCAAGTTCTACAATCAAACCACCCTTAATCTCTGGCTTAACCACGTTTTCAAGCTTCAAAGATTTACCTTGCCCCACCAATTTGGAAGCGCTCAAAGCCTTTTCAATTCTTTTGAAAGATTTAGGATCCAATGGCTCAGCACTGGTCACAGTACCTTTAAGTAACCCGTTGTGAGCGTCGTTCAAAACGCCGAAGTCGGATGCAATCTTCTCAAAACATCCCAATCTGTTATTTTCGGAAAGAACATTTAAAAGGTTAACGACATACCCATCCAAATTCTTGTGAGTCTCCACGATTGCATCAATGACAGAATTTCTATCATTCAATGAAAGTGCAGGATTCTGTAATAAGTGACCTAATTTCGGATTCTTCTTGACTGACGTTTCAACTTTTTGCAAAGATTGGAAGGCAGCATCAATAGAGGAGTTCTTTGCAGCGGCCTGATATAAAGCTGTTGCGTAAGTGCCCTCGACACCGAATAATTTCACCGGTGGAGGAGCAGTGGCTTTGGAAGCAGCAGCCCTTAAGCTTGATGCAAATGATCTGGTAAAAACTCTATTAAACATGATGGGCACGGTATAAAAAATAGTGCGGTAACTTGCTAATCACTTCTTATTTCACAGAAAAAAAATCCCAATGCTACAACAGCCTACTTAAATTTCTCAGTTATTTCCAAATTTAGTTCCGAGTAAATAAAAACTAGAAATACCAAACACACAGTTACCAATTGACGATGATAATTGTTACTAGTTTGCTGGAAATTTTATTATCTTGTCAGAAGCTCACTTCAGTATCTTTAATTCCTTGTTTTTCCCAACCAGGCCCGGGTAAACGATATTTCAAATATTAGCATCTTATTGGCCAACACCGTCTCTCGAAAGTGTTCTGATGACAGCATAAAAGATAATAATTCATTAGGCACAAGTGATCTTATAAGTTACAAGGAAATTACTCTGCGAAAAAGAGAGAACTTGAAGAGAGATCACGGCAATTCGTATTCCTTGGTAGTCCTTACATAACATACAGTTTCTATGTTAACCGGATCTGCAGCCAGAGCTTGCGAGAAAGAGGTTTTACCGTTGATATCGCAAGCTTTTCCATAGACTGCTCTAGTATTCAACGCATTATCTGATGTCTCGGGTCCTGTCAATGCTATCTTGTGCCCTTTATAAGCCGTTACTGCATAATTATGTTTCTTCCACTACTTGTTACCCGAGTTTTGTGGTTTTTGAAAAATTAGAAGATTGAAAATTTTTCAGTACGCGATGAGATGAGATAATAGTATGTATGTGGTGACACCTTGATAGTTAAGCAGCGCATAGTGCATTGAGTGGCAGTGACTTCAAACACCGATAAATATAGAACAACAAGCATGGGAAAATCACTGGCGGATCAAATTTCAGATATCGCCATTAAACCGATTAATAAGGACTTCGATATCGAAGATGAGGAAAATACATCATTATTTCAACATAATGAAAAGAATGGAGAAAGTGACTTAAGCGATTATGAGGATGCCAACATAGAACAAACCAAGAAAGCGCATTATTTTGAAGTGGAAAAGTCTAAGCTGAGAGCAGAAAAAGGTTTGGAACTAAACGATCCGAAATATACAGGTGTTAAGGGTTCCAGACAAGCATTATATGAGGAAGTTTCGAATAATGAGGAAGAAGGAGAAGAAGAAGAAGAAGACGAAGAAGACGAAGAGGAAGATGCCCTCTCATTCAGAACGGATTCCGAGGATGAACAAGTGGAGAATGAGGAAGAAGAGTCAGACGCGGACGGCGATGAAATGGAGGAGGCTCAACAGAAAAGGCAAGCACTATCTAAACTAGTTCAACAAGAAACTAAACATGCCATCAATAAACTGTCTCAATCAGTTCAAAGAGACGCTTCAAAGGGTTATTCAATTTTACAACAGACCAAATTATTCGACAATATCATTGATTTGAGAATAAAACTACAAAAAGCTGTAATTGCAGCAAATAAGCTTCCATTAACTGCAGAGTCCTGGGAAGAGGCTAAAATGGACGATTCACAGGAAACAAAGCGTTTGTTGAAGGAAAACGAGAAGCTGTTCAATAATTTGTTCAATCAGTTGATAAATTTTAGAATAAAGTTCCAACTTGGCGATCATATCACTCAGAGCGAAGAAACGGCGAAGCATAAAATATCCAAGAAAAGATCTGTTAAAGAGCTTCATAAAGAAACCGATAGCTTAGACTTAGAACTGAAAGAGTACAGGAGTGCTGTTTTGAACAAATGGTCTACCAAAGTTTCTTCTGCATCAGGTAACTCTGCTTTATCATCCAACAAATTCAAAGCTATCAACTTACCTGCGGACGTGCAGGTAGAAAACCAACTATCCGATATGTCCCGTTTGATGAAAAGAACAAAATTAAATAGGAGGAACATAACGCCTTTGTATTTCCAAAACGACTGCGCTAATGGTAGATTGCCAGAATTAACTTCTCCAGTTGTCGAAGATGGTGTTGATGACAATGAGAATTCGGATGATGGGCTCGATATCCCGAAAAACTATGACCCAAGAAGGAAGGATAACAATGCCATTGACATTGCTGAAAATCCATATGTTTTCGACGATGAAGATTTCTATCGTGTTTTACTAAACGACTTAATTGATAAGAAGATCTCTAACGCTCACAATTCTGAAAGTGCAGCAATCACAATCACCTCGGCCAATTCTCGTTCTAGTAATAAGCTAAAGAAGAATATTGATACCAAGGCTTCCAAAGGTAGAAAACTAAATTACTCGGTTCAAGATCCAATTGCTAATTATGAAGCCCCCATTACATCTGGATACAAATGGTCAGATGACCAAATAGATGAATTCTTTGCGGGATTGTTAGGTCAACGTGTGAACTTTAATGAAAATGATGACGGTGAGCAAAATGTCGGAGAAGAAAACGACGAAGAATTAGAGGCTGTTAAAAATGATGATATCCAAATCTTTGGTTGAACACACAATTTTTTTTTAAATACACAACTCATTTAGTTTAGAGCTGATAAGTAGATAGAAGAATTTCAACTGAGCACAAAAAGTAATTGTTAACATTACCGTTTTTCGACTTAATAAGACTAACGTAAAAATGAGAAGAAACACATGCAATACATAATCCCTCAAAAAAAAAAAAATTCATGCTTTTAAGTATCATTATTTAAGTCTGGAAGTGTAAAGGGGTGTTATATATAAGAAATATAATTAAGAGAGTCCTTTTTGATTTCCTAACTTGTTTTAACGAGGTGGAAATGCCAAATTTTCTCTATGAGCAACATATTCACTGTCATTATAGCCCAACTCCTCTTCAATTTGGTCACTGTGCAAACCTTTGATCTTGCTTAATTCGGTACTCGTATAATTACATCTTGCCTTCCCTACAGTTTGCAAAGGAAGATTTGGATCTAATGTGCCATCTGGTAACTTTTTCCCAACTTTTATATCAACACATTCTAACTCATGGAAAGTACCCTGAACATCAATAACACCTGCTGGCAACAATCCCGCCTTATTTTTCCTTGTTAGGGCTGCGTATGCGCCTTGGTCTATAACAATAGCGCCTTTAGAGACAAGGCCATGTAAAATCCAAAACTCTCTATTCTTCAGATGGTGTTTATTGTCGTTAGCAATGAATTTTGTATGTAGCGGAACGTTTAGGGCCTTTAACTTCTCTAATTCTCTTTTCTGCAGTTGCGTTAGGTCACCATCGTATGCTTTTCTAATTTTATTTTCATCATCGAGTCCTAGAGTTTGCATGTACTCGACAATTTTCCCTATATTTGCAGGGGTATCGCTTTTCATGATCAAGGTATGAACACCGGCATTGGTTGCCAAGTCTGCAGCAACCAATTTAGTTTCCATACCGCCTGTCCCAACGTCCGAGCCTGAACCACCAGTAGTATTGACGCCTGGCAAACCCTTGGAGAGATCTGGGACAACCAAGATAGGCATAGCGTCTGGATTTGTTCTTGGATTATCAGTATATAAACAATCAACATCTGTCAGTAAAAAAAGATAATCTGCACGGATCAAAGCAGAAGTAATTGCTGATAAAGTGTCATTGTCACCAAACTTGATTTCTCTAACGGATAACGTGTCGTTCTCGTTCACAATAGGAACAACACCCATGTTCAACAATTCATTGATTGTGTTTTGAGCGTTCTTATATTGCGTCCAGTCCAAAATATCGTTTCTAGTCAATAAAATTTGGGCAATACGTTGATCAAATTGGGAAAATAAAAGATCCCATCTCCCAATCAATCTACCCTGCCCAATAGCTGCGATGGCCTGAACTTCTGCCAAATGTTTTGGTCTCTTATCCAAACGCATGGTCCTCAAACCAACCGCGATACCACCACTGGACACAATAATGACCTTGTGTCCCATTCTTCTCAATTTGACCACAGTCTCGACAATGAGCGACATGATAGCTAGCTTAGGTTCTTTAGTTTTTTCATCTACTAGCGATGAAGAACCTAATTTAATCACTATAGTATAGGATTTGCTCTCATTAGCATTCTTCATTTTCGCTCTTCTCTTATGAATATTTTATAGTAACTGTTAAAGTGACCTAAACTTTCACCTATCTTTGTAACAACTACCTATTAATCTTGAAGGATCATTTTGATTGATGAATTGTTCATCGAGAAAGCATTAGTTCGCTGATGTAATTTTTCATTTCTTGCCCTCATGCGATGTGTGGGTGCCGTTTCTTTTCAATCCCTACCAAAATACTTCTCAGTAGCATACACCAATAAATTTGGACAAAATTTGAGCCATTAATAAATGAAATTCATGAATCGAACAGATAATTTTGTAAAAGTCTCTCAACTGTTATACTTTGTAATTCACTGCGGCGTTGATAAGCCCTATTAGTGGCATTTTGCGCAAGCTCATCCCGTCGGCTTCCAATGAGATGACGTAATAAGTGATATTTAATAAGGTAAGTTCGAGGTGGGATATTTCACAGAGCAGCGTTAAAACAATCGTAGTCGTTTGAGGAAGATCACCGGACCATTGAATGTTTTACTAATTGAACTAGCAGTCATAACTTAGATTTGCTTTTGTTCAAACTGCTGGCCCTATGAATGTATATGATGATGTCCTTGACGCTACTGTTGTGTCTCATTCTCTAACAACACATTTTACTACCTCTGATTATGAGGAGCTCTTAGTCGTGCGAACAAATATCCTTTCTGTGTACAGGCCTACTAGGGATGGGAAACTGTATTTGACTGATGAATTTAAGTTTCACGGCTTGATCACTGATATAGGTCTCATTCCTCAAAAAGATAGTCCACTAAGTTGCCTGCTATTATGCACAGGTGTCGCTAAAACCTCTATTCTAAAGTTCAACACTCTAACAAACTCAATCGATACACTGAGTCTACACTACTACGAAGGCAAGTTCAAAGATAAATCCCTGGTAGAGCTGGCCAAAACTTCTACACTAAGAATGGACCCGGGAAGTTCCTGCGCCTTACTGTTCAATAATGATATTATTGCTTTTCTACCTTTCCATGTCAATAAAAACGACGATGAAGAGGAGGAGGAAGAGGGGGAGGAAGAGGAGGAAGAGGATATAGACGATGAAGAATTAATTCATAGTATAGATCAAAAATCTCAAGGGACGAATGCTTTTAATAAGAGGAAAAGAACCAAGTTATGCGACGAGTTCACGGCGTCAAGCGTAGTGTTGGTAGCGAATGAGTTGTATGAAGGCGCTAAAAATATCATTGATATCCAGTTCTTGAAAAATTTCACCAAACCAACAATAGCAATCTTATACCAACCAAAGCTTGTTTGGGCAGGAAATACTACCATTTCAAAACTCCCCACACAATACATCATACTTACATTGAACATTCAAGCTGCAGAAAATGCTACCAAGATTGAGTCGACGACAATAGCATTTGTAAAAGAATTACCTTGGGATTTACACACTGTTGTGCCCGTTTCAAACGGTGCTATCATTGTAGGAACTAATGAACTGGCATTTCTAGATAATACCGGCGTTTTACAATCAACGATACTATTAAACTCATTCGCCGATAAAGAGTTGCAGAAAACAAAAATTATCAATAATTCTTCATTGGAAGTTATGTTTAGGGAAAAAGATACAACGTCGATCTGGATGCCTTCATCTAAGAGCAAAAACGGAGCAAGTAATAATGACGAAACCCTACTACTTATGGACTTGAAATCCAATATATATTATATCCAAATGGAAGCAGAGGGTAGATTACTGATTAAATTCGACATCTTCAAGCTGCCTATAGTCAATGATCTTTTAAAGGAAAATTCTAATCCAAAATGTATAACACGTTTGAATGCAACCAACTCAAACAAAAATATGGACCTTTTCATCGGGTTTGGTTCAGGAAATGCTTTGGTTCTCAGATTGAATAATTTGAAATCTACCATTGAAACAAGAGAAGAACACAAAGCACCTTCTTCAAGTACAAATAGTTTGATGGATATCAATGACGAAGATGATGAAGAAATGGAAGATTTGTACGCTGATGAAGCTCCTGAAAATGGACTAACAACCAATGATTCCAAAGGCACTGTGGAAACCGTTCAGCCGTTCGATATCGAACTGTTATCATCTCTAAGAAATGTTGGTCCTATCACCTCACTAACTATAGGTAAGGTATCCTCCATTGATGATGTGGTAAAAGGACTACCGAATCCAAATAAAAACGAATATTCTTTAGTAGCCACATCCGGAAATGGTTCAGGCTCTCATTTGACCGTCATACAGACTAGCGTTCAACCGGAAATTGAATTAGCATTAAAATTCATCAGTATAACACAAATCTGGAATCTTAAGATGAAAGGAAGAGACAGGTACTTAATAACTACTGATTCTACCAAATCTAGGAGCGACATATATGAAAGTGACAATAATTTTAAACTTCATAAAGGAGGCCGTTTAAGGAGAGATGCTACAACAGTTTACATTTCAATGTTTGGTGAAGAAAAGAGAATAATACAAGTCACCACCAATCACTTATATTTATATGATACGCATTTTAGGCGTCTCACTACGATTAAGTTTGACTACGAAGTTATTCATGTTTCCGTCATGGATCCGTATATTTTAATCACCGTTTCAAGGGGTGATATTAAGATATTTGAACTGGAGGAAAAGAATAAAAGGAAATTGTTAAAAGTTGATTTGCCAGAGATCTTAAATGAAATGGTTATTACATCAGGTTTGATATTAAAAAGCAATATGTGTAATGAATTTCTGATCGGATTGGGTAAATCTCAAGAAGAACAGTTATTATTTACATTTGTTACTGCAGATAATCAAATCATCTTTTTCACTAAGGACCACAATGATAGAATCTTCCAACTAAATGGTGTTGATCAATTGAACGAATCTTTATACATCAGCACCTATCGATTGGGCGATGAGATCGTGCCTGACCCATCGATTAAACAAGTAATGATAAATAAGCTGGGACATGACAATAAAGAAGAATACTTGACAATATTAACCTTCGGAGGAGAGATTTACCAATATAGAAAATTACCACAAAGACGTAGTAGATTTTATAGAAACGTTACAAGAAATGACCTAGCTATTACTGGTGCTCCTGACAATGCATACGCGAAGGGGGTTAGTTCAATTGAAAGAATTATGCATTATTTCCCCGATTACAACGGCTATTCGGTAATATTTGTGACTGGTAGCGTTCCATACATATTAATAAAGGAAGATGATTCCACACCGAAGATTTTCAAGTTTGGGAACATACCGTTGGTTTCAGTCACTCCCTGGAGTGAGCGTTCAGTCATGTGTGTCGATGATATTAAGAATGCCAGAGTTTACACACTAACCACTGAGAATATGTACTATGGTAACAAATTGCCATTGAAGCAGATAAAAATTAGCAACGTACTCGATGACTACAAAACTCTACAAAAACTCGTCTATCATGAAAGGGCTCAACTGTTTCTTGTATCTTATTGCAAGCGGGTTCCTTACGAAGCATTAGGAGAAGACGGTGAAAAAGTAATTGGCTATGACGAGAATGTCCCACATGCAGAAGGATTTCAAAGTGGAATTTTGCTTATCAATCCAAAAAGTTGGAAGGTGATTGACAAAATTGATTTTCCAAAAAATTCTGTCGTCAATGAAATGAGATCCTCAATGATTCAAATTAATTCAAAAACTAAGAGAAGAAGAGAATATATTATAGCTGGCGTTGCAAATGCCACTACTGAAGACACTCCGCCAACCGGCGCTTTCCATATCTATGACGTAATAGAAGTTGTGCCCGAGCCTGGTAAACCTGATACGAACTATAAGCTCAAAGAAATCTTTCAAGAAGAAGTCAGTGGTACTGTGTCTACCGTTTGCGAAATTAGTGGAAGATTCATGATTAGCCAAAGCCAAAAAGTTCTGGTCAGAGATATCCAAGAAGACAATTCCGTCATACCAGTGGCATTTTTGGACATTCCTGTTTTCGTTACAGACTCTAAAAGCTTTGGTAATCTTTTGATAATTGGTGATGCTATGCAAGGGTTTCAATTTATTGGTTTTGACGCAGAACCATACAGGATGATTTCATTAGGTAGAAGCATATCGAAATTTCAAACAATGTCGCTAGAGTTTTTAGTGAACGGAGGGGATATGTACTTTGCGGCAACAGATGCTGACAGGAACGTACATGTGCTGAAATATGCACCCGATGAGCCCAATTCTCTATCAGGCCAACGTTTAGTCCACTGCTCCAGTTTCACGCTGCATTCCACCAATAGTTGTATGATGCTTTTACCAAAAAACGAAGAATTTGGCTTTCCTCAAATACCATCGTTTCAAAATGTTGGTGGCCAGGTGGATGGGTCGCTCTTCAAGATAGTTCCTTTAAGTGAAGAAACATACAGAAGACTTTATGTGGTCCAACAACAAATCATCGATCGAGAATTACAGCTAGGTGGTTTAAACCCTCGTATGGAAAGATTGGCCAACGACTTTTATCAGATGGGTCACTCCATGAGACCTATGCTTGATTTCAACGTTATAAGAAGATTTAGTGGATTAGCTATTGATAGACGAAAAAGCATTGCACAAAAAGCAGGAAGACATGCGCATTTTGAAGCATGGAGAGATATCATAAATATTGAATTTTCAATGAGATCTCTATGCCGGGATAAGTGAATAATACGTATAAAATTATTTATATTAACTAGCCTGATACATACATATATCCACTATCGGCTTTCGAGTAGTGAATAGGATCCACTACTTGAATATGAGATTTGTAACAATAAGCATATCTATCATCAAACATTTTCGGAACTACTTTTACGTGGCGGGGATGAGGAAAAACTTACCTTTTTTGTACAGCAGAAAAACAAATAAAGAACGGTTGGTAATAATGCGAAAGTACAAAGGGTGCCTTTAATCGAAAATCTAAACGTGAACATACACAATCATACTAAAGAAGGTGCTATTCAAATATGCCGGCTAAGAAAAGGACTAGAAAGACGGTAAAAAAAACCGTATCATTCTCTGATGACACAACATTAACAACGCACCAAAATCGTGAGAAAAAAAATGTAGATCATGATCGTCCACCTGTATATGTGAGGAAAGCCCCCCTGATGACATTCCCATACCATTTAATAGCGTTGCTTTATTACTACATTTTCGTATCTTCCAATTTCAATACGGTGAAATTACTGAGTTTTTTGATTCCTACACAAGTTGCTTATTTAGTTTTGCAATTCAATAAATGCACAGTTTATGGTAACAAAATCATCAAGATCAATTACTCTTTGACCTTGATTTGTCTAGGTGTTACATTTTTGTTAAGCTTTCCTGCAATGTTATTAACTATTTTATTCGGTGCGCCATTAATGGACTTATTGTGGGAAACTTGGCTATTGTCACTGCATTTTGCATTTTTAGCATACCCTGCAGTTTATTCTGTATTTAATTGTGATTTCAAAGTGGGGTTATGGAAGAAATATTTCATCTTTATTGTTGTAGGCAGTTGGATTAGTTGTGTTGTTATTCCTTTAGATTGGGATAGGGATTGGCAAAATTGGCCAATCCCAATTGTTGTTGGAGGGTATTTGGGCGCTTTGGTTGGCTATACTATCGGTGCTTATATATAATATCGGTAATAACAGTTTGTATATAAAAAAAATAAGTATGATAGAAGTAACATAAACTGGTCCTCCCATACACAATAGAAATATCTAGGACAAAAATAAATCATCTTTATATCGGACTTATCCGACTGCTGTTTATACCAGGTATTATACATCCAAATGGATAAAGGACTACCGATATTTAAATATATCCCGGTCTTCTAATCCCTTTCTTTTCATAATTTCCTTTTCTGGTTTATTCATTCTATATAAAAAAAAATAATACAAATCCTTAGATTAAATAATAAATACTTAAAAGTCTTGAACTCTTCTTTAATTTGCTTAAGGCACTTCAGCTACGAATAGCCTTAAAAATTTCATTAAAATTTTCCTTGGTTAAACCGAACGTATCTAAGTTTGCGTCGCTATCAATCGGTGCTGCAGTACCTGCGGTCCCATTAGAAACTGTGCTATTTTTCCTCTGTTCATAAAAATCTGTTTTTATAAGAGATTCAGAAATCTTATTCAGTTCGTGATTTAGTTTAATCAATTGGTCGCTCGATATGCTGGAAAATCCATTATTAGTACGATAATTCAAATCGGCAGTAAATGTAGCTTTGTTTTCCTCTAGATTTTTGATATATCTGGAGATTATCTTAATTTTAGTAATTAAATTTTCAATTAGCTTATTTTGCTTCTTACAATTCTTAGTATAATCGCTTAATAGCATTGCAATTTTATTGATAATTAAATGAATAACATTTTTGTTCTTTATTCTCTTATTATTATCGTTATTACCATGAATACTCTCTGTTTGGTCAATGCAGGTTTCCTTACCATCATTTGTCATCTTCGAAGATTCAAAGGATCTTTGGTAGAGTGCTAGAAGCATCAAAACTAAAGCTTGCAGAACTGTAATAGATTTATTAATGAATGTAAATTCATGACCGGCGAATTTAATGTTAGCTAAATTCGAGAAAACAAAGAATAAGGTCTCTCTCGACAGTTCTAAAAATTCCTCTAATATTTCATTGAATTTAGCATAATTCCTCAACGTTTCAAATTGCAATAAAAGGTAAAAATTCAAATATAACATTGAATTTCTGTAGATTAGAGAATCCATGATATTATTAATTATCGAGGGAGTCGTTAAACATCCTTGGCTGACCTCAATATTCTTGGTTTTTAGAAGCTTGATTAACTCTATAATTTTATCAATGGATAGTTGCTGGTCTTTACTTTGCAAATATTTCATCAAATTCACTTCGAAATCAATCAATTCAAAATCGTTGTTTAACAAAGGATCAATAATTGGAGTAGAGTTCGTGAAGGGTTCAGACATTAGCAATGGTAATTGACCTAAGAAAAGATGTCTCCAGCAGTAATTCTTATATATGAAATTCCAGACCAAAATATGCGATTGATTTTGAGTTTCATGATTTAATGATAGTGCACATGCCATATGCATATCTTCATCGTAATCAATTACAAGGGAGGACGAAGACGATGTAGTCGTCACAAATTGGTAATATTTCCACAGAGAAATAAACCGCAGGGTGTCTATATTGCACATCGATCTTTTTTCAATTTCAAATTTAAATGTTGTCAAATTCGACTTCAACGAAGGCAAGTAATTGAATAATACATTGAACAATTGCAAGTGTCCTTCATCTCTAAGAGGAATTAATACCGTAGAATTCAATGACTCAAAAAGAATCAAGAGACAGAGAGTTATAAATCCTAAATTTAGTAGTTGATCATCGGTCACACTGAAAACTTGAAAAATTGTTTCAAACTCACTAGAATTTGGAATATTTATGGTATTAGATGGAAAAAGCTGCTCAATTATAGGTAGTAATCTCTTTGGTTTTAATATTGGCAATATCGAATTCGTTTCCGTTATCGTGGATAAGTATTTGTTAACAAGATTCTGTGTTATAGATTGCGAGGGGAACCTTAATATTTGGGATATACTGCTGTTGCGCTCCTTGTTGTTATGGTTTGTTATCACATCGTGTAGAGGCCCATTAAATTGTGTCTCAATTAGCGTATTCAGTTCTTTGAAGAATTTGAATAGGAAAGGGTCACGCTCAATTAAATACTGAATCTGGAAGATAGAGCTTTTGTTTATATTTTTTGGTAACAACCATAACTTATTCCTACTTTCTTGCGAAATAGCGGAATTGAATACATTAAAAACTTTATTAGTATCCAAAAACTGAGGATCCAAATCCTTAAATTCGTTGAGATGAGGCCTTCTTTCATTCTCTGGAATTGTTTTACCGTCTCCATCAGTGATGCCATCTTCACCTAATTTTCTTTTCCTAATTGTCAAAAACTCCTCTTGGTTTCGATTAGAGTGTGAAGACTGCATTTGCGCTGAGGAATCTTGTTTAAAATCAAGATTTACTCCTGTGATCTTCTTACCTGTAATTTCTTGCAGTTCTAGTAGTCTGCCTTTTAAGAAATTCATTTCATGATTGATGATTTCATCTTGTGTGTAAGGAGAGGTTAGCATATGGAAAATCGCAGGGCCTTGAACCCAATTGAGTGGAATAGAGGATTCGTTTGCAGAGGTGACCGGCTTGCTTTCTAAGGAAGGTACCGATTTTGGAATATATTGAGTGTGTTGTTGGTTCAAGGTTGCATTTGCCGCAGATGATCTATTATTAAGCTGGCTTTGAGCATTGAGCAGTTGCAGACGCGTGTTGTATTCTCTTATTTGCTCCAAAGAAGCCAGTTCTGGGTTTTTCTGCAAAAGTGCAGCGGTTTCTTTAGAGACACGACGAGAAGCGTAATAAGAGTTTAAGTACGGGCCGCTGGCTACTTGGCGTGTGTTCGAAGAGGAAGAGCTAGAGGGAACGTATTGTCCAGGAACGTCCGGGTAGAAGCAGTCCATCTTATTATGTTTCATACAGTTCCCACAGATGGGCTTAACACGGTCACAACCTATCTTCCTCTTACGGCACTGCACGCAAGCAGGCGGTTTTTTCATTTTTCTACCACGAATATCCATCGTTGTTTTTTGGTTCTGAAATGCTATTTTTGTAATAAGAGCTTAAGAGAATATCACAGAAACCACGATGAGAAATACCTGTGTAGTATGGGGCAATTGCAGCAAAGCACCAATGGGTTTGGTTTGAAAGCCGTGAGTTTTGATGAAATAATCTAATGTAAGCAGCTAATGTATCTTCTCTCGGGCGAAAACGGGAAAGTGGTCTCACAAGCGTCTAACCGGCCGAGTGAATATTGGTGAACTATGGCTATCTATGGGAAGGTATAGCAGTAGGAGCGTCCAGAAAGCAGTATGTTCCTAACGATGAAGGTAGTTCTTGGTGTGTGTGATCCTAACTGGTCAACAAGACCCACGTTGGTCAATTGAAATACTCTTGTGAAGTTGTGCCAGAAAAAAGCCATAGGGTAACATACTCGTTCTATGTGATAATCAACTGTTATAAGCGCTATATAGTTATGTAGCTGGCCTATACATCTCTTGGGTAGTGATGCAGTTTATAGCTCATCATGTGATGCTTCACTTGCTTCCGCTTTGATCTCTTCCTGTAGCTTGGCCGCGTCTTGGTGGCCCAAAGGAACAGTTTCCAATTCACCACTCTCGACAATGATAACTTCCTTTACGGGCATGTTTCTACTGTCGGTCTTAACGTTTTCGATGTAGTGAACCACGTCCATACCCTCCAAGACTTCTCCAAAGACAACATGCTTGCCGTCCAACCATGGGCAAGGAACAGTGGTGATGAAAAATTGCGATCCGTTGGTGTTTTTACCACGATTGGCCATGGACAATCTGCCTGGTTTATCGTGCTTGACATCAAAATTCTCATCTTTGAACGTGTTTCCAAAGATGGACTTGCCTCCAATACCTGATCTGTGAGTAAAATCACCACCTTGAATCATGAAATTAGGAATAACGCGGTGGAAGATAGAGTTCAAGTAACCCATCTTGGGGTCCCTGGAAATGGTCAACTGATAAAAGTTCTCAACGGTTTGGGGTGTGGTGAGACCATACAATCCCATAACGATACGACCAACTTTTTCATCACCGTGACTAATATCGAAGTAGACCTTATGTGTGATCTCAGGATCTTCCGGCGTGACTTCTTTGGCAAAGATGGCTGTCGTGAAGAAACAAGCAAACAAAGTAATGATGGATAAAACTTGAAATTTCATTGTTGTAGATATCGCTGTGCCTTTTGTTTATTAAATTGAAGGTAACCTCAACTGTTGAGGCTCTTCGAGAAAAGTAGTAAGAATGGCTTCATCTTTTTTTTCCTCTGCTAAAAAGGGATTCGCTGCGAAACGAAAATTAACATCCTTACTATTTTTCGATATTGTAAGTACGTATTTAACTATATTATCTATTGAACTATAGCCATTGTGTCAAATCAGTATTAGAAGATACAAACTGTTCTAGTCCGCTTTGAAGATCCTCAACCTCTTTTTTCATTTCGCCCAAAGTTCTGACCTTCCTCTGACTGTCTGGCTTCAAGACATTAGGGCCTTTCAAGGGTTCATCCCCATCCGCAGTGGCCAGTGTAGACTTGTTTTTTCTTGCTTGCCTACCACCAACTCCTAAATATTCGTCTCGTCTTGCTTGCCAATCAGCCAAAGTGCCATTACCATCCCAATGGTCTAATTTATCGTATATCAAATCTCCAACATTATTTATTTTGTAACGTGGTATAATGTGTGTGTGCAAGTGGGGTACTGATTGGCCCGCTTCAGGTCCATCTTGTATGGCAACATTGATCGAGTCTGCCTTATATTGCCATTTAATAAATCTATGAATTAACTGCAGGGTCTTGAAATAATCTTGGGATTCAGGCATGGTCAGATCTGATAAGTTTACAACTGTAGTTCTCAATGGAACGATCAGTACATGCCCAGGTACAATTGGTTTCAGGTTCACTAGTGCATACGTGTATTTTGACTTCTGTAGGAAAGCAGACAGTACAAAGTCCTCATTTAGTTAGTAACGCAATGATACGAAAGGGTACTAAAACATATGGGAGTGCATACATAGAAAACTTGTTCAGTTACGAGAAACTTGCTAAAATATATTGGCTTATTCATGTTTTTACTTTTCTTCATTTCGCTCAAGATCATTCTGAAGTTGAGATAGATCAATTGAGGTTCCTTTTTTTCTTCGCTTCTAGCAATTGAGCAGGAAAGAAAAGTCAACCATATTATGAAAACGTATAAACTAGAAAAGTATTTATTCTGATTGGTGTCAATGGCAAAATACATTGCAATTTTGTATGCAAAAAAATCTTTAGGCTGGTTAAAAGTAATTGACCTCAATACTGTCCAAAAGTAATTGACAAATCGGTAAAAAAAAATGAACATCCTAATAATTAAGATATAAACTACCATCTTGATCTTCCAAAGAGACCACCAAATCGGCAACCTCATCGCTCTTCATATTCCACCCTAGCTTGGGAGAAACACAAATGTTCTTTAAGCAGGGCAGCCTAGATTCTAATATGGCTATAGTCAAATCATCGGGATGAATCTTAGAAGCTAATCCTAAGGATCCACTGCATTCTAAGTATAATGTTTTAAGAGGCCTATCATATTCCACCAATTTACTCAGCATGAATTCAGAAAAGCACCATTTGGAACAGTAATCTACCATGAGTTGCAAAGAAATTAAATTGGCACAATACGTAAAGACGTGGTCTAGGGAATTTTCTGTCAAAGATGGCATCGGATAATGAAAAAATAAATGCTTCAAATTATCACCGATCTGCGATAACAACGAATAAATAGACAACTCTGTTATTTGAGGACAATAAGAAAATTCTAAAGTTGTGATAGTTTTTGGCCATTTTGTATCAATCACAAATTCATTTGTTATACCTCCACTCAATTTTAAGTATCTAAGATTTTGTGGCCATTCAATATCTTGGAACCCTTGGCAATCAATAGATGATCTAGGAAAAGATAAATGTGTTAATTTAGTAAAATTTTTGATGGCAGAAAACAGCTCCTTCAGCTTAACCGTTTCTGACACCAAACCCAGGTCTAAGAATTTCAAATCATGACACGATTTCAATGAAATCAAGGGCGCGTAACCAAAGCTTGTCTGTGGGGCGATGAATTTAGTTAGATTAGAGCAGCATCGTCGCAAAAGCTTGGAAACAAATGAATTTCTGCCACTTTGTAAAATTGTAGATAAGTTCAACTCAAAAACGTAGTGTCCTAAATTCTTCTTTTTATTTATAATTATTGTATCAACGAACCCGTTGAAGTTCTTGCTTGTTAACGCTGGTGCAAAATAAAGCTTTGGTAGACACATAAAATACCAGTTTCTACAAACTAGTAAGTAGTTCATGTTTATACCAGTAGTTGCTTTTCTTCCATTAGTAGTTTTATTTGCTTTTTCTTCATCCTCTGGTATACTAAGATAATGAATTATTCTATGCTGAACTTCCCATGGCAAAACCATCCTTAACGATAGTGAATGTATGCTCGTTTCCTCATTCTCTATGACTTTGCCATCCTTATCTTCCTGGAAGTTCGGTGCTGATGACGACAACAACGACTGCTTATGCCCTTTTTTCTCCTTTTTATCATTACTCAGTCGTGTCAGCTTCACTATAGTTTCATTGATTTTATCATAATAATAAGATCCTTGCGGAGTCTCAATTAGTTCTGCATCATCCGGCACAGTGATGGTGAATTCTCTAGCTTTATTATCATTTCTTGTAGAGGAGAAACCCTCTCCCGCCACGTACTTCCTGTAAGGAGCCTTGATTTTCTTGGGTCGTGATTTGTTTGCCATTACTGAAAACTATGATTGATATGATTATGCGGTAGCTCTGTCGTACATGTTTCTCGATGTGCGTATTCTGACGATGCCGTTGTATTCCTTTCAATGCCAGACGCATCTTGTATTGACCGTCCTTACCCCTCATGACACGGTAACCCGGCCGCAGGGCATTAACAATAAGAATAGAGACAATCGGTTTGGATATTACATAGCGCAAAAAGAGCGAGAGAATTGCTCGACAGCAAGTCCTTCAAGGTGATTAAATATAGCAGGAAATTCAACTAACAGTTAGAACATTGGTCAAAAAATGTTCCAACCGAGGATCGAACTCGGGACCTTTGCCGTGTGAAGGCAACGTGATAGCCGCTACACTATTGGAACGGTATTTCGGATGGTTGTCTAGGATGAGTTAAAGTCTCATAAAGTAAGAACAGAACTCAATCTTGCTAATTTCTAGTATTTTTTTTCCTTGTTTTTGTCATCACATTAACACTTTTTGATGCATTTATTGTACTTCTCTCCTCTTTAATGTTGCTTTCTACCACGTCGGCTACTCTTGCTTTGGAAATGAAGTAATGAAGAAATGAAAAGCAGAAAATTAAATACTAAAAATACTATGTAAGAAGAATAAAAACCTAGTTAATCAAGGGCGGTATGTTAAGACAGGACAAAACTACTTCAAAAAACATGAGGGACTTGAGATTACAGGGGCCCTACAGAAAATACATTCCATACAATATTTTCGAACTGTGCGGAATTGGTCACTTAAATGCACTAGATTATATTTTCGCGTTTTTGGTTGTTGTTGCCAATTTCACGTTAATATCGAGATTGCACTCTTCTTCATTCTGGAACCGGCCATGGGATAATCATGGTGAAGAGGAACTTTCCCAATTAATTCAATTTTACGTAGATAAGGCTTTCTACATCCATGAATTACCACCGTTTACCATTCAGTTCTACTCCATCGTTCGAAGGTTAAAAATCGCAGAAAATTTGAGGTACGTTTCTTTGCTTTTGAATTCATCAACTTTAGGTTTCCTTTTCCTGATACTAAGGAGAATAAACTGCTCTTACGTCATTTCGGCAACAGGTTTACTGATATTGTCCACTTGGGAGACTTTCAGAAATGAGGGAACTGTTATATCATTTGACAGCTTAGAGTGGTGTCTGTTTTCAGTAGTAATTTACAGTTTGATAAGCGTTTCAACTGTGAAACAGGGAACTACGAGATGGTTCGCTCATCTGGTCACATTATCCATTTCTTTAGGGCTAGCAATCTCTTCCAAATTTATTGGTGTTGTCACTTGGGCCTTTGTAATTCTTTCTTTGGTGCGTCAATTTGATAGACTGATCAGCGACATTAAAGTTACGACCTCCCAAATAGTAAGATTTATTATTTTGTGCGTATTATTCGTTTTGGTTGTACCTGGATCTATTTTTATAATAAGTTATTCGAACTTGCTTACGAACTTCAAGACAGACACGCCGCAATTTTCAAAATATATGAGCACGTTTTTCAAGTCCTACCTAAGAGGTCCTCAACTGCAGCCAAGCCGGTTATACTATGGCTCAACGATTACATTACGACATTTAGATTCCATGGTAGGATATCTTGCTTCTCACGATATTTCCTACCCATCAGATGCTGACGAACAGTTAGTAACGTTATCATTTGAGGAATTCAATGTTGATAATGAATGGGTAGTAGAACATCCAACATTAAATTTAAATTTTTCTGAGGTACACCATGCTGATCAATTGACACCTGTAGAATTTGGTCAAGATATTAAATTAAGACACAAATCTACCGGAAAATTATTGAGAGCTAGCACTGCTAAACCACCCATCAGCGAGCAGGATTATGATTTTCAAATCTCATGCACGAAAGATTCAGACTACGAAGGAGGCATGGATGAGACATGGGATGTCCTGCTCATCAAAGATGAAACCAACAACGACAAAAAAAATAACGCAGATGATAAATACGTTAAACCGCTTCGATCAGAGATGCGCTTTTACAATAATGGCCAAAGGTGTGGGCTATTAAGCCATGATCTTAGATTACCTGAATGGGGCCGCTTTGAGCAAGAAGTCTTATGCATGGAGAATCCAGTCACACCAAGAACCACTTTTGTAATAGACTCAGTACAATTACCAGTTGATTTCCAAGTTCCAATGATGGAATATTATATGAGTGAAATTAATTCTTCAGCAGAAGTTAATCATACCTTATCCTGGTCACAATTGTTTCATCTTCTTGGAGAATATATCTTCAAACAGTACAAGTACAATTACTACATTAAATACGGTAAAAATAAGGTCAGCTTTGAAGATGCATTCGCTGTGGAAAAATGGCCAATAACGTTGGACGCAGAATCTCCAGTTTGGTTTAATTTCGCGTGGTATGGATCTATACTGTCGATGTTTATTTTCTTGTGCGTTCAATGTAAGAGAATGATATGTTGGAATCCATGGTCAACTGCTGAAGCTTCCTTTTCTATCCATTGGGATATTTATAATGAATTTGGCTGGAAGTGCATAATTGGTTGGTTTTTACATTTTTATATCTTCACAATGAGTCCACATTTCAACCTGGGAAAAACACTGTACTTCCAAAGTTTTTTCTTTAGCGTACTGTGTCTTTTAGAATCATTAGATTTTCTTACGAAGCAAATGGTAGAAAGGTCCTGTCAGTTATAATTTTTTCTTCCACTGCTTCAATAACTCTCCGATATAAATAGAGTAGTATAATTATTAATAAGAATAACATATATACGCTTGACTCTGCCATATGACTATAGTACATTTTCTATCTTTTCTTGTGGTCACAAATTCCTTTAATATAACTCAAGTTTATGTGCTCTTCTTTGAATTTGCAATGCCGTCCACAAAATCCTCAATTAAAGAATCAACGTTCCTTAAAAGTTTCTCTTTCTTCTTGATGGCCCCAATTTTCTCGTCTTCCACTTCAACTAATTTTTTCTGCAGCATGTCAATCTTCCTCAATTGCTCCTCAGCTGAAACGTCGACACCAGGCAGCGAGTCAATAAGCTTATTTATTTGTCTTGTTTTCAGTATAATGTCCGTGGATAGCTCATCTATCGTGTTCGAAAATTCATCAGGAGGCACCACTGTAGCATGTTTATCGGACATTTGAGGTTCATTTGCGGTTAATCGTTCAAAACCATGGTTCTTATCTATGTAGTTTAAAGTAGCACAAAATTGCTCCGTCATTTGGTCTAAACATATCTGCAATTGTGTTAATCTATCTGTCATTGTTAAAGAGCATGTAATGTAATGTGCCAAGGGAAATATCTTTCTGCCCCTAGTCACTTATGTTTTACCATTTCATAGTTACTTTTTTCAAATGTGGGTTTTTTTCAAACTTGCCATCCGCAGGAAACCCTGTAATTAAGAACGTACGGTTGACTCAAAGAAACTAGAAGAAACAGATATGGCTCACATAAACAGCCACATTTTCTTACGGAAATACACTTCAGGCGTGTAAGCATATAAAAATTAGGTATATGAATAGTCTTAAGTAATATATGATAAAACAAAAAAGCTCAACTGTAAAAAAAAGTTGTGTCTAAAAAGAAAAGATAGTAAACGAATGTATGGGTAACGCCAATTTAAATGAGTGTCCTTGTTTTATAAATAAAGCAATAGAAATAATAGTGTTAGCTCTAGTTATATTGGTAGTGAGAAATCTAAAGTATAACAAAAATAGCCGAGATAAAGAACAAATAAAAGAGAAATGGGGAAACGAATGAATAAGATTAACGAGTAAAAAACGAATGAATGATACTTTAGATGGTCCTTGTATATGTTTTTAAGCTGATCATTTTTTTTTTTTTTTTTTTTTTCATTTTCTGCAGCTCAGCTTAAATCTGCAGGGGTTCCAATTGGTTGTAAGGATGAAGAACATCATCGAAAGATTTTCTATAGTTGGCAGGGGAGTCAGCATACGAAAATTTAGATTGAGGAGAAGGCGTTGCTATAGAGTTTCTTCTCTTGAGAAGCGGACTTTGTCGTAAAGGAGAGAAAACTTTTGATGAATCCTTATTTGAATTTGGGGTCTCTAAAAGGCTACGGTAAGCACTTGACCTCTGCGAACGAGGTAAGAAGTCTAAAATCGGCTTATCTTCAAGTAGTGTGGGGAAATTGTAGTTCTTCAAAAAATCCAGTGAGGACTCGCTAGAATCCGTAGAATTAGTGTATCTATGACCTAGAGCATGTGACTTATTTTTCAGCTGTTTTGGAGATGCGTTTGGAGAATACTCAAAAATAGATGTAGCCATGGTTGAAGTAGATACAACTCTCCCATTAATGGAATGGATGTTTCCTTGTGTGTTTTTAGAGTAATTAGACGAAGTGACCGAGATCGAACGCGCGACTGATAATCTTGATGTCTTTTTGTCGTGAGATCTTGAAATGAGTTTGCTTTCGCGATTAGCAGGAATCCTTTCAGTGACAAAGGCCTTATTTAGTGATCTCGAATCCCGCTTGCTTGAGGAGGAAGCACAATCGTCCTCAATCTCTGTGGGCAGTGGCGAAGGTTCCTGTACCTGCTGATCCTGGAATCCATTTCTGGTGTCAGCATGTGAAATATGTTGAAAATCAAACGGAGTGGAGATGCCTTTACCTCTTATATCCAGTTGAGCACCAAGAAACTTTTTCTTCAACAAACTGAGCTTGAAGAAAACATTTTTGTGATTTGTCTTGCTGGCGCTGGATGCTGAAGATTCTTTAGACTTTGCAGAGCTAGAATTACTTCTCCTATGGTAGCTAGATGAGTGGGCATTTGGTAAAAGTGGAGGCAAGTCGATATTTTTCTTGTTACTCAGCACAGGTTTATCACTGTTGATGAAAGTAATTCCTAAGTTCTCATCATCATCATCAGATCCCATGAATTGTTGGGCTTGCAGACCATAGAGCTTCTCAGCTTCTTCATCTTCATCCAGCCAAATCGACCGCATCTGTGGAAGGTTCATGGTTTCGTTACCAGTATTCGTAATACTTGCACTAGTCATATTTATTTTTTAAAGGCGTATGCTGTCTGATGTTTCTTTTGTTAATACTACGTCTTACGGTACTGAGGATTGAGTTCCATAGCATAAAAAAGAAACTCTCTCAAGCAGTAGTAATAATATATACTAGACACGAAACAATCGAACAACGGATCTCGTTTTACTTTAGTTTTACATTTTCAGTTTCTTTTTCGGATGCGAGTGATCCACTAGCTTTGCAGACACGAATTGATCACGTTTCACAATTGTTGCACCAAACGTGGCGATAACGGCAGCGTTTCCTCGAGAAGTAGCAACATCTAGATCTCGAAAATACTTGGTCTGCATCTATTTCTAGGTGACCGATCCTCGAAGCCATTCCAGTGCTCGAGGCCTCAGGGGCCCAGAACGCGTCTTTGCCGGGTGTCGCATTCTTTGGCCCGGTCGCGCCTGCCCAAAACAGCAATACATTGCACCCAAAGAGGGAATTTCTTTTTCTGGCATATTAATGGAACGGAGCGGCGCGCGCTTACCGAACGCCAAAAAAATAAAAACAAAAGGTGCAGCTTTTTGAAGCTAACGTAGTCAATCACATTTCTTTTCCCGTGTAGGTTAATATAGATAAGCGCCCAGCAGTATGCTTTTTGCGTTTTTTGCTATTTTGAGACAATGGCGATGATTCAATTTTCTTAGTATGCAGAGGTGCTTTTATACGACTGAGGCGTTCCTCAGCGCAAGGGTAAAAAATAGTTACAAAGTCGTCGATAAAGGCGTATGTAATGTTGAGCACTAGATATGTAATGTTCCAAATAAGTTGGGAGGTTGCTTGGTTAAGCACGGTAACCGTCTATTTTTTTATTTTTTATTTCTTTTATTTTTCATTTTTTTATCTTTTCTCGAAATTTCCCTGACGTACGCGCTGGTTAACGGATGTCTGGCGGTATGATTCTAGAATATTTCACCTGGTTGTTTTCAGAACCATCATCAAGAAAATCGAAAATTAGCATGTTGTCGATGGTCTCATTCAGATTGTCTTCGTTGATGCCATCCTGACCCAATGTCGGCAGTGTTTCGTTATGGGGAAACATCCATTCTCTCCACTGAGTGGTCACATTGTCGCAGAGGTCGTAAAGGATCATTTTTAACAGGGTAATATGATTGTAGAACCATGAAACGGATCGATTAATAAATATTCTGTAGTTTTCCATCTCTTTCACCGCATGTAGGATAGTGTAATTGTGGAATCTTCTTTTGTCTCTTGATTGGTCTCTCCAAAATTCGAAAAGGGCAAATAATGCCTTTCTCCTTTGCCAGGTTCTTTTGGATTCCCTAAGTTTCAGACCTAGTCCGACTAGCTTATTCTCCCATCTGAATTCCATCAGGAAGTACTCCAAACTATTAACGTATTTCTCTGTCAGCGTCGTCTTGCTCAAAATTTCAAAGGCAAGCTCCGTCTCCTCTTGAATATCAGGCTTGAAAAAATGCGCATTCATTTTTTCATGTTTTGACTTGGTAGCATAATCCTCTTCATTGATGCTAGAATTGATCAATTCCTCTTCTTTGGCCTTGAATTTAAATTCCAGGTACGCTCCCGTGGTAATGGGTACGTCTGGAATATCCCTTCGGTAGAAGAAACCCTCACGGCAAATCAACTCAATGGGGGTTGCCGTCAACAAAGTATTGCGTGACTCTGTGCCCAAACCGAGGTTTCCATTGCCATTACTACTATCGTTAACAGATTCAGTATCGTTATGGATAGATGAAGTGCCTTTGGAAAAATCTGCGGAGATGTCTCCTGAGACATTCTCGACAGTGGCCAACATCTCGCCCTGACTGACACCCGTTTCTCCTTCATCTTCTTCACCTTTTATTTGATCCGCTGTGCGCCTTTTTTTTGAGGATATGCTCGTATCCTCTGTTTGATTCCCTGGTTCATCATCGCCTGATGACCTTTTCCTCACTACGTCCGAAGAAGGCGAATTTACTAATGGGACAAATGTAGTAGTTTCTTCATCTCCCAGAGCCTTCTTTTCATATTCCGCATTATCATTGGCGGCTGCTTCTTCCCCAGAATTTAACATGGACTGTATTCCCACTTTGTGGACAGTTCCAGCAGCAGATATGGTTAGACCCATCTTGAGTGGATCGTTATTTACGTTTGAGCCTTCGTTATCAATATCAACCAGCTTTTCTTGTTCCGCTGGTTGACATCCTTCCTGTTGGTGATCTGACATGACACTGATAGAGGCCGATCTTGGTTTTGGCGACATCGAAGAACCTTTGGTTGTTGGTTTTTCCATACTTTTTATCTTTGAACGGGTGGATATCTCATTCAAGTTCAAATTTAAGTGATTATCGTGTATTATTGAAGTCATTCTTTTCCTTCTCTCTTCTTCCTTCATTGCTTTTAATAGTTTTTTATTAGATTCCATAAACGATTTGGCTTTATCACGATCATTATATTTCATATTAACAAGCATTTTCTCCCTTGAATCACGTCTTTTATCTAATTCTCTTTGTTGTCTATTCATTTCTGACGTAACCGCGGCAGCAGCAGCAGCAGTTGCCGCAGCAGGAGAGGAAACAGGTGGCAACTTCACTGTAATATTACCGCTGGCATCGTAACTTAGTGAAAACTGGTCATTAACCATTAATCGGCGAATATCACTGTTGATGTCCGAATTAGCAGAAAACTTAATGACATTATCGGTATTATTATTATTATTGTTCGTATTATTGCCGCTGTTATCGCTGGGTGTTTTAATAGTTATTATTTTCTCCTTCTGGGTTTTAATTTCTTCACCATCTACCTTTTCTTCCGCATTGTTATAAGCAATGTTAGTAGCATTTGAATCCTCAGTGTTTGCATCACCATTAGTTGAAATGGGAGAGGCTGGTTCTAAACTTTTAGAGTCTGTTTCGTGTGTGGCTGACCTCGAAATCCGAATCGGCACCGGTTGTGATGTTGGATTTGATGGAGATGATGGTATCTGGTGAAATTTGGAGGATGGAAGTAAAGAATTTATTGGAATCTCGGTTTTGATCCGATTAGAAGCGTCTGATTTATCTATAGTATCCGTGGAGTTTGATATCATTGTTTCCACCGTTCTCTTTTTGGGCGGCCTGCCTCTTTTTCTTTTTATTTGGATTAAGTTGTTCGGCGTAACAGGTGTTGGTGTCATGGAGCTAGAATTGGCGGTGGATGGTCGATCTTTACCATTTTCAAGGCTCGTTCTTTGCGGTACGGAAGTCAAGGGTATGTCGGCATCATCTCTTGATGACGAAGGGGCAGATAATAAAAGCGAATCTTGTTTCGTTGATGGCTCCACAAAATACCTTTTAGATTTAGATGTTTGTACTACGGCAGTCGGTAAGGAAATATTTACTGGTGAAAGAGGAGTACTCTGATTAGATGAGCTTTTAGGATTAGCCGAGGCTGCGTTTGACACTAACTTATTCATTGCGGAGGTTGATGTATCTTTTCTTGGCCTACCAGGTCCCCTTCGAGAAGAGGAGGTATTATGCTGTGAATTGTTGTTATTAGATGAATTTTCTATGGGAAGATTGGAGTAATTTACTTTTGAAGTATTTTGCAACAGCGTTGACAGTTTGTTCAATCGTTCATTCAAATTATTGACTAATACATCAGTATTCACCTGATTCTTCATGACATCATCTAATTTATTCTCCAAAACTGATTGATTGTGTGATAAAACTTTTAAAGAGTTAAATAAATCCTGCACAGAATCAGTCAGGGAAGTGTCTTTGGAAAGCAAGGCCGTCTTCAAATCGTTACACTGTTTGGTAACTTTTTCCATACCCTTTTTCAATGTGTCGATCGATGAACATGGAGGGTCCTCTATATGATGCGGGTTTGAACCAAAACCAGAACCATCATGTCGTTTTATATCAGAATCATCACTAATTGGAATGTCTGTGATGGATGGCAAATCTTTAGTGTTTGCATCTGCGTCTAGTTCCCTCATATCATTAGCTTGATTTTGAGGACTGGTAGGTGTTAACGTATCCACATCATCTTTGGATCCAGACGGAAGTCTCTGTTCATTGGTTATATTATCAGAAGGGGCTGTGGTGTTCTCAGACATCCCCGCAACAAACGAATTTTGTTAATTATGACCGAAATTTTTCGTTTGATTACAATAATATCACTATCGACTAATTTTTTATGATACTTAGTTACTTTAAACAAGTCCTTTGTGCTCTGTTTGCTGACACTTTCGGTAAAATATGCCTGTGTATAATACTTTTAGGACTTTATTTGAAATACGAATGGTATTGCGGGATAAATGGAAAAAAAAAATAAAGCCACTAGTAACGATGCAATCGTGGTATCACAAAAGCTGAAATGAAGTAAATGTGGCTATCTATAGTGGATGCAAGTGCCGAACTTTCGAATCCAAACTGAAATATTTTGCCATCATTTGTTGTCCTTTCCCTTTTCCATTCAAGAAAAAAAAAAAAATTTGACGTCGCCGTCGCGTCGCAGTCCTAATTGCAGCAATTTATCTTGTTGAACGACGCAAATTACTGGAAATTGTGACTTATATGCTAGGTATAAATAAACATGCTTTAGGCCACGTGAGCAAAATATGGAAGGTTTGCAACTAATGGATGCCGGTTTCATCAAAATGTATGTCCACCATTGAAGCTGGTAGTATAGTTCGCCGGCAAACTAGAAAAACCAGAATCCGTGGGACATGATAAGACTGCTCGTTTTTGACGCAATTTTTGGACAATACTGAAATTTAGCATAATAAGCTATCCCAGTTAATGTAATAGCATTTAAGTAAGGGTAGGAAAGAACAAAGGTCAAACTGTAATGTCACGCTCTGGAGCTGCCATCTTCGAGAAGGTATCAGGGATAATTGCCATAAATGAGGATGTTTCACCAGCAGAATTGACGTGGAGGTCTACGGACGGTGACAAGGTCCATACAGTTGTGTTATCCACCATTGACAAGCTGCAAGCCACCCCAGCCTCAAGTGAAAAAATGATGCTCAGGCTAATCGGGAAAGTGGATGAGTCAAAAAAGAAGAAAGACAACGAAGGAAACGAGGTTCTGCCAAAACCGCAACGTCATATGTTTTCGTTTAACAACAGAACGGTCATGGATAATATCAAGATGACCCTGCAACAAATCATTTCACGGTATAAGGATGCAGATATATATGAAGAGAAGAGAAAGAAGGAGGAGTCTGCACAAAACACAGAAACACCGATGAGCTCCTCTTCTGTTACAGCAGAGACTCCCACACCACATCTCGATACACCACAACTGAATAGTGGGGCTCCATTGATCAATACAGCCAAACTAGATGATTCGCTGTCTAAAGAGAAACTGTTGACTAATTTAAAGCTACAGCAATCGTTACTGAAGGGAAACAAAGCTTTGATGAAAGTTTTTCAAGAAACAGTCATTAATGCCGGTTTGCCTCCATCGGAATTTTGGTCAACTAGGATTCCGCTGTTGAGGGCTTTTGCTCTATCCACTTCTCAAAAAGTCGGGCCTTACAACGTTTTGTCGACAATCAAACCAGTGGCTTCGTCGGAAAATAAAGTCAACGTTAACCTGTCAAGGGAGAAAATTTTGAATATTTTTGAGAACTATCCCATTGTAAAAAAAGCTTATACTGATAACGTGCCCAAAAATTTTAAAGAGCCTGAATTTTGGGCAAGATTCTTCTCTTCAAAGTTATTCAGAAAATTAAGGGGTGAAAAGATCATGCAAAATGATAGAGGTGATGTGATCATTGACAGGTACTTGACATTGGATCAAGAATTTGACAGAAAAGATGATGACATGTTATTGCATCCTGTGAAAAAAATTATAGATTTAGACGGTAACATACAGGACGATCCAGTTGTACGAGGAAACAGGCCTGATTTTACCATGCAGCCAGGTGTAGATATCAATGGTAATAGCGATGGCACCGTGGATATCTTAAAAGGTATGAATAGATTAAGTGAAAAAATGATTATGGCTTTAAAAAATGAATATTCTAGAACAAATTTACAGAACAAGTCTAATATTACAAACGATGACGAAGATGAGGACAAGGATGAAAGAAACGAACTGAAAATCGATGATTTGAATGAGAGCTACAAGACAAACTATGCAATCATACATCTGAAAAGAAATGCACACGAAAAGACCACAGACAACGATACGAAAAGTTCGGTGAACTCGATGAAAAATGCAGATTTGAAGGTTTCTAATCAACAAATGTTGCAACAACTGTCATTGGTCATGGATAATTTAATAAATAAACTAGATTTGAATCAAGTAGTTCCCAATAACGAAGTTAGTAACAAAATCAACAGAAGAGTCATAACTGCAATCAAGATTAACGCCAAACAGGCTAAACACAACAACGTTAACTCAGCACTCGGCTCTTTTGTGGGCAATACTTCTCAAGCAAACGAAACAGAGGCGGCAAGTACTCTACCAATAGACCTATTAGAAAGTTGTAGAATGCTACACACAACGTGCTGTGAATTTTTAAAGCATTTTTATATTCATTTCCAAAGCGGTGAACAAAAGCAAGCCAGTACCGTCAAAAAACTTTATAATCATTTAAAGGACTGTATTGAAAAGCTGAACGAGCTATTTCAAGACGTGCTTAATGGTGATGGTGAATCCATGTCAAATACATGTACTGCCTATTTGAAGCCAGTTTTGAACTCCATTACTTTGGCCACCCATAAGTACGATGAGTATTTCAATGAATATAATAACAATTCGAACTAATACACATAGAAGATCTCTCACGGTAACCGTCTCTTTCCATTTCATATTATTTATTTATTTACTGCATGTTACATATTACATAAAACTTAATTGTGTGTATTCTTCCTTTTCGGTCTTTGTCTCAAAACAATAGAAAAACGCGGAACTCGATTAACGCTGTGCTGCACTGATGCAGCCGTGCGTGTAAATAAAACATTTTACGTGAAAATGCGCGCGAATGGCCTGGGAAACGAACAGGAAACAAATGGGAAACAGTTCCAGCATGTGGTATAACTTGCAATTGGCAAGCGGCTCATTAAGATAACTCAGTAACGTTGATTTCGTTTCGCTAAAAATTGCAAGCAGCTCGGTAATATTGTCAAAGTTTGCCTGATAGAACAAGGTGCTTTCTTTATTCCAGCCTAATAATAGTTCAGTCATTTTCTGGAAAACAGGCAAAGTTATCATCTTGGACGATTTTGCAATTTTTTGGTATAGATGTATCTCATCGATGGGTTTGCTCAAATGACATTAAATAGACAACTGAATTAGTGCAAAAGTAAAATTCGATTAGATCACAACTGCTAGATCGATATCCCACATCCATCTTAGATATTTTTAGAAAAATGGCCAAGAGAAGGCAAAAGAAGAGAACGCATGCGCAGATCACACCCGAGCAAGAACAGGGTATTCCTAAGTCGATGGTAATCAGAGTGGGTCTGACTTCATTGGCTAACCATTCTCTGAACCAATTAGTAAAGGATTTCCGCCAAATTATGCAACCTCACACGGCTATAAAGTTGAAAGAGCGGAAGTCCAATAAACTGAAGGATTTCGTTGTTATGTGTGGCCCATTAGGTGTTACTCATCTTTTCATGTTCACCCAATCTGAAAGGACGGGAAATGTCTCACTAAAGATAGCTAGAACTCCACAAGGTCCTACCGTTACCTTTCAAGTATTGGGCTATTCTCTGGGTAAAGATATCAAGAAGTTTTTGAAGAGACCAAAATCGTTGAATAATGATGATGTATTAAATCCTCCATTGCTAGTCCTGAATGGGTTTTCCACCACCAAAAAATCTGGTGAAAATGATCAGGATGTAAACGTGGAAAAGGTCATTGTTTCCATGTTCCAAAATATTTTTCCACCTCTAAATCCGGCAAGAACTTCTTTGAATTCTATTAAGCGTGTGTTTATGATCAATAAGGACAGAGAAACGGGGGAAATTTCTATGCGCCATTACTTCATTGATATCCGAGAAGTGGAGATCTCTAGGAATCTAAAAAGGCTTTATAGGGCCAAAAACAATTTAAGTAAAACTGTGCCGAATATGCATCGAAAAGAAGATATTTCTTCTTTGATATTAGATCACGACTTAGGCGCCTATACATCAGAATCTGAAATTGAAGATGATGCTATTGTGAGGGTAGTAGATAATCAGGATGTGAAGGCAAAGCATTCTCAAAGTTCGAAGCCGCAAAGAACGCCGGTCGAAAAGTCAGATATCAAAGGGCATCAAAAAGAAACAGAAGAAGAAGATGTAGAAATGGAGGGACCTAAATTCTCAGAAACTCCCCAACCAACTCCACGTAAGAAGGCTATCAAACTAACTGAATTAGGACCAAGATTAACTCTGAAACTGATCAAGATAGAAGAAGGTATCTGTTCAGGTAAAGTGTTGCATCACGAATTTGTTCAGAAATCAAGCGAAGAAATTAAAGCCTTGGAAAGGAGACACGCTGCGAAGATGAGACTCAAGGAACAAAGAAAGAAGGAACAAGAAGAAAACATTGCAAAAAAGAAGGCCGTTAAAGACGCTAAGAAGCAACGTAAATTGGAAAGAAGAAAAGCTAGAGCAGCAGAAGAGGGCGAAGATCAAGAAAAAGGTGATGCTATGAGCGATGACAAGTCTTCATCGAGTGGAGATGAGCATTATAGTGACGTACCAGAGGATCTAGATAGTGATTTATTCAGTGAAGTAGAATAATTCATGATGCGTATATATTCTCTGTACATAAGTTCACTACCCATAGACTAGGCATGACTCTGATAGACTTAAAAAACTAGGAAATGCCTATCTATTCATAGTTGGGGAAACACCTCAAAATAAATATTAATGAATATATAAGATCATAATTAAACAAATATAGAAAAAAAATCTTTTATAATTAAAAAAAATAAAAGAAAAGAGAAGTAAAAATTTCGACTATTAACAGCGGAAGAAATTAAACTTGGCAACGAAAAACAAGCTAGGTGGTTATCGTTAAAATACAGCATCATGGAAGGGACAAAAGTTCCGCTTAACAAAGGCATGCCCATTTCCCTTCTGAGCTGCAGTCATTTGCGCCTTTTTGTGAAACCAATTCTTAATACATTTATAATGGAAAACACACAAGCATTCTAGTCTCCCAACTTTCTCACCAGGTTCCATATTTTCAAAGCAAATTGGGCACTCCTTAATTGCAACAAGGTTTTCATCATCTGCTGTACTGAGCGGTATCTTATATACTAACATTCTATTTTGAAACGCAGGGCTTTCTTTTACGGAGTCGTGTGCAGCATCTGATGTACTTGTATGTTGCTGGGCATTTTCAGCCCTCTGTAAGCAATCCTCTACGTGTTCTCTGGCCTCCTCTTCGTTAGAAAACTGTGTGAGGTCTGAATTACAGATAGGGCAGAACCGATCTTCCTCGTTTTGTGATCTTTCTTCGCTTCTGCATGCCGTGCCACTTTGATCTACCGAGTCCTCCAGGATTTCCGCATCTTCATCAGTGTTGCCATCCAGTGCGGCAGGTGAAAGCGCACTTGGTGGCGCCAAGATTGGAGATAGTCGCACATCTCTGTTGGCAGAGGGTACTAATAGATTTAAATGCAGAAGGTTGTCATAGCACTCATTACAAGTTCTATATGGGGGTGATTCCACATCGCTATTTTTTTTCTGCAAGGGATGGACCCTCTTTTTATTGTAGTTTACAAAATTTTCGGTACAAGAAGAACAAAATATTCTTCCACAACACCTACAATGGTGTCTTCTTATCAGGAACGAAAAGTTCGTCTTGCATTGAAAACAGCTCTGAGCATCCTCGTCTGCCTGCCACCTGGCAAGATTATTGATACAGTCCTCTTTGATAACCATGCGTTCTAGTACTTCATATGTTCTTTCTCAGCAGGAAAAAATCAGCAGTAATCGATAGCTCTCAACCAGGCTAACTTCTTAATCGTCCCCTGTTTACTATAGAGCCCGAGAATAGTTCTACTTTTTTCTTTTCTATTCTTCTTTTTGGTAAGCATCGATGCCCATTACCCGGCCTTGTTAATCCCTCGGCTATTTTAACCGTTCTTATCGAAAATTTCCTTCTCCAGGATATGATTACGCTATATGCCCTTCTATATGCGCGAACGAACATGTAATCATTTATACCCCCTGAGAAACAGTACTTTGACTTCATAAGCTGTGGTCAATGGTCTTTCCACACTTGGTCATTATCTCCAAGATTATCTCCAAGATTGCCGTACTCAGCGTTTAATCGATCTTTAACTCGTAGCTTTCTTAGTAGAATGTCCCAGAAGGAGAGTCCTAGTAGTAATTTAGTTTGCCGTTTCAAATTTTGAACTAACTTGAAGTCACGCTCTTCGACTAGGATGCTTTCGATTTTGGGTATGGCATGGCCCTTTTTCTGTTTGAAATCGAATCCACTTACTACATCCAAATACTCAATTTTTTGCGCCTTTCTCTTACCTTTGTTGTAGCGCTTTATGAGACATTTGAAATCAACTTCTTCGCTGAGCGGGATCAATTCAAATCCATCAGGCTTAGTTTCCTTCGAGTAAATTTCAATGTTTCCAAATTTATTCTTGTAATGTGATAAATCCGTTATCACATGTTCGTGTCCTAGATGATCGCAATATGTATTGGGGTATTTTGGAGTCTTCATTGTTTGCTCATACGAAAACAATTCTTTGATAACATATTTGTCTAGATTTCTTACCATCCTTTCCCTCATTGGTAAATGCTTCTTACGTTTTAATGGTTGAGCATTAGGTAAAACGGAACGCCCCAATATTGCCCAGTGCTGTCTACTCTTTAATTGAATGACGTCTTTTTTCCAAAATATGGGCTCACTTGAATTTTCTCCCCTAGTAAATGTTGCAGCTTGTTTCGCATGTGGTTTTAATACTTCATTGGACTTTAACAGGGAGGGAATTAAAAAATTATCTGTTTTTTTAATATCTGCCACACTTTTTGGAAACGTAAAATTGGATAGAGCGATACTTTTCATTAGTGCGTCATGAGGAAAGGATACTTTTTTCTTGTTCAGAATTTCCAGCCACTTAGATAAGTTTTGGTAGCTGGCATAATGCTTCGATTTCAAAATGGGAGAAGATTCAGATAATTCAAAGTATCTGTAACAAACATTTGGCACATATCTCGGTGAAACGTCTTCTAATAACTTTTCAGTGCAATCTATATGGATCACATAATGAAACTTTTGGTTTAGATTGTACTTCGTTTCCACTGAAGGTTGATAAGTAGGAACAAACCGATCTTTGCGTGTTTTCAAGACCATCTCTTGTTCATCCAGATGGGCTATAGGGTCAATGATGTACAGCTCACCGTCGCTTAAGGTAGGAAATTCTAACTCAATCCAAAAATAAGGTTGTATCAGGTCAGAGTCAAATCTATTCGGAACTTTGCCAATACCATGTTCGATTTGCCATTTGACCCTATTGCACCTGATGTCATAGTCGTGTAAGGGCAAGGCAAAGCATAAGTAAAGCTTCTTAGGTCCCGGTAGTACGTTGTCTAAGATAATCAAGAAGAACAACGTTAGAATATCTCTGTTGGCCATTTTCCTCTTAGCCATCTTGCGAATATCTTCAATGCCATGATTTACCAATGGCCTGTTTCCATAGAATTCCTGTTGGTTTTCAAAGACTTCTTTATATGTGTATTCAAAAGCTGAACTTTCTTTTTGACTATTGGCATATCTTAATAGATATTGCAATCTGTTGAAATTCTGTCTAATACCATTGCTATTCATTTTGTAGTTGGAACGAAACCACAAAACTAAACCAAGCAAGAGTGTCCTTAAAGAAGTCATTTTAAAGGCTGGATCCCTTGCATCCCAATCTTTGAATTTCTTACCGATTAATTTTGGTACCGATCTTCTTAATCGCCTATTTAGTCTTTCGTCCTCAATCCATTTCATTCTAGCTTTCAAAAAAAATAGCATAAATGGCATCATTACCAAGTGTAGCCCAAATTTAAGTCGTTGATAATTAAAGGCTTTTTCATTAGGTTTTTTTTTGCGCTTGTTTACTTCCCCTTTATCCCTGCGTATATTATCAAATGTGACAGTTATGCTTCCATCCAAAGAAACTTCTTCCCAATCGATATCGCTCAGGTCATCTTGTTCATCCTGGTAGAAACTATCAAAAGAATCATCTGCTTCTTCCTCCTCATATAATGATACATCTTTCTTCTCGCCCTTTGAGATTTTTCGTTTGGCTTGATCCTGTTGACCAGATTCTAACAATCTCTTAACCATCACTTTTCTTCTTATTATACCTTAAACTCATGTGCGCTAAGCCTCAAGCTTTGGCCCTTCGTTGGGTATCAAATGGGGTCACTCACCTTGGCTTGTGTGTTTTTCGTTTGATTATTTACATTTTCCAGAGGGCCACTAAAAAAAATACTTGTTTATCTACATATTTTACAAATGGTAATAGTATAGATGTTGGCCAGTAACAAAGAAGGGAAGAAAAGCATGTAGTTTATTTATCTGAAGTATGATAGATTTTTTGGCTTGATGCTAACTGACTGTAAGTTTTTGTCCAGTGAGTCCATTTTTCTTTTGGTTTCAGATCTACATCTATTATATTCACACACAACGCACTTTCAGCACTGTTCCATTCAATGAAACATGTCACATCTCTGAGTGTCATAAGTAACAGATACTCATCATTTACGTCGTTGATTGATTTTATGTCCTTTGTTGAAATTGTGTTCTTTGTAAGTTTTTTCTGTAAATCATAAAGGATCTTGAAAATATTATTATCATTGTGCAAGTACTCATGCATGGCAGCTTTAAAGTTTTCCGTGTATATGTTGCAATCTCCAAATACTACTTCCAAGTGTGAGGGATTCACTAGTAATTGGTTGTAACAGTACTTAGTTTTTCTACCCTTAAATGCGTTATGAGTGCAGTTCCTACAATAATCTGTATCGTAGTACAACCATTTAGGTTTTAATTCCAAAAGAACGGTTTGAAGATTTTGTGAGCAGTAAGACTTCAAAAAGTGGTCATTTTTTATCAGATTTGTGGCCCTATTGACGAGATTTTTAATTTTGATAACCTTGACCACCTTGTCATCTAGATCTGAAATAAAGACACTGAGAATGGGCCTAATAGCTTCTATATTAACGTCAATCAGATCCATCGGGCACAATAAGCCATGTAAAAGAGGTTCTACACTATTTTTAATATATTGGATGTTTTTGATAGTATAAGAATTATTCGATGATAGCAGGTCGGGGCAACGAATGCAGCATCTCCACAACCACCTTGGATCTCCATAATCAACCAAGATATTTGCCCCACCGCGTCCAATGACTCGCATCGATATTTTCTTTCCAAAAGAACCCTATCGTTTGATGATTTTGGACTGGTGAAACATCCATCATTCGAATTAATTTAGGAAACCCTTATATGACCGCATCAAAAAATTTCCTTGGTAAAAATATTGTCTATATAATAGGCCACCGAGGAACATACAAGAAAACCAAACATAAGTGAAGATGGTCGTATTTCGTCGCTCTCCTATGGGCCTTTTACATTACGCTCGTCAACCAGTATCCAGGAGTGTTTTCTTGGAATCCCAAAGGCGATTATTATCTCTTACGTCTTGTAGATATAATAATAGCCATATTGATGATAATAAAAACAAAAAAAAGCTTAAGAACGTGTTCCAAGCCAATAGCAATAAAGTTGTTCGTAAACCAAAAACCAAAGAAGAATTGGCGAGAGAGAGGTTCGAAGAACAACTAAAGTCACCTAATAGATTTGTGAGATGGGGTGCTATTGCAAGATCAGAAAAATTCTCAAAGGGAATGACCAAGTACATGATCGGTGCATATGTGATATTTTTAATTTATGGCCTCTTCTTTACCAAAAAGCTGTTTGCGAAAGACAAAGAACTGGAACGATTGTTGAAGAAACAAGAAGAAGGAAATGCCAATGAATACGAAACATTAAGAATTAAAGAACTGAAGGGCAAACTAAGGAGAAGAGATGAATTGAAATTAGAAGAATACAAAAAAATGCAAGAAGAAGGCGTTGAAAACTTCGATGATATTCAAGTACAAAATTTCGATCAAAACAAATTGAATGAACAAATATTGCCAGCGAGAGACACAACCAACTTTTACCAGGGGAAGGCTGGCGAATACGACAAAGCAATTAATATGGAAGAGAAAGTAATATTTCTCGGTAAAAGAAGAAAATGGTTGATGAAGCATTGTCAAGGGGACGTTTTGGAAGTATCATGTGGTACAGGAAGAAATATCAAGTATCTTGACATGTCACGCATCAACTCTATAACGTTCTTGGACTCTTCTGAAAATATGATGGAAATCACCCATAAAAAGTTTAGGGAGAAGTTTCCAAAGTATAAAAAGGCTGCGTTTGTTGTTGGGAAGGCGGAAAATCTAGTCGACTTAGCAGAGAAAGGTAAACCGTCTCTAGAGAATGAATCAGAAAAGCAAGTAAAATATGACACTATCGTAGAGGCATTTGGTTTATGTTCCCATGAGGATCCGGTTAAGGCCTTAAATAATTTTGGCAAGCTATTGAAGCCAGATGGGAGAATTATTTTACTGGAACACGGCAGAGGCCAATACGACTTTGTGAATAAGATGTTGGACAATAGAGCTGAAAAAAGGCTGAACACCTGGGGCTGTAGATGGAATCTCGATTTAGGCGAAGTACTAGATGATTCTGACTTAGAATTGGTGGAAGAAAAACGGACACACTTAGGTACTACTTGGTGTATCGTTGCGAAGAGAAAAGGTGACGCAAAAAAGAAGGGCGAGCTTGGATTTGTGGAAAAATACCTACAGTCAAGCATTAGGAAGAGAATGGAATCATTCGAAAAAAACGACAGTACAGAATCTAAAAAAGAACTTGGGCCAATAACTCCTGTAAGTAAAAGTTAGTACAACCACTCAAACTGATACATTTTGAATAGACTAATAATCGTGTAAATATTTCATAAAGAAAGTTAAAATGTGATCTAGATATATCTTAGATAACTTTCTTCTCTTCTTAACTGCAGACGATAAAAAGGCATTCTTAACAGTTTGAAAAGTACATTTGTATAATACTACTAAAATAAAAATTGCGAACTCTGTGGATCGAACACAGGACCTCCAGATATCTTGACCAAAGTTATTCTTCAGTCTGGCGCTCTCCCAACTGAGCTAAGTCCGCTAACACAGTTGAAATTTTGTTTCTATTTTATCTGACATGTGTGTAAAACTCTTTTATCCTTTCTGACGTTTTTGTTTTTATCAGATATGGGGTGAATATTGAGAAATAGATGAATATCAAGATAATTGTTGGGAATCGATTGCTGATACAGGCTTGAATATCAGATATACGGATAATACAAGAAATTCTTCTCGAGGATATAGGGAACCTTAAAAGGGAATCGGCAACTTTATATAGTAACACTACAATTTATTCTTTCGTTGAAAGGCCATCATTCATTGTCCTATTACATTATCAATCATTCTTTTCTTTCAGCATCTATCAAGTTTGGTGACCGTTCCTTATCATTTTTGTTATCTTACGGCATCGTGATATGATAATATATTGGATATATGAATACTAGTCAATAGGCGATAGTTGATTGTCATATCAAATAACTTTGCTTATAATTAAAATAAGAAACTACAATTTATCTACACTTTTTAGAAACTCTTTTGAAGCTCTTCTTTTTTGTGTCTTCCACCGAAAGTATTTTTCTTTTCTTTTTTTAATTTTTCAATATTCCTTATGTTAGGTGACATCTTTTGTGACATTTCGATTAAAAGGAATTTTCAAGAAACTGACGTTTTCAACTTTGATCTTCAGTAAATGCCTTTCGAGGTAAATTATATTCTTTACGAATTTTGAAGCTTTTTTTTATGTGTCCTATCTTTCATGAATATATTAAGCTAGAATAACTGGTCAGAAATGAGCTACAGTGTCGACACATTTACAGATTATATTTTATTTTTTGGATCATCTAGTTTAGTAGGAAAAGGCGCTCTAGAAAATCTGCTGGACATAAATTTTTATATTAAAAATGTTTCGGATATACAAGGTAAGCTTGATAGCCTAACTGAAATAAAAGGAGATGTTGTCCTCAACAAACATGTCTTTTGTGTCAATAGAAGGAGCATTGCTGAGGAAAAATCATTTATGAAGACCATTGATTATATAAATATGAGATCAGTTACTTGGAAAGGTGGCAGATATTATTTGAGAAGCAGAAAAGAAAAAGATACTGAAAAAAGAGCGCCTAGTCCTAATACTTTTTGTTATGATGCTTTTGAAGAGGGATTCATTAAAAATACCACGGAGGAGAAAGGAAATGACAATTTTTCCTTTACCTATAACCAGAAACAATTCAGTTATGCATTACATTATGCGTGCGGAAAGGAAAAAGGTTTAGGAATCATTTATAATTTTACTGTAACGCAGATGATTATCCCTCGATCTGAAAATTGGCCAAGACTGCTTTCACGTATTTTCTCAGGAACACGGAAGCTGGAAAAATTTGATACTAACAACAAAACTTACGTGCCTGGTAAAAATTTGCCTAATTTATGTGATATTCGCACCATGGTATGTTCTTTGGGCTCTACTTCAGCTAGAGTGCGGAAAACGCAAGTACCAAATTCCTTTGCAGATTACTACTTGCCTTTTACTTTGGCACAAGAATTCACGAATACAACAGACAAAAAATTGGTGGTTATAACTGCCTTTAATAATGACTTTCTTAGCAAAACTTTTGAGTACTTCAGAACGAAAGCAAAATTGGAGAATGATTTGGATGAATCTTTGCCAAATAAGCTAAAAGAGCTCGTTATTTTGAGACCAGGTCCAATGTGTGGGCAGCACGGAAATCCTATAAACGTTGGATTGGGTCAAGAAAACTCAAATCTTTTAGAGAAAATTTTGTATTATCCTCGATATCTTTTGGTTTATAAAAAGCAATATATTGGCGAGGTCAGAAGGGTTGGTTTACGAACAAAGTTAAGCGAAATAATTGCTTCGAGCATATACAGGATGCCAGGGTCTGCATTATTAGGATATGCTGTCCCAGTTTCAAAAGTTTCTTATGTTGCGTCTTTAATGGCGATTGAAAGGAAAAGTAAAGAAGCAGGGCCTAAGCTGGAAGTAATTAGTAGTTATCAAATTGACATGATTGCGTAAACTGTCTTTTTATTTTAAGTAAAGTGAAGTGTTTAAATAAATACTAGCTTAACAAAAAAGAGAACCGCTTTATCACGAGTCCGATACTTGGGTTTCCTTGGCTTTCTGTCGCATTAACGTAGAAGTATTACTGTCGGTAACTCGAATAATCTTATATAGTGTATCTTTCCATAAGCCGTTGATAATGGTGAGGAAACGCGAACATTTCAAAATCGTTGAAAAAATAAAAACTTTATGGATATTGAGGGAAAGATGTGATTTTCTAATTTAAGCAATTCTCCCAAGACCATCATCACCTACCCTTTGGCAATGAGTAAAATTGATGATTTACAACAAGACATTGAGTCTTTGCTCAGTGAAAGTATGTGATTTTGAGGCTGTCTTATTTTTATTTTATTTTTTTTTGAAATGTCTAAGTTGAACACTAACATAGTAGAACCTTTATAGTTAAGTCACTGGAAAAAAGTCGTGAGGAGCTCAAAGTGAATATAAAAAATAAAAGAAAAAATGAGGATAGCACAAATCCCATAGTACAAGAATTTGAAGATCTATTTGATCAATTCCCACAATTGAATAATTTTTTGTTTAATGAGCATCCAGAGTTGGAAGAGACAGACGAAAAAAATGTAACAAAAGCACAGGCGATTATACCAGCAACACCAGTACCGTATGAACCAAAAAAAAGAGTCAAGTTGGAGAATGACGAAATTCTGCCAGAACAAGAATGGGTTTTGAAGACTCAGCCAATGGTTCAGCATCAAATGTTTGATTCCGAAGTGGCAGACTTATTGGATACCGACATTTTAACGTCGCCTTCAAAAAGAAAGCGAAAGCTAAAAATAGAGGACATCGACACAAGAGATAGAAGAAAGTTGGAAGATTCGGTTGTCCTGGAAAATGTTTATAGAATGTTTGGTATAACTTTTTTCCCTCTTGTGGATCCTGTTGACCTGAAAATTAAAGATGCTAGCGGTGAAATCTTTGTTGATAGAGAAATGCTGGGAATACGACTGGAAGTCTTTAGTGAACGAACGTCCCAATTCGAAAAACCTCACTATGTATTGTTGAAAAAGAGGATTAAATCGAATAGTTGGTTTCTGTTTAAACATACTATTCCCAATTTTATTGATGTTCAAGGCATATTTGATGACACTAACGGAGGACTAGTGATATCTCGTGATGATGCATATTTGTTTGCCAAAAGAGTGTTCCTGCAACTAGTGGAAGTACGGAATAGGCGGCAGATTTTCAAGGATTTAGAAGCCAAGAAGATAATTCACGACCTAGATTTAGATTTAGAGTCTTCGATGGTTTCATTTTTAGTGAAGGATGTTAAGGTCGAGTTGTTTGTAAAACAAAACGAAATAGTTTCATGTTCAATATTGGACGATATTCATGATTTTAGTCAAAATAATAAAAGTAAATGGGAACTCGCATTGCTCGGTTCGTTAGATGATCTGGAATTAAAACTAAACCATTCATTTGCGACAATTTTCAAGTGAATGCTAACGAAAATATACACTATAGAAAGAGAATAGGGTTAGTCTTCTTTGTTTATCATACATATAAGTAATTGTGTAGTAAACCAATTTTGGGTAAAATGTGGTATATGAAAACAGGACATATGTAGCCCATAATGCAACCTAAAACTTTTTCCAAGATAGTATGATAATAAATCGCGGTAACCCAGAGAATACATATCCAAATTACCAGGACAGTACAAACAATGGCAAGGCAAGCTCGTACCCACTTATTCACAACCCAAAACATATCCTCAGCTTGAACAAATCTACTGAACAAGTGTAGTTCCATCCAAAGAATCATGCTAATATTCACAAGAAAGCAGAAGTGTCCACTAATATCAAACCCACCGTGCCATTGCCCATTTTCTAGGCGACATTGTTCAGCTGATGTTGTTTTACTGCCAGAACTGCATTCCCCCCCTGTCCAAATGAAGACATGATCGATAAACTGGAAACTCAAAAATAATAATAGATATTTCAAAACGAACTTGCAAGCATATTGGGTAATCATAATACTAATTACTCTATTTTTGAACAGAGGCCAACGGTTAGTATATGTTAAATAAGAAGAGCTAGTTTCGGTGCTTGATATCGGTAAAGGTAGTACATCCATTCTTGCTAGATAATGGAAGTATATTTGCAGGAAAGCCAAACCGAAAAATAAAAATGGCCACAATTGATTAGCTTTGTATGCAAAAATTACATTGAAAATATTTGAGGATTTTAACAAAGCATATGTTTTTTTTTGATGATTTAGTGTCTCTGAAGATATTACTATCGAAAATAATGCGCCTACAAGGACTTGAAAGGGATAAATGAGACATGCTTTTCTCGACCAATAATTTAGCTGACGTATCATCAAGTCTTCTTCGATTTTTAGCCGTTCAGCGCTTTTGAATAGAAGGTTTTATTTCTATTTTGTTTTAAAATCATCATATTTTGATCTTTTTTTTTGTAGTTTGTTTTTCATCTCATATCAAATTAGGTGCCAATTGTTAAATAATAAACGAAACTAAGCCTATCTATACTTTTTCCTAATGCGTTTTCAAAAATTTGTTTTTCTATATATTTTTGTATAAAGTACATATTAAAACCTCCTAAGCGAAACAGGTACAAAAGGAAAATCAGTTAATATCATTCTGCTGCTTAAACTTGTCCCAAGCAATACTTAACGTACTGAAAACGTTTTCTGCAATCATCTTATTTTCCAGGGACAACGATTCTGGTATCTTATCGGGGTGCGTCTTGGCTACAGCTTTCATGTATGTAATTTTGACCCTCTTAGGCATAACCAAGTCTTGCACAGGGACGTCTTTCCAATTGCACCATGTTAGTAGGCCAGATAAATTAGTCAACAGGTGGCGAATGTCATCATCTTTGCCATCCTTCCAAGAACTAACCCTCTCAAAAACTTTGTCATATAGTGCCAGTTTAGCGTTTTCTAGCTCCAACTTCTTTATTTCCGAAGTGCTATCAATGGTTATTGGGGAAAGGGCAGGAGAAGGGGTTGAGGTTGGCCTCCTTGTGGGTGGCAAGGTTGTCGATGTCTTCTCAACAGGGTTAGATTTCCTAACAGGGGGAGGATTCATGAAATTCTGACATCTTCTCTTTCCCTGCATGATTCTATCATCAAAAAAATTCTTGTTAATCAGTTCTTGATATGTTTCCAATGCATTTTTGAAACTTTCTAAATGTTCAAAAGATTCAGCACGTCTGATCATAATCTTTGGCCAGATGTCGTTAAATGATCTCTCAGGATCACTCTTTGAGATTTTGTTATTCCAAGTGGCTTTGCTTGGTGGAAACAATTCCAAAGCCATGTTAGAGTTTTCTATGGACTTAGAATACTCACCAATTTTCAGTTGCGAAGCAATAATGTTAGATAATGCAATGATCCTCAATGGATGATTCAAAGGTAATGAATTTAAAGACTTTTCGTATTCTTGTAATGAGTTTACATAATCACCATTCTTAAACAAACTAGTACCCTTTGCCTTAAATTCATTATACCCTGATAATTCAATATCTGAGATTGGTATTGTGAAATCGGCGTTGCTGCTTCCGTTAAAAAGAGTGCTACCTTCATTCCTTTTACTATTGATGGGGTTTTCTTCTGAAAAATCGAGAAGACTATGCTCTACCAGAGGCTCATTTCTCCGCGGATTTTCTTCAATTAGTATATCTGGAGATGGTGAGGGGGAATGGGTAACATCAGTTACTGTCCCCTTTGTTATATCAATCTTTTCAAAATCGGTTAAAAGATCTTCATCCAGATTATTACTAGGAGGCAATTTTTGCTCAACTTTATTATCTTCAAGTAAAGGCCCATTAGATGGGTCGTTTACCGGGGGCAAGTGGTAGTCCTCAGACTTTTCATGAGTGTTTAAATAACTATTTAGTCTATCATTTGCCTCAGGTGGGAAAGAGGTCCATTGATCTACCAGCTCCTTACCCTTATTAAAAAAATTAGTGGCCATGCTGAACAAAGTATTGTTATCTGGGTCAGCATTGTTGGATAATCCTGACTTTTCGATTCTTGTACCATTTCGTTTCTCTCTTACAATTCGGTCCTTGCGCTTCTTTTGATTTGACTTTAAATTTTCTACGTACCTTTCATACGTTATGTCATTGTCGTAAAACTCGTTGGCCTTTTCAATTGATAAACCTAGCGACATCAATTTAGCAATTTCCATATCCTTAACTTCATCAACTAAAGCGTCATCAACATTATTATGAAGGTCCTGCTTGCTTCCATAATAATCCTGATCCACTTGTTGAATCGTATTGGCTGCAGCTATTGTATCGGTACCAAATAGCTGGTTGAAGTCATCATCGATATTGACAAGAGCCGAGGGAGGTGTGTTGTCGGCAGTATTGGAATTGGGGGTACTGTTACTTGGGACTAAAGGAGGTCCGGAGAAATCTAGTTTCGATGACAGTATCAGCGGGGAGGCTGAAATTGAATTCACAGTATCATTGATGCTTTTATCCGTCTTTGCAAGGCCCGCAAGAGCAGAAGAAGCAGAAATGGAAGGGGAATTGCTGCTCTGAGGAGTTGTTTCCTTGGATACAGACGCAGAGTCTTTATTCTTCAATGAAGTCAATAAATGTGCAAACGGATCTGACATCGATGCTGACCGGGTCTTGCAAACTACGTCTTTTCTACAAACGCAATACTAGTTTAATCGTTGTGCTGTCATTTTTTTCTCTTTTTCGCAGGAAACAGTGATCTTAAATGAATATATTAGAAGCAGTATAGCATATATATGTGTATATGGGTATGCATATATAGAAAATTGGTCAACTAAAGAGGTGGCTTCTTGTTATTGGTCGCTTCCAGGTTGAACTGGACGCTGCTGTGGTAGTTATCACAAATCGCACCCATGATTTCTAGATTCTTGTTCCGATTATTAATGGTCACAAGCTCCTGATTAAGAATCGCTACGCTCTCATTGAGCCGTTTGACATTGCCAATTATCCGTGAAAGTATGTTAGCCTGCACTTGTTCGTGAGGATTCTCCATGCTGTGCTTCCCTCTCCCGAATTACCTCTTTTCTTCCCTGTTTGCTTCTGTTTACCACAGTCGAAAGCTACTTCTTGTGCCGTTTGTGTGAAAAAAATGCTCGATGAAAAAAAAAAATTATGACGATGACTTGTCGAAGAGATGTGATGTGTTTGAAGACAGTGAAAGATATCATCACTCTCACTGCACTTTTGGAAGGGTACCATGAAAAGCGATTCAGTTGAAATCACTACCATCTGCCCAGATGTTGAAAATTCTCAGTTTGTTGTGCAAAGTAACTGTCCAGAGACTATTCCAGAGATTTTAAAATCTCAAAATGCCGCTGTCAATGGCAGCAGCATCACTTGCCAACAGCGTAGTTTACCAAGAATCAAAATATTGGGTACCGGTGGTACGATTGCATCGAAAGCTGTAGACTCTTCTCAAACTGCTGGCTATCATGTCGACCTGACCATCCAAGATCTATTAGATGCTATTCCAGATATATCCAAGGTCTGTGACATTGAATATGAGCAACTATGCAACGTGGACTCTAAAGACATAAACCAGGATATTCTTTACAAAATTTATAAGGGCGTTTCGGAATCTTTGCAGGCTTTTGACGGTATAGTTATTACCCATGGAACAGATACGCTATCTGAGACTGCATTCTTTATTGAAAGTACTATTGATGCTGGCGATGTTCCTATTGTGTTTGTTGGTTCAATGCGCCCCTCAACCAGTGTTTCCGCTGATGGACCTATGAACCTTTACCAAGCAATATGCATTGCTTCAAATCCAAAATCCAGAGGAAGGGGTGTTCTCGTTTCCTTAAACGATCAAATTTCCTCAGGTTACTACATTACCAAGACGAATGCAAACAGTTTGGATTCTTTTAATGTTAGACAAGGCTATTTAGGAAATTTTGTCAACAATGAAATTCACTATTATTATCCTCCTGTGAAACCTCAAGGCTGCCATAAATTTAAACTGAAAGTAGATGGCAAGCGTTTTAGATTACCAGAGGTTTGCATCTTATATGCTCACCAGGCCTTCCCACCAGCTATAGTGAATTTGGTGGCGGATAAATATGCGGGTATTGTTCTTGCCACCATGGGTGCTGGTTCATTGCCGGAGGAGGTTAATGAAGCCTGCATGAAGTTGAGCTTGCCAATCGTATATTCCAAGAGATCTATGGATGGTATGGTGCCCATTGCAAACGTACCAAAGAAGGGTTCAACCGACGATAATCTCATTGCCTCTGGTTACCTAAGCCCCGAAAAGAGCAGAATTCTGTTACAATTATGTTTGGCAGGTAGCTACTCTCTGGAAGAAATTAAACATGTTTTTACTGGCGTGTATGGTGGGTGAAAATTTTTTAATCTTTTGCATTATGTGTCAATATATATATATATATATATATATATAGGTAGACACAGAGATAGAGACATAATTGTGCAAGCCTCCATTGATGCTAGTTAGATGATCACAGGAATTTTTTCATTAGGATTGTTTTTGACCACATAACTTTTTTATCGATTCCCCTGCACATATAATTACGAGAAACACTTAAGCCTCTTTATAGTTCCATTTTGATACCTTGAGAATATTTCCTAAAACAACCTTAATTTTCCATTAATAATTTGTTGTACCAGTATATTAGCAATCTTTTGAGTGCACTTTTCTCAATTAATATAATTCAAGCGGTATCGTTTGTACCATTTTCATATATCTGAGATGTCGTCGCTCGTCGGTTACGTATTCTCTAAAGAATAGATGTGATTGTTTTGCGAAATTTTGGCCTTCAAATATTTGTTAAGCAAGTTGAAAATAATAAATGTTTGGATAAAAAAACCGACTGTATACCCATTCTTGTGCATATATTTTTGTTTATTTTCTTTCTAGGTGTTTGAGATTTACTGTCGCAGTCGTTTCAAAATTTTCCGGGCTAAAACGGAAGTGGGAAGGTTAAGATAAAACAAGAAAATGTAATACAATAATAGACTACAGCTGCAAGCTTATTGACAAATTCCTTATAGAAATCACGACCGGAACTATGTTACGAAGATCTATTCATACCACTAAAGTCCTTAAAAAACCTAATGCCACTCCGCATATTTGGTCAAACTTCACCATGAGGCCTAGTTCACTTTCTATTCAATCTTCCAAAGTGAAAAATTATCTTTTCCAGAAGAAGGCTTCTCTAGACCCACCATCTATCAGCAGAAGAAGTAACCGTATCAAGTATTCACCTCCAGAACATATAGATGAGATTTTCAAGATGAGTTATAATTTCCTTGAGCAAAGATCTAGTAAGTTTTATGAATTGGCCAAGAAAACAAAGAATCCCTTGAAGAAGGATGCACTTCTCATAAAAGCAGAGATCAATAATCCTGAGGTACAATATAACTTCCAGTTTAATAACAAGTTGGACAATGTCAAGGATATAATAGACTATGATGTGCCAGTATACAGGCATTTGGGGAAACAACACTGGGAATCGTACGGCCAGATGTTATTGATGCAACGGTTGGAGACACTGGCGGCCATCCCTGATACGCTTCCAACTCTGGTTCCACGAGCAGAAGTGAACATTAAATTTCCCTTCTCTACTGGTGTAAATAAGTGGATCGAACCTGGCGAATTTCTATCGTCTAATGTCACATCCATGTGTCCTGTTTTCAAGGTTCAAGAATATGACCTTGTAGACATTGGAAGACAATTGTATACTGTACTGGTAGTCAATCCTGATGTTCCGGATTTAAGTAACGATTCATTCAAGACAGCTTTGTGTTATGGATTGGTGAATATTAATTTGACTTACAATGACAATTTAATAGACCCAAGAAAGTTTGATAGCTCTAATATTATTGCTGATTATTTACCTCCGGTGCCTGAAAAGAACGCTGGAAAACAGAGATTCATTGTTTGGGTATTTAGACAACCCTTAACTGAAGATAGTCAAGGTCCTAACGTGTTAAAGATTGATCAAGAGGAACTAACTAGAGATGATTTTGATATCAGACAATTTACTACGAAATATAATCTAGACGCTATTGGCGCACATATCTGGAGAAGTGAATGGGATGCCAACGTTGCCGCTGTCAGAGAAAAGTATGGCCTACCATCTGGAAGAGTCTTCAGCAGAGTTAGAAGGTGATCCTAAATAGCATGACATTATATTATCCTGTACATATAAAAATTCCTTGTCATTGTTATAAAGTATAATGCAAATAATATAGAAGTAAGAATCTCAAGTTGTTGGAATGTGAATTTTGTTTATAATACGATACGTATGATATTAGTATGTTCTAGAATATATACATTTCACTTTTTCTTCATTTGTTTATGCGTTAACAAAAGAAAAAAAAAATATGGAACATCTAGCGAACGAGAATCAATCATAACTTCCTCATCCGGTTCGAGCTAATTTTTATTTTTAGTATCCTATTTATGTTGAAGTTTCCTTCAAGGATTCAACGGTATTAAGAATAACTTTTTCAAAATCAATATTAGGATCTTCCAAATTAAACGATGTGTTTGCAGGGGCGTCCTTAGGAGTTGCCACAGGATGTAACTTGGCGTATTCCTTCTTCGCCTCCTCTACTAATCTCAACTTCTCCTCATACTGTGATTGTTCCTCTTTCTTCTTAGCATTACACTTCAAAATCATATCATTTCTAAAACCGAAAAATAACCCTAAACCCAACGCAGAGTATCTCAAAACATTAACGGTCGACATCCTTCAACTCACTCAGTTAGTTCCTATATACGTTGTCTTCCGATATAATACCTTCTTCTATCTAAAACCTCTGTGTAAAAAGTCAAAAAATTAAAAAAAAAAATTATACCCTTAAATAGATCTAATTGGCTCCGCGGACCAATTAGCGTGGAGATTCCGCGAATGGTCAAATAATAAAAATATTGTCTATTCAATGGGAAAAGTTCTTAATTAAAACCATTGTCCCCCAGCTTGGATTGAACCGCGTGTATCCTTGAGTGCAACTCTTCTAAGTTCTTATTAAGGGTGACGATCTCTTCTAATCTGCGCTGCTTCTTGTAATCCTGAATTGTGGACTCAATCAGGTAGCTTTGTTCCTTGAGGACCATCAATTCTTCTCTCAATTCTTTTACTTCTTTTATGGTCAAGTTTTCGATCATCAGTTGGGACAACTTCTTCACCTCTGGTTCACCTTTTTGCTCATCTTCCTTCGTTTTCTGACTCTCTGGGTTCAAAATCGCTGGAAGTGACTTCAACGGCAAAATTTTTTCATTTATGTATGCAGCGGAAGCTATCTTGATCGAATTTTGAAGTTGTCTTTCTAGATGATTTTGAGGTTGTAAACTTAAGAGTTGTCTTGTTAGTGTGTTATACAAGTTAAAAGAGCTGAGTAATTTGTGTCTTAATCGAGCGAGATCATTCAGATTTTTTGGCTCAAGTACACTCTCAGAATCTTTGGCAATCTCCAATTTCAAATTGTTCAAAGCATCTTGAAATATGGGCAGAAGGCTGTCAATCACCTTAGATATATTTTGCATGCTATCATATTTAGCAAATATTCCACTCAGCGGCATTTTAACGTCTCTGTTGAATTTCCTGCCAATAAATAGCATATCAATGCAGTGCGAGCACAATCTTATGGATATAGGGATATGAAGTAGGTCGTCTTTCTGTATATCGTATTTGAATGGTAGATCCGACGCTGCAGACATTAAATACCCTATGTTTATTTCGTTTGAGCAGTTTCTGTTTGCATCGTCACAAACAATCATACCACATAATCTGCAGTGATGCTTTCGTAGTAATAACCCAAATGGTTCGGAACATACGTTACAAAAGAGCACACTTCTATCATCTCTCCATGGAGTAACTGTGCGTTCTAACTTGGACATTTCACTATTCATCTTCAAATTATAAATAATGGATCTAGTATACCTTTTATAAAGTGTGATCAGCCCATCAACTAGACGAACAAACCGGTTTTCTAACTGTAATAATCTTAGGTTTTTGTCCTCTCTTTTTGTATTTCGTACCTTAAAGAATTCATGTGTTAAATCGACTGCTTCGCCATAATCGTTATATCCAGGTCTTGTGACAAAACAATTATGACAGCAATTGTACCATTTCCCGTCCCTGGGGTCGTACTGTGCAGATAAATTTAGTTTAATCATGTTAGGAAGATGCCTTCTGCAATACAATTTACCACATTTCCTACAATTAGTGGCGCCAATATCGTTATTCAAAGTTCTTCCACACGTGTGGCAACGACTCTTCCCCTTTTGAAATTTTTCCCAGTGGCTCCTTTTCAACTTTTGCACATTACTACTACTAGAGTTTGTCTTTTTTGGTTTACCATTGACTGCACGACTATCATTGGAACCGAGCGAATCTTCATTATCATTAAACCCATGCTCAACATCTAAATGCGCATTTAGTGCTTGTAAGTTATCAAACTTCCTCAGACAAATGGGACATGAAACATTTTCAAGATCCATAATAGATAGGTCGCGGAGAAAATCTGGCGATATCCCTTCAAAAACCATGATATTTCACTAGATCGTAAGGTCGGTCAATTTAACTACTGTTCATATATTTTTATTATTCTATTGTTTTCGCCAAGCATTACCCTGCCTGGAAATAATAGCGTAAGTTCGTGTGATTCCATCGCCACTGCTTTCTAATCCAGAAATATGCTTATACCAATGAATGGCTCACATTGAATGTCTGCATACGAGATAACTACATATATATACATGTGCCTGTACATATGCTTGACTATTTTACAGTAGCGAGTTTCTATAAAGTACTAACGAGACTAGAGTTCTTGTAACTAAAAAATGCCCTTAAAGTATCATAGCCCTATTACAAGATCCTTTTCCACGCTTCGGTATGTTGACTTTAATGAATCAGAACACTAACTTCGGTTGAATAAATGCCTTTTGTTTGGAATGAGAACTTAGTGGTTTTCTTTCAATGATTGCTAATTCATTACTTGAAATTAAGTCAACAAATAGTAGGGGTTTATATTTATCAGTAAAGAAGAAGCGACTTGAGCTTTCCTCACTTCTGTGTACATCCGTGGACTTTATTTTGTTTCCTTGGCTTAATAATACATTCAGGTTTTCACTGATTTCCATATCAATATCGTCATCTTCGTCATCTTCCTCGTCATTCATGAAATTACTTTCGTCTGTGATAGTTAGTCCTTCGTGTGTACGTTTTTTCTGCTTTCTTCTTTTATTTATAGGGAAATCAATGTCAAAGTCTATTCTTGATATCCAAGTAGCGCCCCAAAACCATAATCTGTTACTATTGTTCATGTCTGAAAATATTCCCACGCAGTTCTCTTTCAATGTCTTCCATTCTTTTGGTAAGTTATCTGTATTGTTTTTTGACCATTGAGTCAATACGCTTTCGCTATCTTCATTTTCGGCTTCTAAATTCAAATTCATATTGAACTCATAAATCTTATTGTCCGCAGTAATCACTACTACCGATTTTCTAGGGGTGTTAATATGAACAGCGGTGACAAAGTTATTCAAACGAGCCAGTGATTTAGAAATCCTTGTCTTTAAGTCTAATATGTCTACAGCCCCACATCCACGAGAAATCACTGCAATGTTCTGGTTCACTTCCAAATGGTTAATCCTGTTGATATATGGAACTTTAATGCTACTTTTAGTTGAAGTAATTTCCAAAAGTTCAATTTCTTGTGGTTTTTCGTCATCTTCAGATTCTAAATCCACAATAAATACATCATCTTCGCAAGTGCATATGACAATTTTGGAATTATCGATAAATTTGACTAATTTTGTAGCAGTTCTCAATAATAAGACATTATCTAGCTTGGTCACTTTCAATTTACTGCCTACTGGCTGCAAGTGAAAAACTTTAGTGGTAGAGGGTCTCCCCACAACCAAAACTTGTCCATCAGGTGATAAAGAGCACGTTGAAATATTCTGGTCATCCTTTAAAGTTAGCTTGCAAACAAGCTTATAATTTTGCTCTTTGTCAGAATCAGTTCCCATTGTCCATATCTTAACAGTAGATTCGCTCCATGAAACCACCAGGCGCTGTTCTTTGTTGACCAAAACATTCTTTGAATAAGGTTCGACAGTTGGCATCTTCCTATAGTTTCCATTAGAAAAAGAAGTCAACGAGTTAATGACTAGTGTTTTTTCAACACCACCTGAGACCAAAAAATCAGCACCTTTAGATTGATATGCACATATAGTTCTAATATCGTTTCCATGAAGCAACCTATTGGAAGAATTTACCCATCTGTTGTTCTTTTGAGATTTGTTAGTGTTTTGGGAGAATTGGAAGATTTTTCTGTCCACACCAGCGCTAAACACATAATTATTATCGGTATCGGTAGTTAGACACAAAACGTCTGCATCGTGCGCTTTGAATGACTGGTTTAGCGTGGCAAATTGGAAATCCCAGAATTTGATGGAGCCTGTAGAATCACCGGAGGCAATTTGATCAGTTCTTGGTAAGTATATAACTGACCAAACTAAAGTTGATTCTTTTTTGGCCTTGTCAACCTTCATGGTGTGTAATAGACGACCACTGTTTACGTCATCTTTCTGTACAGACCATATTCTTATCCTACCATCAGAACAACCACCAATCACGAAATCATCCTTTTTCCAAGCCAAAGTCAATACTCTGGCCTCTTGTCTCATTAAAATGTTGTCATGTTCCAAGACACCAGGTCCCCCAGAAATATCTATGAGAACTACTGTCCCATTATCGCAACCCACAGACAACTTGTTCTGTGAATCGTTAATGGAAATAGACCATATCACACCTGAATTACAATCATAGTTTCTTAATGGTAAACCCGTTGCTAAATCCCATTCTGTAACCACAGTTGAACCTCCAATAGAAAATAGTCTCAAAGACTCACCGCTGACGTTGCTCCAGCAAAGACCTTCAATTGATCTGTCTTTACCACCTTCAATAACCATTTCCTGAAACCAATTGTTTCTAGGATTCCAGATTTCTATGTTACCATTAGATCTACCGATAGCTAATCTCAAATCGGATGGAGTCAACTTATTTATATTCGATTTGTGTGAAAATGCTAGAGATGTGATCGTGGCAGGTGTAAAATCCACAAATCTGCATCTGTGCACTATCATTCTTTCCTGGCTGGTCATCTTCACAGTTTTTCTTCGTATTTTTAGCCTTCTTGGCTTCTCTTTAAAGTTGAAAGTCGCGATGAGCTCATTCATAGTTTTTTTTTTGTCAGTCTGAAAATTTTTCATTGCATTTTGGGAAAAAATCCTGCCTAATATGGTTTTAAGAAGTTTGGCAAGAAAAAGAACTATGGGGGACCCAAAGAAAAGCAAGGAAACAATATAGATTATACTGGGCTGCTTAGAGTACTCACTTGAAGTGTTTCCCATGTAATGCACTGTATATAATGTGTTCTTGAGTTATGACGAGGTGTGAAACCCGTGCACCCCATACTGGTGGGTAAAAAGTTCGTGTTTGTTTACCTTTTAGCTCTTTGAAGATCAAACACTTTGGTGGTGTCAAAAGCTTTAGGACGAAACAAGAGAAGTCGAAGGTTACCGAAGCCATTATGCAAGATCCTAATGGCATTGACATTAATACGAGAATTTTCAACTCAGTTGCTGAGGTATTTCAGAAGGCACAGGGCTCTTATGCAGGACACAGGAAGCATATAGCTGTTTTGAAAAAAATTCAGTCAAAGGCTGTTGAGCAAGGCTATGAAGATGCCTTTAACTTTTGGTTTGATAAATTAGTTACTAAGGTCTTGCCTCTAAAAAAGAATGAGATTATTGGAGACAGGATAGTAAAGTTAGTAGCTGCGTTTATAGCTTCTTTGGATAGGGAGTTGATATTAGCCAAAAAACAAAACTACGAGCTCACAAATGATGAAGAGGGAGTGTTTTCAAGATTTGTTGATCAGTTTATAAGACACGTTTTGCGTGGTGCGGAAAGCCCTGACAAGAATGTCAGATTTAGAGTTTTACAGCTATTAGCTGTTATAATGGATAACATCGGTGAAATCGATGAATCACTTTTCAATTTATTGATATTGTCTTTGAATAAAAGGATTTATGATAGGGAGCCAACAGTTAGAATACAGGCTGTGTTTTGTTTAACGAAATTTCAGGATGAAGAGCAAACTGAACATTTAACCGAGCTTTCTGATAATGAAGAAAATTATGAAGCTACGAGAACTTTAGTTGCTTCTATCCAGAACGATCCGTCAGCTGAGGTACGTAGGGCTGCAATGCTAAATCTGATCAATGACAATAATACCAGGCCTTATATTTTGGAGAGAGCTAGGGATGTAAACATCGTTAATAGAAGGCTCGTGTATTCAAGAATCTTAAAATCGATGGGAAAAAATTGTTTCGATGATATTCAGCCACACATTTTTGATCAATTGATTGAGTGGGGGTTAGAAGATAGGGAATCCTCAGTAAGAAATGCATGTAAGAGGCTCATTGCTCATGACTGGTTAAATGCCCTGGATGGTGATTTGATAGAATTACTAGAAAAACTGGATGTTTCGAGATCCTCGGTATGTTTCAAGGCAATAGAAGCTCTCTTTCAATCAAGGCCAGATATTTTATCTAAAATCAAATTCCCTGAAAGTATTTGGAAAGACTTCACCGTAGAAATTGCCTTTCTCTTTCGGGCCTTTTATTTGTATTGTTTGGATAATAATATAACAGAAATGTTGGAAGAAAACTTTCCAGAGGCCTCAAAACTATCTGAGCATTTGAACCACTATATTCTTCTCAGATATCATCACGATGATATTCCCAATGACTTTGAGGGGCAGTTTGATAATAACATTTTAGAGTTTATCATTGAGCAACTATTGATTGCTGCCGAAAGATATGATTTTAGCGATGAGGTTGGAAGGAGATCAATGCTCACAGTGGTAAGAAATATGTTGGCCTTAACTACACTGTCTGAACCTCTAATCAAGATTGGTATTCGTGTAATGAAAAGCCTGTCCATAAATGAAAAAGATTTTGTAACAATGGCGATAGAAATTATTAATGATATTAGAGATGATGATATTGAAAAACAAGAACAAGAGGAAAAAATAAAGAGCAAAGGAAGCGGCCGCAGAAAAAAAATTTCTGTGGATGGAGAGGATGAAAACGGTACACATCATGATGCAGCAGACGATGATGAAGAAGACGACAATATTGCATCCTTCCATTCCGCCGTAGAAAACTTAGTACAGGGAAACGACAACGTTTCGGAAAGTGACATAATAAATAATCTCCCACCTGAAAAGGAAGCGTCCTCAGCAACAATTGTTCTTTGTCTCACAAGATCATCATACATGCTAGAACTGGTTAACACTCCTTTAACAGAAAATATTTTAATTGCATCGTTGATGGACACTTTGATTACACCGGCAGTTAGAAACACCGCACCAAACATTAGGGAACTTGGTGTTAAGAACCTTGGTTTATGTTGTCTCTTGGATGTTAAGTTGGCTATTGATAACATGTATATCTTAGGTATGTGTGTTTCCAAAGGTAATGCATCGTTAAAGTATATCGCGCTGCAAGTCATTGTGGATATCTTCTCTGTGCATGGGAATACTGTGGTAGATGGAGAAGGTAAAGTTGACTCAATTTCATTGCACAAGATATTTTACAAGGTTTTAAAGAACAATGGATTACCAGAGTGCCAGGTGATAGCAGCGGAAGGGCTATGTAAATTGTTTTTGGCAGACGTGTTCACTGATGATGATTTGTTCGAAACGTTGGTTTTGTCGTATTTTTCACCAGTAAACTCCTCAAACGAGGCTCTGGTACAGGCATTTGCCTTCTGTATCCCAGTCTATTGTTTTTCACATCCTAACCATCAACAACGTATGTCTAGAACAGCTGCAGACATACTTTTGAGACTATGTGTTCTTTGGGATGACTTGCAGAGTTCTATAGTACCTGAGGTTGACCGTGATGCTATGCTAAAACCCAACATAATATTTCAACAGTTGTTATTCTGGACTGATCCACGTAACTTAGTTAATCAGACAGGTTCTACGAAAAAGGATACGGTGCAGCTTACATTCTTGATCGATGTACTCAAAATTTTTACTCAGATTGAGAAGAAAGAAATAAAGAAAATGATCATAACAAATACAAACGCTATATTTCTTTCTCCTGAACATGACTATTCTACTTTGAAACAACTTCTTGAGTATTCTGACGATATTGCAGAAAATGATACCCTAGACAATGTTAGCAAAAATGCTCTGGACAAGTTAAGGAACAATTTAAATTTGTTGATTGAAGAGATCAATGAAAGGTCAGAAAATCAAACAAAAGATGAGCACAACATGACGAATGACCAATACTCGTCAATCTTGGGGAATTCCTTCAATAAACCTTCAAATGATACCATGGAACACGATGTTAATACAACTAATGGAGACGACACAGGTCTGACTAAACCAACTGCCAAGGTTTCTACAGCTAATACAAACCAAATTAACCCGAGGAAAAGAACGAGGTCAGAAACAGAGCAAATCGACACATCTAGAGACCTGGAGAACACGTTTATCCTGGACACTTCAGCTGTAACAAAAAATGTAAGTTTCGTCTTACCTGAAGAGAAAGGAGATGCAATGTCTGTGGATGAAGAAGGTAATAACTCAGAGTCCTTCACGGATGTCTGTTGAACTGATATGGGCTAATGTCTTAATCTGTTCAGTTTGATTTTTTAGTTGTATAAAATATTCCTATTTAGGTTGGGTCTGTTAGTCCTTTATGCTTAACCAGATATAGATACTATATAATACTGCATACGTTTATCACCCAGTGGAAATAACTAATTGGAAATATTCCAAGCATGAATAATTCTTCTAACAAAAGGAATTCAAACTATGTCGAGCAATGCTTTAGAAATAGGTAAGTAAATAATATCGATGCATTTTATTACAATTATCTGAAAAAAAATATCCTATATAACAAACTAAGCATATAGAATTAAATAAAAGAAATAAGATCAAAAGAACAAAAAAAGTAAAGTAGGAGAATCCTACTTTTCCATTAAAACGAGAAATATATTTTATTATAGTAACTGGTTAGCCACTGATGCGTTATCCGTTTGGGCCAGTAATTCTTTCATTTCTTGCAGCTGCAATTCGGTGATTTTTATAGATTCAACTAGCTGCTGTATTTTGTGATCACTGACTTCATTTACGAGCTTAACCTTTTTGCCGTTACCTTCCTTCATACGATTGGACAAAATACCATTTTGAACGGTTCCATTTCCACGATCTATCAACCAGTCCCATATGAGACCCTCTGTATCGGTGACTATGTTTTTCTTATTCGAGTCTTTACGGTGAGCATCCTTTATGATATTATCTTCGTAGACATGATAAAGTGTTTTAAAGTTAGGAACGTAGTTATATTCATTTCCATTAATTGAGATTTTTCCTGGAGTAATAATCTGGATGCTGGAAGTATTACTAGAATGGAATAATAATCTAAAGAAGAAAACCAAGCAAATAAAAAAAGAGATGATCGTCATAATTCCTTGAACTGAAGTTATGTTCACTTGTTGCAGCACGGAAAAAACGGAAAAAAATGAAGGTTTGGTACTTGTAGCTTCGATGTTTTCTTCATTGTTTTCATTTTTAGTAGTGGACGGTGATGATTTTCTTTTGTTCATCGTCTTGCCCCTTCTCCTCGATCTTTTCTTCGTTGAACTAGCATTGGAAATGATTTTCTTAAGATCATCTACGAGTTGCTTGGTTGAACTTCTTTGTCCATCAATCGAACCCTTCTCAATGGTTCCTTTAAGCATGGATTTACCCGTCCAAACAACATTAGTGACAACTTTCATATTTGTTGTATTGTGATCACCCCAAGAATAAAAAAATCTTGTGTGCACTGAGAATGAACTACCGTACGGAACATCCGGAGATCTAACTATTTGTTTTACCATAAAGAAACTGTTCAAATCCATGTGTTCGATGGTCTCTGTAACTATACACTTAGTTTGCTTCGGACCGAATGAATTGTTCAATTTTTTGGTATAGGTAATCTCTCTTGTGTTATTCACAAATTTTGGAATATCGCAAACATTAAAGTTATTTTGATTTTCGATAATTTTTTTGACGTAAGATGTATCATCACCATATAATAGTGAAAACACAGTTCCCAAAGGAACCGGGATATTGATTTTTTCATCAATAACTGTATCGTCTTTTCCTTTTTGAAAATCGGGTTCTGTTGGATCATGAACAGGAGGTCCAATAGTGGGTAGATTGACAGTCTCTTCCTCTGATTCATTATTGCTGGCTTGCTGCTTTGAATTTATATTTGAATCTTCATCGCTTAAAATTTTCTTAATCTCAGATATCATTACCTTTGTAGTGTCCGCAACACCATCAAATGTTCCCTTTTCAATCATGCTCTTGATCCAACTTTTACCCGTCCATTCGACAGAGTTGTAAACTGTTAATTTGGTCGAGTTGTTTTTATCCCAAGAGAAAAGGAAAACAGTCTTCACTGAAAAGATATTTCCTGAAGGAACATCCGGGTTCTTAGTAACGCTGAGTACTTTAACATAGTCTTCCAAATCATAATGCTCTAAAGTATCCGTAATTAGACATTTTGTTTTACTCGGACCAATACTACCTGATAAAGGTTTTGTATATGCATAATCACGAATTTTCTTCGTGAGGAAATTGTTAGGAATTGGCGATATCTCAAAATTTTTCTGGGCTTTTAGGATTCTTTCATAGTAAGACACGTCTTCACCATATAACAGATTCACCACTTTTCCTAATGGCGCATTAATATTTGCTTCAACAACCAAATGGTCATTGCTGGAAGGTTTGAAATTAGCAGTGGTTGGAGAGTGTTTGTTAGGACCCAATAAAAAGTTCGTAGATTTTTGATTTTTACCAAGATCATTCGATTCATTAAAAATATCAGCATCAATATCGTCACTAGATGTCATATCTGTGCTATTAATATCTGGATCGTCATCTCCCAGGTCTCCATCGTCGTCATTATCATCATAATCATCAAAGAATGCACTGCTCGAATCACTTAACGTGCCATCGTCATTACTTGCGAAGCCATTCCTATACTTTTTACCTAAGATGATCTGATTCCATACATCAGTTATCAAATCAAAGGTAGCATCTCTTGACATAAAAGAGGCGAAGATGTATTTTGTATGCAATGTATCAATTACAATACCATTGGGGAAAATTCCGGCCGTGGTCTTTTTCTCAATCTGAACGATTTCCTTGAATGGAATGAAAACTGTACTAACCCATCCTAGAATGTTTGAGAAAAATCCAATGTGGGCGTCAGATATATACATCCTCCCTTGTAAGAGAATATCACGAGATAGAGCACAACTATGATCGACAATTAATTTTTCGTTAGGATTAATATCACAATCTTTGAAAAGGGTATGAAATTCACTGTTTTTCTTCTCTGAAGAATATTCAATACCTTGTAACTTGAAATCATTATTGCCAGAATCCAAACCCATTATTGCATGGATATTGCCTGAGCCTGCAGTACTTGTTCTTGGCATTTGTTGCCCCTGGTTCGTACTAAAAAAATCAGAACTACTATTCCTATTTTTGTTAAATGAGTTTCTTAAACTAATTCCAGGGATCACTTTATTGCCCAAGTTCGATGGTGAAAACGATCTTCTGTTTAAGAATTTTTTGGACATACTTCTAAATTTTCTTTCTTCAGTATCATCAAAAGTCATGTCGTTGGAATAAGAAGAGTATCTTGAATTTCGTTTACTATTATTTTCATCAGTTGCAGCATTTTCTAACGCTTTATTTGCTGGTAGAGTCTTACTTCTTGCCCTATGGTTAGAGAGGTTCGATTGTGAATTTTCAAACCTTGCCATATCAATATAGCTACTATTACGATAACTTGTGTTCAATTCTTTGGGCCCTAGATTATTGCTCATGTTACTTTTGCTAATATGGCTCAAGTTTGTTGGACTTGCATTCGGATTATTGTTGTTGTTATTGTTGGTATTATTTTCGTCCAGATCAATAGTTGTGTTATCGATATCAGAGGATCCAGCCACTGCCTCTAAAGTTAAGTTTCCTTTACCAAAAGTCGAAATTGCAGGCTCGTGCACTTTCAAGGGTTGAAATTTCACTTTGCCAACATTTGATCTATCGTCCCTGTCATTGTCATTCTCAGTTTCAGAGTTGGAATTTGCATTTGTGTTTCTATTGTTAGGTGTCAATGAATCGGAAAGCGGCGTAGTGGATGTGTTTGTAGGAACAAGTTGGGTTGATGGCGAAAGAAATGCTTTAGAAAGGGGCGAAAATTCTTCCTCATCATCCTCTTCCTCAGCTTGAGCATGGTTATCAGAGGTTGTGCCAGAAGTGGGGGATAGCAGATAATCTAAATGACGCAAAAAAGATGAACTGCGATGGGCTGTGTTGGCGGAGGGCGAATGAATGAGTACCGTGTCATTAGGATTTTGATTAGCATTTTCAGAAACCGGCAGACGCCCCTGCTGTTGTGCCAAGGGATGTTGCCGCTGTCCATGGTGATGATGTAAATAAGAATGACGAGTTGAACCTTTATGGCTTTCACCGGAGTGCGATAACTCACGTTGTATTTCAGTATTTAAGGCTGAAATTTTGGGGACATGCGATATCGCACTATGAGCAATTGAAAGAATAGTATCAAATAAACTGTTTGAAGAATTCTCTACTTCTTTATTATCGGTAATATTACTTGGTGCAGACATCGTATCAACAGCTGGATGCGAAGTACTTTGAGTGTCGTCCTTCTGTAAGGTGCTTAAAACTGGCCGTTCATTCTCAGAAGAAGATGAGTTGAACGTGTTTTTAGTATCAGTATGTTTGACTTTTTCACTTGCTCTATCTATGGTAACCGGAATATTAAAATAACCTTGTGGAGAAGTATTCAATTTCTTTAGGCCGGCCTTGGAATTTTGTAGCGATCTTCGAGGTATGAACGTTAAGTCTATACCATGCTTGTTCTTATTACTCTTATTGCTAATATGACTTCTACTGCTCCTTATTGAAACGATATCTGGTAGTTCTAAAGGCAGTGGTGGGATAGAATCACTAAAATGAGGTTTATGAGAATCATGAGTAGGTGAGTTTGAGACAGAGTTACCAGCAACACCTTCATTAGTAGAGCCTATATCGGTCAGCACTCTTCTCTTAGCGATGGTCTTTCTGCCATTGTTGCCTCTTCTTAATGATAGCGAAGATTTTGCTGCGGAATTGGTGGATTCTTTCCTCGTACGAGTAGTTTTACTTCTTTCCACAACAGGTTGCTTTTTCCTCGACATCAATTTCAGTTTTTTGAAAAAATGACCATCACTAAATGATCTTTTTTTGCGAGAACCTTCATCCCCCATTGGTTAGATATATGTGTATAGCTGCTGCTCCTATATATGTATATGTTATAGCAATTGATATACCCTATCTTTGATGAATGATTTAGAGCAAAGGGTTAGGTGAGTGTTGAAACGCTCGAAGAAAATAAACTTTGACTTAAAATTAGACCACAATATTCCACAAATATGATTTTAACAGACTATTTACAGCTGTCTCTTCTCAATTTGCCCCGCCTCATCAGGTAAACAATAGCTTTTATAATCCAGTAATTTTTCCTTTTTTTCTTGTCACTTTTGCGGCTTTTAGATATCGTCTATCGCTAAACACGATGATGGATCACACATTCTATTGTAGCTTGAGTTATGTAAACTGCACACATATATAATTCGTACATGCTCGGTTATAGTGGGCTGACGTACACATGCATGATAGCAATCGCATTCTTCTCCTATCTTGTCTGAAATGGCACAATAACATCAGAAGGAGGTATCATAGTCATTGAAGAAACTGTAGTCTAACGGTCTTCGGCCCATTCATTTTCACGTCTAATGGCAGCTTCCTCCTCTGGGGTGAAGTCGTTGACGATATTAAATGTCCTTCTTATTTCCTCGGGAGACCTTCCTCTAATCATCTCGGCAACGACCTTGCAACCTGCGTCAAGCAAAGGTTTGATGTTGAGGTAGTTTGCCGCCAGGATAATTTCGTATAGCATCTCTTGGTCCACTTTCAGGAATTCTCTGTCCCATGAGTCCACGGGAGCGCTCTTTCTGGAATCGTCGTCGTCTTCGTCAGGGAAGTTGGAGTCTCTGTGGTGCTCTGCCCATTCGATAACCTTCTGCAAAACAGAAGACCGAACATTGGGCACGGGCATCACGATCTCGTCGTCATCGTCGTCATCATCATCATTGTTGTTGTCTTTGCTTTTATGGTTTGTCTCTGAGTCTGAATCTGATTCTGAATCGGAGTTGTTTTGTAGGTTGCTGTCATGCATATCGTTCAGATAGTTTTTCAATAGAAGTGATCTCTCTGCAATTTTCTTGTCTACGGTGAATCGCTCACCTTCACCACTCACTAGGACAACACTAGAAGTCACCATATTTGCACTAAGTCTGTTCGTCTTTCTGTATTGTTTATAACGTCTTTTCTTGTTATATCTCTTGCCAGTATTGTACTACAATTTCCTCTGTCTTCATATTGACCTACTTCTTCCCCTTCTCTTCTTTTTTCTCCAAGACGCCCAGGAAACTGTTGCAGGGTAATGCTATATTGCTGTATTACACATTGTGCTGTATTAAAGATAACGTTATATAAATTCTAGTGTGGATGTCAGTACTTACCCAAGAATCAATCCTTGAAGGCGAACGAGCTGGAAACGCCAAAATTGCTGTACACACTAGCACTCAGATCGTCGAGCGGCTGCACGGAATCCAACGCGGCCAGGTATTCGTTCACTCCGCCGCCATGGGCAGATCCCACAGCTGTTTGAAGCATTTCTTGGCAACAGTCCTTCATGGACATAGTGAAAACGGCCATTTGGTAGTGTTGCTGATCTTCTTGTCCAGGTTTCTTCTTGGCCATTGTCTTTATTCCAACCTTGTTCATTATGAAGTGGAATGATTCGTTTATTAGGGATTCTAACACTATGGATGTTGCTGTGCTTTCAATACATTGAGTCAGTTCGTTTATTAATTGATTAAAAACTAGCGTGTTGGAGTGGAAACTTGTTAACGCTTCCGCGTCAAGTGTCTGCGAAAGAAGGAACTCCTGCCCACTGGAATCTTGAGGAAGCAAAATCGAAGTGAGGCTGTTATTATTTTGCTGGAGTATTTGGGAATTTGTGTTTCGGAATATATTGGTGAGACGAGAACTAAATTCCTCTAGTGTTAAGGTATCTCTTGGGTGTATACCGTTGAATTCAACTTCGATTTGATTTGCAATTATTTCGTTGTACCTCAGCCAACCTTTATTTAGAATCCACCACGATAGTGATAGGAAGGCTTGTTCATTAATATACACTTCCTGGCCGTCTTTCTTTGACTTCTTTGCTGCCATTGCATCACCCACTCTCTTCTCCGGATCGCTCCACCACGATGTGGCCCAGTTATAAAACCTATTCTGGAGTTTGTTGCAGTTTTCCTGCTGCATAGTTAATTTTATTGCGGAGTCCAGATACTCGTTTCTTGTCAAGATATTTAGTTGTAGTCTAGTTAAAAGGATCAGTGACGACACTGTGTATGTTACTGTAACCAGCTTGATCAAACTCTTTAGTTCTAACTCGTTCCACAGCTCAGCCTTGGTCTTCAACGGTGAAGCTTCTCCGCTTTCATTAGACTTTGCTCTGGTGGACTTGTTTTTTTGGTCTTTTAATTGGGTAACGATGCTGTCCAAATTCAAATCGTTTTCATTCAAAACCATTCCCCATACAGGTAGCAGCTCGTATATCGTGTACAATGAATCTTCTTGCGTCTGCTCAAACCTTCTTTTGATCTGCTCTTTAATGAAGTGCTGTTCGGTAATCCGTAACTGCTGCTTATACAACCACCTCTTCACGAAGAACACTACCACCGACCCCGTAGTGAACAGAGCAGCTATTCCAGTCAACGAAATGAGTAATTTACCTCGATGTCTCTGTAGAAGCGAACGTGATCTTTGATCTGGGGGCATCTTCTAGTGCTTTGCGGTGCTTCTTTCGTGATTTTGTACTTACGATGACCAGTATTATTTGCCTCAATATTATACCCCATGCTTATTCGAGCCGAATAACGCCCTTATCATTATACACGAGAACTAAAATGTCAGGAATTTTTAAGGAAAAAGGGAAGTATTCATATATACATACCTACTCTACTACTTGTCAACGATATTGTGGTCTATAAACGCACAGACTACGACGTGTAGCAATAATAACGTACTTTTTATATGTCAGAGGGAAAGATAGACGAATTCATGGCCATCACTGGCGCTGATGACGCAGCCATTGCCACTCAATTCATCGAAATGGCAGACGGTAACTTGGACACTGCCATATCATTGTTTTTCGAAAATGGTGGAGCTGCTTTACTGAGTAGTAATAATACGCCAGCTCCATCCAATTCAGCTCCTATGGCATCTATCTCAGCAGATGCAAATGCAGATGCACAATTGGCGGAGAGGCTACAAAGGGAAGCTTATCAACAACAACAGCCCGAGCAAGATTATGTCAGGCCACCTGATGAGGCAAGACATGAAGTACTTACTGAGACTTCAGGATTCCCAATTTCTTATGGCGGCATTGGGGGAAGGTTTGAGCCATTGCATAGGGTAAACGATATGTTTGATGAAGGAAGACCGGAAAGCATTTTTAATCAACGGTTGGATGCCACAAACACTAATACATACATCAATGATAACTCTTCAGATTCTTTGGAGTCTGAAGTGGAAAACGATGACGACGAATATGAGTATGTGGAAGAGCCGGTTATCGAACTTGACGAAGACGGCAACATTAAGGAGTATACCAAATTAGTGAGAAAGCCTAAATTTATTTCTAAGGAGCAGAAGTTGGCTTTATTGTTTAAGCCTCCATTTTCGATTATGTCCAAACTCGATTTAGACGCCGCAAAGCAAAAGGCAAGGACGAAGCAAAAATGGATAATGATTAACATTCAGGATTCAGGAATCTTTCAATGCCAAGCCCTCAACAGGGATTTGTGGTCGTCCAGACCGGTAAAAACTATTATCAAAGAGAATTTCATTTTTTTACAGTATCAATATGAATCTCGTAATGCTCAGCCCTATCTACAGTTTTATCACTTGAATAATAAGGATGATTTACCTCATATCGCCATACTGGATCCAATCACTGGTGAACGTGTCAAGCAATGGAATAGGGTTGTTCCCATTCCAGAACAATTCATCTCGGAAATTAATGAGTTTTTAGCCTCATTTTCGCTAGATCCCAAGGTCACTAATCCTACGGTTAATGAACCTCCTCCTAAAGTGGATCCAACAACTTTAACTGAAGAGCAACAAATGGAATTAGCCATCAAAGAGTCACTAAATAACAACTCGGTCGAATCAAACCAAGAAGAAGTACCGAATACTGGTGAAGGACAGAAACAAGTACAAGAAATGGATCCATTTAGTACAATTGAAGCCAGAGTACATCCAGAACCGCCGAATAAACCAGGAATCACCACAAGAATTCAAATACGTACCGGTGATGGCTCCAGACTAGTTCGTAGATTCAATGCTCTGGAGGACACCGTGCGTACTATTTATGAGGTTATCAAGACAGAAATGGATGGTTTTGTGGATTCAAGATTCACACTGAATGATCATCAAAGAGAGGATTTAATTGATAAACTAAATATGACCATAGCGGACGCCGGCTTAAAAAATAGTTCTCTACTAGTTGAGAAACTTGATCCCGAGTAGAATAAACACATCGTGTGGTGGCAGGTTCCTTGATATAATATTTATATATAGATGAGCACTTATAAAATGACGGAAATACCCGGATTTCGTATTTTTTAGTTTTCCCTTCAACACGCCAACAAAGAAAAAACACATACAAGAAGATAGAGAATGGTGTAAATACAGAATATATACCGTATTTTAGCATAACAAACTGTAGGAGCCAAGCAAAATGCGTATAGCAATGCATCTGTCGCTGTTGCTTCTATATTTGTTCTTACTGCCCTTTTCAGGAGCAAATAATACAGATGCTACACACGAAGCCGGACCGACGAACACAAATAACTGGGCCGTATTAGTATCCACGTCGCGGTTCTGGTTCAATTACAGGCATATGGCTAATGTGCTTAGTATGTACAGAACTGTGAAGAGATTGGGTATACCGGATTCACAAATAATATTGATGCTGAGTGATGATGTCGCCTGCAATTCAAGGAACCTATTTCCTGGAAGTGTCTTTAACAACAAGGATCACGCCATTGACCTTTACGGAGACTCTGTCGAAGTCGACTATAGGGGTTACGAAGTTACCGTGGAAAACTTCATAAGGTTGTTGACGGATAGATGGACGGAAGACCATCCTAAATCTAAACGGTTGTTGACGGATGAAAATTCAAATATATTCATCTATATGACAGGTCATGGTGGCGATGATTTTTTAAAGTTCCAAGACGCTGAAGAAATTGCTTCTGAAGATATTGCAGATGCATTCCAGCAAATGTACGAAAAGAAAAGGTACAATGAGATATTCTTCATGATAGATACTTGTCAGGCGAACACGATGTATTCCAAGTTTTATTCTCCAAATATCCTGGCCGTAGGCTCGAGTGAAATGGATGAAAGCTCATATTCGCACCACTCAGACGTAGAAATAGGAGTTGCTGTTATTGATAGATTCACATATTACTGTCTGGATTTCCTGGAACAAATCGACAAAAATTCTACTTTAACTTTACAAGACCTTTTTGATTCATTTACGTTCGAAAAGATTCACTCCCATGTGGGTGTCAGGACTGATTTGTTTGATAGGGATCCGTCAGAAGTTCTGATTACAGATTTTTTTGCGAATGTGCAAAATGTGATTCCTGATGATTCAAGGCCTGTTTCCATGAGTCATTATCATCATTACAAAGACAATATCAGTACTGCTCAGTATGAGCTTAACAATAATGTACTAGATTTGGCATTGGAAACATACCGTAAAAACAATAAATCCTCTAGGATTGGCAAGAACTTTAAAAACATCAAGTCTACTAGCGCATTGAATGTTGATATAGACTCCAACGAATGTTTCTTCACCTCTTTCAAACAATCAACTACGATAGTATTTGCGCTTATAGTAACTGTTCTGTTGTTCATGCTGAGAGGAAACACCACCAAAGTGACCTATGACCTGTATACTAATTAAAACACTTTTATTCCTCTTTTCGTATTAAGCATATTTTTACATTTAGATATTATTTTTTTTTTTTTGGTAGAGTAAATTTCATAAACAACTTTTTCATAACGTCAAACAATAGATTTTTATCTTTATAACAATGGAAAAAGTTTACTAGAGCCATGACTATAATAAAATATGATCTCAGAGTTAGCCACTAGAATCTCGACATATTCTATATCATTCAAATTTCAACGCATTAAAATCTTAAAACGTTGTTACTCAGTTCCCGTACTCAGAGATTACCAACAAGATGCTATAAATGCCTGTGTGAGTTCTATTCGACAAGGAACCAAGAGAATCGGTGTATCATTAGCCACTGGGGGCGGTAAGACAGTGATATTCTCAAACCTCATCAACCAATTGCGGCAAAACTATTTCAAGGAAAACGAAGGAAATTTTAAATCCTTGATCCTAGTTCACAGGAGAGAGCTGGCCTTACAAGCGACAACCACTCTCAAAAAAATATTTCCCAACTTGAAGGTCCACATAGAAATGGGAAAATATGATTGCGATATTGAAGATTCTGACGTGATTGTGGCATCCGTTCAGACGTTGATTAGAAGACTCGATAAATATGATACTGATTCAGTGAATCTCATAATTATTGATGAAGCCCATCATTCTGTGGCTAATTCCTATAGAAGTATCTTGGATCATTTTAATGCCTCGACTGCAGAAACGAAAATTCCTGTTATTGGCTTTAGTGCGACTTTTGAAAGGGCAGATAAAAGAGCTCTGTCAATGGTCATGGATAAAATTGTGTATCACAGGGGGATTCTGGAAATGATTGACGACAAGTGGCTATGTGAGGCTAAATTTACATCAGTCAAAGTTGAGGCAGACTTATCTACTGTTAAAAGCACTACAGATGACTTCCAGCTAGCACCGCTATCGTCCATAATGAATACAAATGAAATTAATGAAGTAATCCTGAAAACATACTTACATAAAAAGCAAGAGAAATCGTTAAAATCAACATTATTATTTGGCGTTGATAAAACCCATGTACGAAGTTTGCATAAATTATTTAAAGACAATGGTATCGACACGGACTATGTCACTTCGGATACAAAACAGATAGAACGAGATAATATGATTCAAAAATTTAAGAATGGGGAAACTGAAGTACTTATGAACTGTGGAATATTCACTGAAGGAACAGATATGCCAAACATTGATTGTATATTACTCTGTAGACCCACAAAATCACGTTCACTTTTAATTCAAATGATTGGAAGAGGTTTGCGGTTACACCACTCCAAAGACCACTGTCATATCATTGACTTCATTGGAGCTTCTAATGTTGGAGTAGTTTCTGCGCCCACGCTACTAGGTATAAAGAGTGATGATACTGAACTTGATGATGCTACAGTAGAAGATTTGAAAGCAATTCAAGGAGAGATAATAGCTAAACAACAAAAAATCGACGAAAGATTAAAGACTCTATTCCAGACTAATGAAACAGCAATGGAAAATGTATCTGAAAGAAATAGCGCTGTAAATTGGATTCAAAATGCAAATTCACTTGATTTAACCTTGTGCTCTTTTGATAGTTTTAGGAATTTTACACAGAGCAATAACTCATATCCAGCTGGCAAGGAATTTGATGAAGCTTCTGAAGCAGTAAAAGAAATGGAGCTGTTAATGAACTCACAATATCCGTGGGTGAAATTTGCGTTCAATGCGTGGGGCCTCCCTTTAAAAGGCAAAAATCATTTGAGAATATACAAAGAAAAATCAGAAGACAAGTCGTCGGTAATATATCACCTAAAAATGTATCGACAATTGCCGTCTTTTATAACAAATAAATACGCAGACTATGTTCCAAAAAGTATAATAAAAGACGCTAGCCTTTGGAATGTGATGTCAAAGGTGGAAAAAATTATAAATACTCTAAATTCGGACTTGGAAGGACAAACAATGCAGTACCAGGCAATATCGAGTAAATTCTCGAAATGGAGACACGCAATTCCTACGCCAAAGCAGAGAGACTTTGTTTTCAGAAAATTGAAGAAAGTATATGGTGAGTCTTCAAAAGATTTTATGAGTTTATCTTTGGATGATGTTACCGCTTATATAGATACTAAGATGACGAAAGGAGATGCCTCCAACTTAATCTTTGCTAGCAGTTTAGCACCTGTCTACCCGTTGAAATCACTATTACGAATTTTAGAATATCAAAAAAGAAGACCATTCATGAAGTAAAATCTGTACTTACATAAAAGTGTATATATCAATATACAATCACTGGTATATATGTAATGGTGTGAATCATAGGTTAAGCCACTCGTATATGAATTTCATTCATGATCTCATTCTTTCCGATTATGCAGCGACTAATGTGTAATTCTAATTGAGTGATTTAGCCTCACTTTGCGTAATTGAAAAATAAACTACAACCTCTCTTATTGGGCTTCATTCTCGTTTGATTCCTCATTTTGGTGAATGTACTGTTGCAAAGATATTTGTCTAATTTGATTCAACAGGTCCTCATCTTGCATTCTTTCCGCCTGTAGGACAGCTAAATCCTTGTCATTAATGAAGCTTTTGATGTTCTCAATAACGTCGATAGACTCTTTTGACGTAGGCATTGGTGGTAATACGTCAAATTCATACACTTCATTATCAGACCAGATAGATGATGGAATTGCTGCCATTACTGAAGACTCTTCAGATAATATGGCGAATCTTAATAAGTTAATTGGGATTCCTGCAATAAAGAAAGGCAATTGAGAATCGCTAATTCCATCATGATTTTGCCCATCATTCGAATCAATTGTAACCTTACCATTATGGTAATCCTGTAAAATATTCGATATTTCATTATGCAAAAATGCTACCTCTTCGTTTTTATTCCACAGCAATGGGAACCGAGCCATATATGCTCTCAATTCCAAAATTTCTGCCAAATGGCCATCAATAGATAAGTTTTTAGTTAGTGCATGGTCACCCAAGAGTTTCTCCTTGAATAGTTCTGATAGTTGTAAAGGATGGTGCTTAAAAGCTTTTAGAAGTGCATTCCGTGCGGAACTCATCTCCTTTATTCTTAAGTAACTTAATACTACCCCTAACGAAAATCCTAAGGTATTCCACTGTTTGTAACAGTTCATTAATGGGGAGTCGGATAGTTCAATGATATACTGATAGTCATTATCCAACAGAAAGTAATGATCGAGGAAATATCTGCATCCTAAAGGATCTTCTAACGGGCTCAGTGACCAGAGAACTTTTGTCCATTCACTAGCGGTTCCTATAACACCTCTTTGAGCAAGAGATTGGATATACCTAAATATTGCCAAATAAAACTGCCTGTTGAAGAAGTATATATAAGGTAGTTGACAATTCAAGGAATCGAAAGTAATATTGCCTTTCAAAGCTCTATCGAAGACGAAAAGTGCTCTTTGTAACAAGCCATTAGTGTTTGATCTATCACCTTGTCTAATAAATATCAAGGCGACTTGTAAAAGTCCGGGCACATGGTACGGAAATTTCGAAGAAATCAAGTTTATAAGGGCTTCATGATCAGGATGAACAATAACACTTAAGTAAAAGTCCATCATTGATTTCTTGCTCAAGTCGGAATTCAGGGGTTCAAACTTATAAAATGAAATAAATTTTTGCCATTGGCTGACATCGTTTTGAATAACATCTTTCCAATCTGACGGCCTCTCCCATAATTGCCAATCTAAAAGATCATCAGAATTTAAAAGTTTCATAGATAACTCACCTCTTTGAGTAGGGATCCAGTCATCTCTTATCTTGGTAAATTTCAAATGATGCGGATGCATTCCAGGACCATTAGGCGCCAATCTATGGTCTTTTCCGCCCCAGTTTCTAATCAATCTCTTCAGTCTTTGAATTTGTTTTAGCTGCTGAGGGGATACGGGTGTAGATGTCATCGAATCAATATCTTCAAGCGACTCTGGAGAAATATCATCAAACAACAGTTTAAATTCGGTATGGGGATCCAATTTTTTGAAATCATCTTGAAAGAACTTGCAAGAATGTCTTAAACATGAAATGGGAAATTTCGTGAACCCCGGATCGCTTTCTAAACTTAAAAAGGACTTCCAAGGTTGACTAAATGCTTCCTCTGGTTCAGATGCCGTGAAGAAACCTTCTTCATTAGTGTCGTCATTTTTCTTACTCTTACCGTACTTCAGTATATCAGTTTTCTTGAACTGTTGTATGATTTTGTCAAATTCTTCATCATCATCATCATCATCATCGGAATTGTTATATTTCACAGCCTCGGCGGTGTGGTTTTTTTGCTTCCTCTTTGCCTTTTTATTCTTTTTTCTTCTAGAAGACTTCGATGCTAAGGTAATTCTTTCAGCTTGAACATTACTTTGAGCATCACGCTCCCCAGTATTAGCAGTTTCTTCATCCTGTTCAGAGAGCTGCCCTTCGTCACTAGCATTATCTGAATCACGCACACTGTCCATCATAGAAAAGATATTCTCTCGTTTCTGGCTATTAGTGGCAGCACTTTTACCACTGGTCACTTTATTCGCGCCGGCATTTGATAACAGCGACTCTAGCAAGGCGTTATCATCTTGTAACCTCCTCAATGCCCTAGAACTCATGTTCGGATATTTTGCGAATATATTTAGAAGATTCAAGTGCCTGTATTCAGATTTTTAATTGGCATATGCTGCGATGTATACACTACCTATAAGCATTTTTATTATACGTTAGTGCAATAGTGAAAAATATTGCTGATATAATATTACCCTGTTATATCTTTATACGAACATAGTTTAAGGGTAATAGTTGTTGAAATTTTTTTTTTTCAGTTTTCATTACTACTTTTTTTTTAAGATCCTTCGGTGGCGTTTCGCGACAACTACGAAGAAAAAAAAAGAGGAGACTTGAAGAAATAGTGCAAAGGTATAGCGGAATTCTGAAGTGTTTACGTGCAAAAAGGGTAGAGTTTGAGCTTTAAACTAGACAAGACCCACAGCATTCGATCACTGCATTTGAGAGGTATTCAACACTACCATTTTAACTCTAAGAAAATATTTCCTTAAGCTGAAAATTTATGAATTCTAACTGCTCTTTGCATTTTCCAAGTTATTGCATTACAAGAATATATGACCACATCTCGTAAATCGCATACGAAAGACAAAAAGGCTAGTGGTGAACAGGATCTGGCGGATTTGAAGTTTAAGTATGACCTTCTGACGAATGAGCTTTTCCACTTAAGGGAGTTTGTTTCACTGATAGACTATGATCCAACCCATTTCAATGACTCTGAAAGTTTTCAGAAGTTTCTCAAGGACACACACTTGTTGCTAGAGGAGGGAGCAGAAACTTCTGCTAATGACGTAATAAAGAAAAGCACAAATGGCGATCTCACTCGCAGAAGACGTAACCTCAGAACATCAACAGTTGTTAGCTCTGAAACGACCAATGATAAAAAGGGTGATATAGAACAGAAGCTAGAAAGCATCGCACCCTTAGTGCGAAATAAATGTCAAGAACTAAAATATAGACTAAAGGATTATTCAAATACGAAATCTCTGGTACCGCAAAAAAGACCGATACAGCATTTAAAGAAGAGAGAGGTCACGAAGGCTTTGAAATTTAAGAGTGAAAGAAAGGAAAATTTACCGGCATTGCCTGCCCCTAAAACTGAAGAAAAACATGATCGCATTGCAAAAGTCGAAGAGACTTCTCAAGCGTTCACGATTAAGTATCATTCTGATGACAGCTCCTTTGAAAACACTAGTGAACATTATAGTGATAATTTTTATTTTACCACATCATCCGAAGAGGAAGAAATAAAGAAGAAAAGAGGTAGAAAGAAAAAAAGACCGAGGATAAAACTGGTAGTTCACCCTCCAAAGCAAACAGTAACGAATCCGTTGCATGTAGTCAAGCCAAAATATGAAAACTTGCACGAATACATCGCTTCCTTTAAGTCACTAGAAGACGATTTAACACTGGAGGAATACAATCAATATATTGACGAACAAAGACAGCTTTTATCAAGACTCAAAAAGGGTATTGAAAACGGCGCATTGAAATATGACAAAGGAACGGACTCACTGCAACCCATAACATCCAAGGAAATTAAAACTATTCTAGCATATAAACCAGACCCGATTTCATATTTCTATAAACAACAAGACCTACAAATCCATACAGATCACTTAATTAACCAAGGTGTTCATATGAGCAAGCTATTTAGAAGTACGACAAAAGCAAGGATAGCCAGAGCCAAAAAGGTTTCTCAGATGATAGAACAGCATTTTAAACACGCAGCCGGTGCAGAAGAAAGAAAGGCAAAGGAGGAGGAGAGGCACAAAAAGTCATTAGCAAGGTTTGCAGTTCAAGCCGTTAAAAAAAGATGGAACATGGCTGAAAAGGCTTATAGGATTTTGAGAAAAGATGAAGAAGAACAGTTAAAAAGGATTGAGGGTAAACAGCATCTCTCTAAAATGTTAGAGAAAAGTACCCAATTGTTGGAAGCTCAACTAAACCAAGTTAACGAGGAAGAGAAAAGCAGCAATCTGTCTTCTGACTCAGATGACCTATTGAGTGAAAGTGATGTTGCTATGGATGAGGAATTATCAACATCTTCTGATGAAGACGAGGAAGTCGATGTTGATGTTGGGTTAAAAAATAGTCCAGTATCGACGGAAGCTACTCCGACCGACGAATCATTAAATCTAATACAATTGAAAGAAAAATACGGGCATCTTAATGGTTCGTCGACAGCATATGACTCAAGAAATAAAAATGGAAAGTTTCCGACGTTGGACGAGCATGAAAGTTCAAGTAGCGAAAATTCTATAATGACGGGAGAGGAATCCTCGATATATTCATCCTCTGAAAATGAAAGTCTAAACGAAAATGAACGAGAATCCGAAGATAAAACTCCATCTGTGGGTTTAAGTGCATTATTTGGTAAAGGTGAAGAGTCAGATGGGGAATTCGACCTTGATGATAGCGAAGATTTTGCGGTTAACAGTTCATCTGCAGAAGGCGAAGAACTTGAAAAAGATCAAATGGGGGATTCAGCCGCCAATATTGAAAAAGCACGCGAACTTGACCATACTCAAAATGAAAATAGGAATGATATAAAAGGTATCGAAGAAGATGTCCAGACAAAAATACAAGAAGAACAATTATCAGTGGTAGATGTACCTGTTCCATCTTTACTAAGAGGGAACTTAAGGACGTACCAGAAACAAGGTTTGAACTGGTTAGCCTCTCTTTACAACAATCACACAAACGGTATTTTGGCAGATGAAATGGGGTTAGGTAAAACTATTCAGACGATCTCTTTGCTAGCGTATTTAGCCTGTGAAAAGGAAAACTGGGGGCCACATCTCATTGTTGTTCCTACATCAGTTTTGCTGAATTGGGAGATGGAATTCAAAAGGTTTGCACCTGGATTTAAAGTTTTAACATATTACGGTTCTCCTCAACAACGTAAAGAGAAAAGGAAAGGTTGGAATAAGCCTGATGCCTTTCACGTTTGTATTGTTTCTTATCAATTAGTAGTTCAAGACCAGCATTCTTTTAAGAGAAAGAGATGGCAATATATGGTGCTGGATGAAGCCCATAATATCAAAAACTTTAGATCTACAAGATGGCAGGCACTTTTGAATTTCAACACACAAAGAAGGCTCCTGTTGACTGGTACGCCTTTGCAAAATAACCTCGCTGAGCTGTGGTCATTATTGTATTTCTTAATGCCACAGACTGTTATTGACGGGAAAAAGGTATCCGGATTTGCTGACCTTGATGCATTCCAACAATGGTTTGGACGGCCTGTCGATAAAATTATTGAAACGGGTCAGAATTTTGGACAGGACAAGGAAACGAAAAAGACTGTTGCCAAGTTGCATCAAGTTTTACGTCCATATCTTTTAAGAAGGTTAAAGGCTGATGTTGAGAAACAAATGCCAGCGAAATATGAACATATCGTCTATTGTAAGCTATCTAAAAGGCAAAGATTCTTATACGATGATTTCATGTCAAGAGCTCAGACGAAGGCGACTCTAGCTAGTGGAAATTTTATGTCTATTGTCAACTGTTTGATGCAGTTGAGAAAAGTGTGTAACCATCCCAATTTATTTGAGGTCAGGCCAATATTAACATCATTCGTCCTTGAACATTGTGTGGCCTCCGACTACACCGATGTCGAAAAGACTGTGCTTAATTTGTTTCAAAAAAACAATCAATTTAACCTGGTTGACTTAGATTTCATGAACTTGGTGTTTACTCTTAATGACAAAGATTTGACTTCTTATCATGCTCAGGAAATCTCAAAACTGACATGTGTGAATGATTTCGTTGGAGAAGTAAATAAATTGAAGGAAACTAATAAACAACTTCAGGAGGAATTTGGAGAGTCTTCTTTGAATTTTCAAGATGCAAATCAATATTTCAAATATTCTAATCAACAGAAGCTTGAAGGAACAGTTGGAATGCTGAACTTTCTAATGATGGTAAACAAACTGAGGTGCAATAGGAGACCTATATTTGGAAAAAACCTCATTGAGCTATTAACTAAAGATAGGAAGATAGAATACGATAAATCAAGCATCATCGACGATGCATTAATAAGACCTTTACAAACCAGGGTGCTAGATAATAGAAAGATCATAGATACCTTTGCAGTTTTAACGCCAAGCGCTGTTTCATTGGATATGAGAAAACTGACACTGGGATTAAATGATGACAGTTCGGTAAATGAAAACACAAAGCTAAAGGTAGTGCAGAACTGCTTTGAGGTATCTAACCCATTGCACCAACTGCAAACCAAACTAACAATTGCATTTCCGGATAAATCGCTACTTCAATACGATTGTGGTAAACTGCAGAAATTAGCGATTTTATTACAACAACTGAAGGACAATGGCCATAGGGCCCTTATCTTCACACAGATGACAAAAGTTCTGGATGTCCTAGAGCAGTTTTTAAACTATCACGGTTATTTGTATATGAGACTGGATGGTGCCACGAAGATTGAAGACCGTCAAATTCTCACAGAGAGATTCAACACGGATTCCAGAATAACGGTGTTCATCCTATCAAGTAGATCAGGAGGGCTAGGCATCAATCTGACTGGTGCAGATACAGTTATTTTTTACGATTCAGATTGGAATCCAGCCATGGACAAACAGTGTCAGGATAGATGTCACAGAATTGGTCAGACTCGAGACGTCCATATTTACAGATTCGTCAGCGAACATACCATAGAAAGTAATATTTTGAAAAAGGCCAACCAAAAAAGACAGCTGGATAATGTCGTTATTCAAGAAGGTGACTTCACCACTGATTACTTCAGCAAACTTTCAGTAAGAGACCTATTGGGATCCGAATTGCCCGAAAATGCTTCAGGTGAGGACAAGCCACTGATAGCAGACGCAGACGTGGCAGCCAAAGACCCTAGACAACTGGAAAGATTACTTGCGCAAGCTGAGGATGAGGATGACGTTAAAGCCGCAAACTTAGCCATGAGAGAAGTCGAAATTGACAATGAGGATTTCGACGAAAGCGCAGAGAAAAAAGCAGCTAATGAAGAGGGAGAGAGTCCCGCTGAACTGGATGAGTATGAGGGCACTGCCCATGTTGACGAGTACATGATCAGGTTTATCGCCAACGGTTATTATTATTGACGAACCGGGTTTTGCTCCTCACAGCTGCCTTTGTTGCCCAACTCGGAACTATATACCTATTGTGAATATTTTTAATGATATATAGCCATAATGAATCGACAAATTGTACTATTATTTCCTACAACATTCTCGTCTTGGTTTTCATAGTAATGTACTCGCCACGGTCTTAGTTTCTTCTAGGTCGCCAATTCTATTTACCGGGTGATGGCGGCGCGCCACAGCGGAGGGGCATTGCCACATTGCTGCGCGATCAAGGTTGGTTTTTCCAAAGAGACTTCAAGAGTAATAAGCATTTGGTGCAGTGATGCATGTCAAGAGTTTCAAGAGCAAGATTCCATTGAACAGAGGTGCTGGAGTGTCGAGACCGTGTATTTTTAGCCTATCTTTATTTGTTGAACCCGTAGAAGAGCCGTCCTTTTAAGCACATCCTGATCAGATCCCCCTATTTGTTGCAATCGTTCAAGTTTTTTAAATTGAAGAAGAAGATCAAGAGAAAAATAAACAAGGCGAGAACGTAAGGTGTCATTCCATTAGCCATCAAAAACCATATTCGTTCTTTACATTCGTCTCACAATTGTTACTGTGATAAACTATTGAAATTATTTATAGTACATCTTTGTTTCTGCTTTTAACTACTTTTTTTTTTTGAATTTTTAGAATTTGAAACTTTCGTAACGTTGATTGGAAGAAAAGTAATGGATTCCACAGGCGCTTCTCAGATCGTTAGCGCATTAGATGTTATTTACTCTCCCAAGTCCAACAATTCTCAGCGACAAGAAGCTCAAAAATTTTTAGATGAAGTGAAATTATGTTCAGAATCTCCTTTTTGGGGATACGAAATTGCATTGCAAAACCCCACCAATTCTATACTGAAATACTTCGGACTAGGATTATTAGACCATGCAGTGAAGAAAAACTGGAATGATTACGACGAGGAAAAAAGAGTAGCCCTGAGAAAATGGGTCATGGAACTTAATTTTGGGGTGCAAGATTATGATACCAGATATATCAAGGAAAAATTGGCTACTTTATGGGTGGAAGTGGCAAAAAGAACATGGGGTGAAGCTCTTAAACAGACGAACCCTACGGAAGAGCAATTGCTCACATCTTGGGTGGATATGGACAATAACCTTTACGAACTTTGGAACATTAATCAATCGTCAAGAGAACTAGCATTAATAATTTTCAGAATCCTTTTTGAAGATGTTTTCTTATTGGACGACCTAATTGTTTTAAAGAGGATGACTGTTATCCAGCCTTTATGTGTAATGATCGTTTGCCCTATTGAAGTCTTCGCAATAAAGTACAAATTCAGTGATAAATGGACCAAGTTTAAAGCAAATAAAGAGGGCTGGTTTTCTGTTTGGATTCCAGAATTAAATAATGCATTACAACAAAATAATTCCGAATACATCATAAGACTTTTAGAAACCCTGAAGACATGTTTAAACTGGCCATTGACAGAGGTCATTGTAAAAAATGACGTGTTGTCCTCCTTGTTGACTTGTCTATCCAGCAATATCCCAAGGGCACAGTCGATGGCATTAGATTCGATACACATTCTGTTGACCCGTCCCTATAATAACGAAAGCCATTATCAAATGACCATAGATCGAGTATTTGATAATATGGACTTGTTAGATAGTGTTTATGAAAGCCTATTGTTTGATCCTACAGATGATATAGATGAAACGAAATATCCTATAATTAAAAAGTTCGTGGATATGATCAGCTGTCTATATGTTTGTGTCCCCAAAATTAAGGAGACAAATGGTCAAATTCAAAAATATTTTAAGCTTGTATTAAAGACAACTTACAATCCAAGCTTAATCGTTAGCGGATTAACATTGGACTTATGGTGTACCTGTCTTCGAAATGATGAATACTTACCCAAGCTGGAGAAATATGTCATCCCTGATCTACTACAATTTGCTGCGGACGCTTTAGTCTATTATGAACAGATTGAAGGTCATATTTCGAAAAAATTTGCCGAGATTGATTTTCAATCCAAGTCCGAATTCCAAACATTCTGTTCTACTTATAGGAAAAGAATAAGAGACATCATTAGGTTAATTTCGTGCGTGGAATTGGACCTTACCTATGATTGGTTGAACAACAGGTTAAACAATTATTTCAGTTCTCCATTTGGTCAGCAGGTTTTAAGTTCTACATTTCTGGACCATAAATTAGAACCTTATTTGGGTGCCCTATCTCAATACATGATTGTAGAATGTTTTATTAATGGTTGCATAAGATGGAAGATCTGGTATCCAACGGGAGACGATTATGACGAAAAACTAGATTCCATATTACAAAAACTGGAAATCCTATCAAACCAGTTAATTGCATTAAATTTAAGAGAACCATTATTATTGAAGAAACAAATTCAAAATTTCGCACTTTTTTTGACAATGTTAAAAGATAATGTGCTTTTCACACTTTTAGAAAAAATCATAACAAGTGCCACGATGGACTATCCAGAAATTAATTTGGAGGAAAGAGGTGCTGAATCAGACGCGGTTAGAGACTTGAGATACGCTTGCGGTATCGAGTTGAATAGAATGGCTCTATTAATGCCTGAATCGCTGAAAAAAATATACCCAGACCTTGAAAGTGTCATTGCCAGAATCATGCCCAACTTATCTTACCATGAAAAAATTTCATTCAAGTCTTTCTTATTGATCATTGTATTAAAATCTTCTCTAGATATGAAAGAGGAAAGATTTGCTGCTATTGTGGACCCAGAACTTTTAGCCTGGTCTGATAAAACTACGGTGGTTGGTCTTTCTGATTTGCATTGGTTTATGGAACGTTTAGGTATTGTTCAGATTGCAGAATATTTCCAAAGGCGTAATATTAACGAAAACAGTGACCTTTTATCTATTCCAATTGATGATGAGGGTAAAGAATTAAAATCAGAATTGACCAAACGTTGGCAAAGCTTATTCCCTGTTCGTGCAACAAGAATGTTCATCCATTATTCGATGCAGAGTATTAAAACTGATGAAGAATTTAAAATGTTACAAGATTTGTGGAGACCTAGAATCGTTCCAATATTACCCTACATCACGAGATTGTTGTATCAATTGCAATCCTACCACGACCCAGATAATTGGAAAGGTTTGCCTACGGTTGTGCAGTCTTTTGTTAAATATTCTACTATTGAAAGATTTTGGGAGGCTGGAGCTTCAAACAAATCAAAGGATGAGTTTATTGATGAACATATGAAGGCAATGCAAACCTTAAGAGACTTCGCTGATTCTGTAGGACACATTATTAGGTATACAAGAGAATACACGCTACTTGTTCTCAGTGCCATATCATCGCTTGGAAGTGTTTTTTACCTTTTGGACGAATCACCTGATTTACTACTGAACTCCATTGCCATATTCAAGCCAGGTACTAATGAGATAAGTCCTGGTGTTTCGACACATGGATGGAAACACATAATGAATATAGCTATTCGTCCTATATTGAAAGGTTGTCCAAAAGATTGTCTGGGGAAATTTATGCCAGCATTTTTACCTAAATTATTCGAAATTTTGGATCTGCTACTCTGTCAGAAATGGTCCTCGCATATGAATGATATGGACATGAACCCAGTTCCAACTGACGATGACCAGATGACTGAAGAAATTCTGGAAGAGAATTTATTGAGACAACTAACTACAGTTGTTGTTAGAATAGTGATTGATTGTGTTGGTCAAGGAAATGCCAATCCAAACAGTGCTAAAAGCCGGCTAAACAATCATCAAATGGAAATGAGAAAAATCATATTCAATGATTTAAACACTCTTGCTCCATTTCTGAAACTTTTGAACCATTTAATTTCCTTCAAAGATACGAAATGTTCGTTTAATTCTATCCTAGTGATGAAGTGCTGCCTAACTTCAGTTCTTAATCAAAACAATACTGTTGATGAATATTTCACATTTGAAGTGATGAAGAATTTGTTGCTAAATGTGTTGTCTAATAGTGCATTTAAGGATTCTTTTCATGAGGCATTGTATGTCTTCACCGTAATTTTTTTGACTTTATGCAAAGAATATCCCTCCGCCAGAGCGTTCCTTTTTGAGATATCTAACGGTTACAATATTGATGAGCTATATAGGAATTTAAGGAGCGTTGACGAATATAAAACACAAAGGGCACTCATGATTGATTTTATAGATTGGGTGAAGTCCACAAATGGGAAAGAAGATGGTAATGTGGACCATGCAGGCGATGAGAGGAAAAGACAAGAGAAAAGGGAAGCTATCCTAAAGAAAGCAAATGAGAGATTAGTTAAGAAGAATAAAGAAAATGGAGACATGCTGGATGACCCGAATATCGAAGATGGCGCTGTGGGTAGTCTCTTTGATGACAACTGATAACCTGATACCATATATAGGTAATGTATAGATGAAATTAGAGAAAGCAAATAGACATATCTGAATCGTGCTAAAAATTGTAATTATTGTGAAAAATAATATTTTCTTTTGCCTAAAGCATATTCGCCATTTTTTTAAGGAAAGTCAGTAGCTGGTAAATATGGATATAATCAAGCCCTTTTATGTAGGTCTGAACAAGGTATTTCAAAGATTTTTTTTTCAGATGTTTTTTCTAACAATACAGAAAAACAGAAAAACCATTGCCAATGAGTCAAATATATAAGAGGTACGTGCATAAATCGACAGCATTAATACAAAATATTGTTGCGAATACTAAAACAACAACGCTAGTCACACAACTATCTGTTGAAAAAGCTAAAAAAAAAGTTCTAAAGGCAGCTTTCAAAAAAAAACCTAATAGTTGGCCAAAAGAAAGGTCTCCGAATTGGCTTGAACTAAACGATGCCTTTAACATACATTACGGAAAGCCAACTGACTCTGATATAAATAAAGTTAACCGATTCTTTAACAAGGCCAAAGTGGAATTTGAATGGTGTGCAGCTAGTTTTGATGACATACCTGGTCGGAAACCGAAAACTTCCTTCCCGAATGTAGAACCTGATAACGACATATTGAGCAAGAATGAACGTGAAATTACATCGATTAATACTTTGCCAGAAGTTATCTTTCTCGGAGGAACTAATGTAGGAAAGTCCTCTATATTGAACAACATAACCACCTCGCGTGTAAGTAAAGATTTAGGAAGTTTAGCAAGAGTGTCTAAAACAACAGGGTTCACAAAAACTCTCAATTGTTATAACGTGGGTAATAAACTTAGAATGATCGATTCGCCTGGTTACGGCTTTAGTAGTAGTAAAGAACAAGGAAAAATTACTTTACAGTACCTCCTGGAGAGGGAACAACTTGTCAGATGTTTTCTCTTACTCGCTGGCGATAAGGACATAAATAGCACCGATAATATGATGATTCGGTACATTCATGAACACGGAGTTCCTTTTGAAGTCGTTTTTACGAAAATGGACAAAGTGAGAGATTTAGACAAGTTTAAGAAGAAGGTTACGAGTTCAGGGTTAATGGACCTACCGACTTTGCCCAGACTTATATTGACTAACTCGATCACATCCAGTACGTCCCCTAAACGGTTCGGTATAGATCTTTTAAGATATACGATATTTCAAAGCTGCGGCTTAATTTCATGACCATAATATGTATTTGTATATTGTTAGCTGCATTTCAGCTTTTAAACAAGGCTACTTTGCAATAGGTAACATGATGTAAACATGGAAGCTCAACCAGCTTTGACCTTTTCTTGTTTCGCCGCTCCACGGATCTCCGTGATAGCAACATTGAGTTGAAAAGAAAAACGAAAAGCGTCCAAACTTAGAAAGTTGCAATAAGGGTATTTCGCACGAAGTAATTGCAAGTGAGTACTCTTAACAGCACAAGCACATTCAGGTAGTTGAAGGTAGCACATAATGTCAATCATTGGAAGGAATGCTATTCTGAACCTAAGAATTTCGCTATGTCCTCTGCGCATGGGCAAGAGATCGTTCGTATCTTCTCCGATTAGCCATAGTGCAAAAGCTGTGAAGTTCTTGAAGGCCCAAAGACGAAAACAGAAAAACGAAGCTAAGCAAGCTGCTTTGAAAGCTTCAACTGATAAGGTTGACCCAGTTCTGGGTCGTGTGGACACCCCCTTTATAACCCGTATTATGGCAGAGCTAAAAGAACCACTAGTTCTGTCGAAAGGTTATAATATTGAAGAAGTAGACAAGTTTTTTGCAGCTATCGAATGTGCTAAACGTGAAAGAGCTGAGTTATCAGGTTTAAACACAGAAGTTGTGGGTCTCGAAGAGATAGAAACACCAGAAGAAAGACGTGAAGCTATCTTGAGAATATTGAGCATGAGGAACTCTGAGAATAAGAATGCCATTAAACTGGCTGTAGAACTTGCACGTAAGGAATTTGAGAGGTTTCCAGGTGACACTGGTTCCAGTGAAGTCCAAGCAGCTTGCATGACTGTTCGTATCCAGAATATGGCAAATCACATCAAAGAGCATCGTAAGGATTTCGCCAACACTAGAAATTTGAGAATATTAGTCCAACAAAGGCAGGCAATATTAAGGTATTTGAAAAGAGATAATCCTGAAAAATACTACTGGACTATTCAAAAGCTGGGACTGAATGACGCTGCTATAACGGATGAATTCAATATGGATAGGCGTTATATGCAAGACTATGAATTTTTTGGTGATAAAATATTGATAAGAGATTCTAAAAAGGTGGCAAGCCAAAAGCGTAAGGAGATAAGAAAACAAAAAAGAGCTACATTTTAGAATAATTTGAATCCTATGTAGAAAAGCTTGTAAATAAGAAACCGTCATATTCTTTTTTTTTTTGTTCACCACGTTATATTTGTAATATACGAATCAATAATTTATTTCATTTTGAAGTTACTTCACTATAAAGTTCTTAGTAATATATGCGTTCAGTACACAATCATGTGTACTATCAAATAAAAAAATAAAAAATGAGGATGTAGCTATCCAATTAAGCCCCTAAGAGGGCTGTGTTTTCATCAGGATCGTCTGAGTCTGTTAAGTACTCATCGCTATCAACTTCATCATCTTCGGCTTCCTTCAAAATTTCAGCGTAGCTCATAATTTTGTCCCAATCGGGGAACAGTACGTAATAAGCCTCAACTAGCCCAATTAAAAGCATGGCACTTCCAATACCAATCCAAAGACCATACAATTTCATGTCAAAGAACCAACTTAGGATGAGTGCCAGGGGTATTCCAAATAGGTAGTACGCCATTAGGTTCACAATGCTTCCTAAGGATTGCATGCCTTGACCCCTGAGGCAAGAGCCAGCAACAGCATTAAGTGAATCGAAATTTTGCACAATACCTACCAGGGGCAATACTTGCGTAATTAATTTGATGACTTCAGGGTCTTTTGAGTAAACATTGGCGATTAGATTACGCCCAAATACCAGTATGCAACAATTGACAAACCCTGCAACAAACGAAAAGGACAGCCCAACTTGAGAAGAAATGTGCGCGAAATCAGTCCTCTTTGCACCGATGAAGTTAGCGATTCTTGTAGAAGTAGATATACCAATTGCAAAAGGTACCATATAAAGCAATGCTGCCATAGTAGACACTGCGGATTGAGCTGCTAGATAACTGACTCCATAATATGCACTAAACAACGTCAGTAGTTCATATGATAGCTCTTCCGCCTCTAACATAATAATACCTGAGAAGGCTAAATGCCCTAAATCGTTCCAATGGGTGAAAGCCTTTCTTGAAAATCCACCCCAGCATTTTCTTCCCTCAATATGCAATGCATAAAACAATAGTAAGAAAAACATTAGCCAGAAGTTAAGTACCACGGCAATTGCAGCCCCGATGAATCCAACACCAACGTATTTGTTCCAAACAAGGGTGTAACTGACCAATACGTTTAAGGGAGCACATATTGTTAGAACGTAGATGCCTGCATCGAAAATGCCTTGAGCTTGTAAAAATCGTTTTAAATTTTCAAAAAAAATGTATGCTGGTGCTCCCAATATCAGAACTCTTAAAAATCGTGACGTTAGGTTGATTAGTTCTTTTTCAGGAATGATATAAGAAAGAAGGGGTTCAGAATACCACCACATAAATGCAAATGGTATATATATGACTAATGAAAAGGTAATGCAACGTTGAAGGTGAACCCCTACACTATAGAATCTTCCAGAACCATACGCTTGAGGGCATAGAGTGTCCAGACTAGTGGCAATACCCTCGAATATTGCTAGTGTTATATTGGAAGTCATAGATGCTAAAGATACAGCTGCTAGTTCATTCTTGCCTAGGTGGCCCACAGTTAATGAACATACCATAGGAAAAATCTGTTCCAGTAAGAATGTGAAAATTAAGGGGAAAGAATAAGACGCTAAAACTCTTGCTTCCGATTTGAAGGTCACATGGCTATGAGCCAATTCGGCTAGTGCCTCAGAATCGTTTTCGTCGATTTCTTGGTAAATTGTGGGAATTGAGCCTCGGCTAGTGACAGATACGAATGATGGTCTTCTGTGATATGAAGTACCTTTAGCGTTCATTACTGTACTTTGAGTCAGTTTTTGTTTCTGAGCTTGGAGTCTATTCATGAATTCGTCATATTCCAGTTCCCTTCCAGAATATTCTTGTACTCTATCCGGTGTGTTGCTTTGACTTGCTTCCTCATTATCAGAGTTGCATACTGATGAGTACCGTCGTTCATGTTCATGTAGAATCCAATCAACATCTTGTGGTGAAAGATCGGGAGTTTCGGATACCCTTGAGGGTAGAGAGATCGTTCTGCTCAGTTCGCCATCCTCTTCATCATGATAATAAAGATCAGGTTCTTCATCAATATTACCCAAGTACGGACTTGGTTCATGGACATTACTTCCGAAATCATCTGTTAAAGATCTAAAACTTCTTTGATCAATGTTCCTCCTTCTTGCGCGAAATTTTCGTACCAGGGGGTTCTTCTTATCGGGAGATAGGAAACCTAGCGATATCCTCCTGTGTGTGTTACCAATACCCATACCATTTGTTCGGAGAGAAGGATGAACCTCTGAAAGAGTCTTTGACAAAATCCCAGCCATTGTTTTAACCTTTGTTTCCGCAATCAGACAACTTATCCGTATAGTATATTATGCTATACGTGTGCTTTTTAAAATTTAATTTTTATACCAATGCTTTGTCAACATTGAAATAGCTTTGCTTATGTAAAAGTGCAATCAAGTTTTGTCCCTTTGCTTGCGCGAAACAGAAAACTTTCTTAATGAAATATTCTGTATCACGTGGAGTCCATGGAGGAGGATGAAAAAGTAACGGCAGTATTATGAGGAGGCACTAAATGGTTACGGTTCAGAACATTCATTGGCCACATCTCAAACGTCTTCTTTCTTTTCTCGTATTTTGTGTTTGTTTAGAGCAATGTTAATTAAATGGCCCTAGAAAGAAATAAAAATATCCTTGAGCTCTGTAGTTCATCTAAAGATATTCTCGAATAGTGGCGAGCCTTCAACTTGTTATTATAAAATTACTATACATATAAACCAAAAACGTTGCACTATCTACTTGAAGAGCAAAATACACAATAGTTTAAAAGACATCTGGCAGTTTTTCAATGACGTATGCATGTCCCCCTACGCTCATTAAAGGAATACCAGGAATTTTTCTAATTCTTTGTTTTAGTCCAGCATCGTTCGTAGCTACGATGTAACATTTGTGTTGTAAGACTCTATGCACCAAGCAGTCATCCGCATATGTACCCTTGTGCGAGCAGCTGAGCCTCTTTATTCTAGGATCTCGAGCCAGTTTCAAAGCAATACGATACTTGGGACCCAATTTCTCTAACTCTGCCATCACACAATCTGTGATCAATGGGTTACATTTTGCAAGCAGGCAGTCCATCATCCCTCTGACAATATCGACTTTTTTCTGGATAGAAAAATTTATAAAGTTGGTATCTATCAGCACTTGGTAAGGCGGTTTTATTGCTTCATTGTATTGAAAGAAAAGCGCACTTGATACTTGTGGTATATTTCTAGTTAACTCAGGGTCATCTTTAGCTTCGACACTTTCTTGGTTTTTTTTCAACCTTTGATCTTTCTTGGTGTTTAACGTTCTTTTCACCAGACCAAACTTTCTTGTTTTCTTAGCCTTACCCATAATGAACGGTAGTTGTGCTATTGATATTTCCGTTACAAATCAAAGTTATTGCGTCTCAGTTCGCAGTAATGCTTAAAGAGGCATCGTTCAAGAACATTAAGTGCTGAAAAATTTTAGCCGTACATAATGATACTTTAGAAAATGCATCAAACTTCTCGTTACATCTCCCGGTAGTAAGCGAGGAGTTGGGTGGTGTATATGGAGTCATTATAAGGAGGCAAGTAATTAGATGATGATAGTGGCTCATAAACTATAGATACATACTGGTTGGTACGATTAAAAAAATAGAAAAAACTGGGTAATAAAAAGTGCGTCACAGACAGGATTCGAACCTGCGCAGGTAAAACCCAATGCCTAATTGCTTTTCTGAGGAAATAGCAGGGCATCGCCTTAACCACTCGGCCACTGGGACTACAACACTTCAGGATATTGTTGTATCTCAAAATGGGATACCTCAGCATTACTAGATTTACCAACCTAGACATAAAACATATATGTGAGAAATATGTGGGTAATTGAGAAATATGTGGGTAATTAGATAATTGTTGGGATTCCATTGTTACTAAAGGCTATAATATTAGGTATATAGAATATACTAGAAGTTCTCCTCGAGGATATAGGAATCCACAAAAGGGAATCGATAGTTCTACATAGTGTTATTACCTTATCTTCTTTCCTTTTATATGTTGTCATTCATTATCCTATTACATTATCAATCCTTGCATTTCAGCTTCCATTAGATTGGATGACTGTTTCTCAATCCTTATGCCATCCTCTTACACCGCATGTGATAATATACTACTGAATAGATGATATTAGAGTTTTATTCCAATAGTTAAAAAGTTTATTATAAGGCTGGGGAGGAATTTCGACATATTAGAGTCTCACTATATGTATTATCATTGTTTGACAACATTGTTTATGTTTATTACCTTACGTGGGTGTCTTTCTAGTTCTGTTTGTCCTATAAATTTTTACATGAAATTGCAATAACTTTACGAAGCTGCCTGTCTAATTTGGTTGTATATTCCCTAACAGAATGAGTACGATGGTTCGGTTCTAACAGAAAGATGACAAGGATTGAAACAATCCGATTTTATAAAATTTATATCCAATTACAGAAGTAGAATAAATCTGAAGATCGACTTGATTGAAAAAGATATTACATTCTTTCTACGGGAGTTAAACCTAACAAGCGCATACCGTTGTATAAAACTTGTCTTGCCGCACCATATAGAGCCAAACGGGCAGTGGCTAATTCTTCAGTTTGACCAGCAACCCATAAGACGTCATAACAAGAAGAAACTTGGTGAGTCAGTTTGAATAAATATGTGACCACGGTTGTTGGTTCGTGGGTCTTGATAGCATTTCTCAGAACATCAGGATATTGGCCCAGTAATCTGATCAATAATTTAGCAGCAGGTTCTTCTAATAACGAAAAATCAGCATTTATCCATTTGTCTTCGGTAATACCAGAAGCGTTCCTTTCAACTGACCTTAACCTTGAGTGAGCATATTGAAGGTATGGACCAGTGTCACCTTCGAATGAAAGCATTCTTTCCCATTTAAATTCGTAGTTGTTGATACGCTTGCCTTGCATATCCTGAATCATGACGGCAGAGATACCAACTAAATCAGCAACTTCTTCTGGATGTTCAATTTGGGCGTATTTGTTTTCATTCTTTTTCATAACTTCATGCATTTTTTCCTTAGTTTCCTCTAGAATGTTATCCAAGAAGACAACAGTACCCTTTCTAGTTGACATACCCTGAACCATACCAAAATTGACATGCTGTAGATCTTTAGCCCATTCAAAGCCCATCTGCTTCAAAATTTCGAAAAATTGAGCGGCGTGCAAATCTTGTTGGGAAGCAATGACATAAATCATTTTATCAAAATGATATTTTTCGTAACGGTCCATGGCTGCACCAACGTCCCTAGTTAAATACAACGTAGTACCATCTGATTTTTGGACAATAGCCTTGCCTAGCTTCTTGTTAAACTTTGTCAAGTCGATTAAAACCGCACCCTTGTCCTCGTGTGTTAAACCTTTTTCCTTAAACAGGTCGATGGCTTTAAGCATGGATTCTTTAGAAACTTGGGATTCACCGGAGTAGACGTCATATTTGATGTTCAAACGTGCATATGTGTCAATATATTTTTCAATAGAAAATTCACGGAACCTCTTCCAAATCTTTAGGGCTTCCTCGTCACCATCTTCCATTCTCTTGAAATATTCACGGGCTTTTCCGTTCGTGGATTTTTCTAATGGAACGCTGTCACCTTCTTCCTCGATGTCCCTGTTGATACGGACGTAAACATCAAACAAGTGGTGAATTGGATCTTTTACTAAAGCTTCTTCATTCCCGTATCTTTCAAAACCAACAGCTAAAAGACCAAACTGTTTTCCCCAGTCACCCAGATAGTTCATTCTGATAACTTCCCAGCCTAATTTTTCATATAGGTTGGCTAAAAATCCACCAATAATAGTGGATCTCAAATGACCAGCGTGAAATGGCTTGGCGATATTTGGAGAGGAGAATTCAATCACAACCTTCTTGTTTTCAACCAGTTTGCAAGAACCATAGTCCTCCTTTCTAGTTAAGATGTCTGGGATAACAAGCTTTGCTAAAAATTGAGGGTTAAAGAAAAACTGGATGAATGGGCCATTTGCTTCAACTTTTTCCAAGAAATCTCCACATGGAAATTTGTTAGCCCATTCGACAGCTAAATCCTTAGGATTAGCACCTTTGATTCTCAACCTTGGGACAGGAATTAACAAATCGCCCCTATCCATAGTGTTTGTCCATTCCAACGCTGGAAAAATAAGAGAGGAGTCTACACCGGAAATCTTGCTTAATTCTTGTGAAATGTAATTTCTCATCAAATCCACAATATTTACATCAGGATGGGAATCCTTGGCAACGGTAGGTTCCGCGATAGATAGTTTCTTTAGTTGACAAATCATGTTTGCTGTGCTAGCCATTCTGTAGAATAACGAGCTATTGATTTTTTTGAATTTACAAAATTTACATCATTTAAGAGTTTATTTCGTAATCTCATAATATTCCTTCCATTGATGCACTGTAGAAATTCAAGCTAAAAATTTTTTCCGCTTCGCATCATGAATTAATTTTTTTCATCCAAGTAACAGGCGGTGCGGAAGAAAGAGGTAACTGACTCATTAGACAACTTTCAACACAAGGGACACCGTAAAGAGAGGTTTTTCACATTTTTAATAGCGTTCTACGATTGCTCACACCTTTAAGCCAAACTAAAGAGCAGCCTGTAGGCTTAAGTATATAAGCAGAATAAGAACATTTGTGCATAAATGCAATCAGTAAACAACTGATCTCCTTCTACATTACGTTTCTTGTTGAAGTATTCTCATCTCTCTCAATTTTGTGAGAAGGCACAATCAATCAAAAACTTGAAATTAAACTGTATTAGTTTGTATATATATATATATTAAAAAAAGTATTTACTTTTCAAGATATCATTAAAAATATAAAATCAGAATTAGAGTGCATTTTAAGTGCACAGATATTAGAACAGGGTCATGAATTAATAGAGTTGTTCGCAAATTATTTGCGGCTAAACATTCTCTTGTACAATGGCTTGTCATCGTGAGTCAAATCCTCAGCGTCGTAGTTGGCACCTCTTCTGGATGGTGGAACCCATGAAGCAGATTTCCATGGTAGAACACCTTCTTCCCACATGGTGTTGACTTCTTCCAAAGTCAAACCCTTGGTTTCTGGAACAACCAACAGAACGTAGAAATACATGAAGACCAGACAGCCCATGAAAACGTAACCATAATAGAAATTAATAGCATTAGTAATAAATGGAGTGAAGAAACCAATCAAGAAACCCCATATCCAGTTACAAGCTTGTGCGATAGACATACACTTGGACTTAACTCTCAATGGGAAAGTTTCAGAGTTGACGACAAAAGGAATTGGAGCCCAGGTGGTAGCAAAACAGAAAATATAGAAACAGGCAAAGACAATCATACAGTTACCAGCACCTTTGGAAGATGGTTGGTCTTGACCATTTGGCCATAACCTGGTCACACCCACAGAAGCGTAGACAACCATACAAGCTGTCATGGAAGCAGCACCCCATAGTAGACAAGTACGACGACCATATTTGTCAACAACGTAAATACCAACGAAAGTAGAAGCAAAGTTAACAATACCCAAGACAATGGAGGTTTCGAAAGAATCACTCAAACCAACAGCCTTGAAAATAGTAGTACCATAGTAAAAGAAATAGTTATCACCTGTTAATTGTTGTAGAGATTGAATCATGGCACCCATAATTAAACGTTGGAAAATCTTGTTCTTAGTAGCGAACAATTCACCCCAGGAAGCATTACCGGCTAGCTTTTCGGCTTCAATACCAGCTAACACAGCTTCGACTTCTGCCAAAACAGATGGGTCATCGACAGCAACCTTGTTAGAGACTGCAATGGAACGTTTGGCTTCCTCGATCTTACCGACTTCAGCTAGGTAACGTGGAGATTCTGGAACGAAAGTCATACCACCAATCATGAACAAAGCCCAGGCAAAACCTAGACCCAATGGAACTCTCCATTGGACAGAGTTAGAATAAGTCTTGGTACCGTAGTTTGTACAGTAACCCAAGAAAATACCGGCAGTAATCATCAATTGGTAGCAAGCAACTAAAGTACCTCTTAAGTGCTTTGGAGACACTTCAGAAATCAGCATAGGAGATAGGACGGCAATACCACCGACACCCAGACCGGAAATAATTCTACCAATGAAATATTGGTACCATTTGTTAATGGATGCGATTTGAATAATAATACCGATGATGTAGATAACAACAACGACAATCAAACCCATTTTACGACCGTACATATCACCTAATTTGGCTAAAATAATACCACCAATGGCACAACCAATATTGAAAATAGCGACAATTAAACCAGTTCTAACCTTAGACAAATAATAAGTACCATCTTTATGTTGCATACCAAATCTTCTGATGAAATCGGTTTGATTGACAAAACCAGAAATGGTACCAGTATCCCAACCGAAAACGAAACCACCGAAGGCAATCATAATACACATAATAGAGACTGTAACATAGGCAGATGCAGGTCTCTTTGGGATTTCAACAAGGGGTTCTTGATTTTCGCCTTCGCCGTATTCCTTTATTTCATCTCTTTCAGCCTTGTTTGATGGAGTAGATAGGACTGAGTGGGAGGCCGAGTCAACAGCAGATAGATGCTCCACAGGAGTTTGCTCTGCAATAGCAGCGTCTTGTGACATTTTTTTGTTAAAAATTTAAAAACTTTTTGTTTTTGTGTTTATTCTTTGTTCTTAGAATAGACAAGTTGAGCTTGTTTGTTCTTCTTGATGATCTATTATTTACAAGAGCATAAATAAAGAATGGATTGTAACATTGTGAAGTAG